>NC_025689.1:4943192-4983120 GCF_000633955.1 Camelina sativa | reverse complement strand
TTTTTTTTTTTTTTTGGTTTAGTGATATTGAGTTGACTTTTGGATATGATGAGTTAGTTTGGCTTCTTCTTGTTACTCTAGTTATAGTGTTGGTTCTTGTTATTGGTATTGTTCGTTTATGAAAATGGAATGTTAAATTTGATTCATTTCAACTCTGTTGTTACTTATTGTGCTCATAGATCCGGTTTGTAGCTGTACTAGAGTTAAAGATTGTTTCTTTCTCTATATCTTGCTACTTTAGAAGTACTGTAGTAGTTTGTTTCTTTGATACTTTTCTTAGAAACTGAGTACTGTGATTGGATTCTTTGTTTCTTTCCTTTTATTAGCTAATGAACTTGTTAAACCTCTAGAACATGGACTCATACTTTTCTGATCAATCTTTTTTGGTGAGCAGACATGTTCTATATGCTTGAATAAGATGAAAGAAGGAGGAGGACATGCGATTTTCACAGCAGAGTGCTCGCATTCGTTTCATTTTCACTGTATTGCTTCGAATGTGAAACATGGGAACCAAGTTTGCCCTGTGTGCCGTGCAAAGTGGAAGGAGATCCCAATGCAGCACCCAAGTTTTGATCTTCCTTATCTTTTTGCTCGACCTTATAACAATGATGCAGCTATTAGCCTTGTCCACCGCTTACCTAGACCTCGTGGAGTTATGAATCAAGGACGAGTTCTTGCTCCTGAGCCGTCTATGTTTGATGATGATGAACGGTTAGAGCAGCAGCTTGTGTTTTCTGGTAAGAGCTATAGTGATGCTTTGGAGAGTAATCATCCTGTAAGAATGATGGACTTGAAAATATATCCCGAGGTTTCTGCTGTACCACGAGGTGAATCTCGTGAGAAGTTTGCTGTATTGGTGCATCTTAGAGCTGCTGCCATGGTTACTGGAAATGCTAACTCCCTCAACAACCAGATATCTCGGTATCCTCGAGCTCCAGTTGATCTTGTCACTGTCCTTGACATTAGTGGTAGCATGGCTGGAACTAAACTGGCTCTACTCAAACGGGCAATGGGTTTTGTGATTCAGAATCTTGGTTCAAACGACAGGCTCTCGGTTATTGCTTTCTCTTCTACTGCTCGTCGTCTTTTCCCTTTGACTAAGATGTCTGATGCTGGGAGGCACCGAGCCCTTCAAGCTGTAAACTCATTGGTTGCAAACGGGGGGACCAACATCGCTGAAGGGCTTAGGAAAGGTGTCAAGGTGATGGAAGATAGAAGAGATAACAATCCTGTTGCTAGCATTATCCTTTTGTCTGATGGACGAGACACCTATACCATGAACCAACCTGATCCAAACTACAAGTTGTTACTTCCGTTGTCTATGCACGGTTGTGAAAGCAAGCGGTTTCAGATTCCGGTTCATTCTTTTGGTTTTGGATCAGATCACGATGCTTCACTGATGCATTCTGTTTCTGAAACCTCTGGGGGAACTTTCTCTTTCATTGAGAGCGAATCTGTGATCCAAGATGCTCTTGCACAGTGCATTGGTGGACTTTTAAGCGTTGCAGTACAGGAGCTACGGTTAGAAATCGATGGTATGTGCTCAGATGTTCATCTCAGCTCGATAAAAGCTGGGAGTTACCAGAGCCATGTTAGTGGTGATGGTAGGTCAGGATGTGTTGATATTGGTGATCTTTACGCTGATGAAGAGCGGGATTTCTTGATATCTATCAACATCCCTGCTCAGAGTGATGGAAACGAGACACCACTTCTGAAAATGAGATGTGTCTACAAAGATCTTTTGACAAAAGAAATTGTGACCCTCCAAAGTCATGTGCTTAAGATTCAAAGACCAGAAACCGTTGGTCAAGAAGTTGGTGTATCCATTGAAGTAGACAGGCAAAGAAACAGATTTCTAGCTGCGGAGGCAATGGTAAAGGCGAGAGCTTTAGCAGAGGGAGAAGATTTAGCCGCAGGTGTCACCGTGATCCAGAATTTCAGACTGGCTTTGGCTGACACGGTGTCAGCAAAATCAGGTGACGGGTTTTGTGTGGCTTTGGACAAAGAGCTGAAGGAAATGCAAGAAAGAATGGCGAGTAGGCATGTCTACGAGGTGTCGGGAAGAGCTTACATTCTTTCTGGACTTAGTTCACACTCATGGCAAAGAGCAACAGCAAGAGGAGAATCAGGAGACGGTTCAAGCTTTGTCCATGCATATTACCAAACCCCATCAATGGTTGAGATGCTACACCGATCTCAGGCCACATCACATCATCATAGACTGATCCAGCCTTTGTTATCATTTGCATCTCAACCAAAGCCAAGGTGAACAAATAATCAAAACATTTTGGGGGTGGTTGTTCTCTGTAAAGAAAAAAAATAAAAAAATATGCAGGTAAGGGGGAGAAAAATGTGAAATTAAGTTGGTGATTTCATGGTTTTGTAAGTTGGTCTTGTTTCAGTATTTCATGTAATGTGTGGTAAATATGGTATGAAGTTGGGTATAAAAAGCTTTTTGGTGAGAAAGTAGAATAATATATCTCTACTTCCAATTTTGGAGCAAAGCAGTGATAAATTTAGATTCCAACAGTCCCTTTGCTATTTAAGGAAAGGGCAATAATAATCTGTGTCTACTTTGTATTTTGTATTTGGATTAATTTGATGGTATACCTTATATTTTTCTAAAAATTTGAAATCTACACCATCAGCTTAGAGTATTTGAGATGATATTTTTGCCCATAATTAATTAGTAAAAATCAGAAAATAAAAATAAAGTAATTCGTGGCATAGAAAAAAACGATATCTCGCAATCCTTGAGAGAAAAAGGTCAGAGTAATTAACCAGATTAGTCTTTCATCACGGAAATAAACAGCTTCTTGTGGCTTCACCTCTTCAAACTTCAGGCCTGTAGAACCAAAGCAAAAAAAAAAAGAAAAGAAAAAGACATAGAGACTCTTATTCTTTGAATTAACTAAAAAGCAGAGAGTTAGATTTTGGATCATTGTTGTCCTCTATCCTTGGTTTCTTAAATTATTGTCCAATAATTTATTGTATTTAAGTCTAACGTCATATTTTTTGGTTTCCTCTGTCTTTGCTTAAACAGGTTAAGACGATGATAATCCATGCAGTCGATAAGGCTCTCAAATATTTAAGTGAGTTTTTTACATCTCTTCTCACTACCTACATAAAGAAGATCACATCACTAATCTGAGTTTATTTTCCTGTGTGTTGGATCAGGTCCCCGGAAGCCAAAGGGGAGAAAAAAGCAGAGAACTGAAGAAATCAACGCATAGACGTTGGCAGATTACCAAAAATGAGAAGATGTAGTAGTGTAGCATTTTGTTGCATCTCCTCAATTTTTTCATCATCTTTTTTAGATTTAGCAAGTTTCCTTTTCGGAACCACTAAGTTAAACAGTGCACTAAGTGAGTGAGTTTGAAGATACGTAGTCCTTACTTATACTGTACCTATTTTAATTTCTCTCCTCAATCAACTGACTCTTAATTAATTATGATTTTTTTACCTGAGTAGTTTAGAGAAGTATTTACCTTATTTTCTCTTGATACATGGCTCATGGCTGGAGTAACCAGAATAATAACCGACTTGAAGTTTTTGAACCGGAACCTGAAGAAAAAACAAGTTACATTGATCGGTACACTAATTTGTTCAGTCAAATCAAACCGAAACTTGATTTAGTGAAATCTTATGATCAAATAAATCGCACAATTCACTAAAAATAATTAAAAAATAAGGAAAATTCCCGAAAAAAACCCCAACTAATTTTAATTTGGACGTTTAATACCCAATTGTTTTTGATTGGAAGAAAAACACTTTAGTTAATTAAACGTTGCCATTTAAAACCTGAACTTTTAATCGTTTGATGATTCAAACATACGACATAACGACTGTTAAAATATCTAACAGAATTACTAAACCTGGTTAATTGTAATCAACACGTGGGTAATTGTCTTATGTTATTTTACAACAGTGTCTTTTGCCATTTTCCCCAAATTGAATTGGGTGTCACAAACCCTAAATCGAGTTTTTAAATTGATCTCTTCTCCTCTAGTGTGTTTCTTTGCAACAATGGAGATAATGGTGAGTCAAAGTTCTGGGTCAGATGCAAATTCAGTGAGTCGGTGTTGGGGTCCGATTTGCAAATGTGGAAGTGCGACGACGGTTGTCAAATCATGGACAAACGATAATCCATGAAGAAGATTCTACAGATGCGGTGTTCATGGGTTCGTTGATTGGACAGATGAAGAAAAGTCATATGGTTGGCAGAAGCGTAGCTTATTAGAAGCTAGAGATGAGATACGCCGACAGAAAGAAGCAATCAATGTGCTTAAAGAATCTCTAAGGACCAAGAATGAAGAAGGTGTGAGTGGTTCGACAATTACGAATATTGGGTTAGTGAATAAAGTCGAGCAAGAGAAGAACCAGCTTGAAAATGAAGTTAAGGCAGGTAATGAGAGGGAGAAACTGTTGCGGCAGTTCATCGTGTTGTCTTGAGCAGGTTTCATTGTCGTCATTGCAATGATAATTGGAATGGGGAAGTAGTAGATCGTCTTTTGTTATAGTTGTTGTTGTTTTTGTGTTGTTGTTGTTGTTTGTTCTTGTTTGTCGTAGTATGTTTGTAACATTTGTTTGCAAGCAAAATTTCCTAAGAAATCATTCCCATTGATCGAAATAGCCGTTTAGTTCAAATAAAACAAGGTATCCTACCAAAAACATACAAGAATCCAAGCATCAAAAAACCATCCTACAAGGTCATTAATCGTACCAATCATCCCAAGCATCAAAAAACTATCCTACAAAGTCATTAATAAAACATAACAGTCTATTTTTTCCCCGGTTGCCAAACGTCGAATACTTTGTCAGTCCAAGGGGACATGAAGAAGATAGGGGGTTTAGGAGCTTCATCTGATTTTTTACCACGACCCTTGCCTTCACCATTTCGTACTCCAGAAGGACGGCCTCGTGCACGTCCTTTACCAGTTGAAGGAGCTGCTGGAGCACTTGAATGTTGAGGATTTTGTGTCGATAGGGTTTGAGCAACAGATGGAGTGGATTGGTTTTGAGCTTGTTGCCACCTTTTTGGTGCATTGTGTATGCTCCATGGATCGTCATTATCCGATGAAAAGATCAAGTAATGGTAAACACATCTATAATAAATTAGACACTTGTGAAGATAACAAAATTAAAATGGTGAAGATGACTTACCAAACGCTTCCTTGATCTCCCTCTTTTGCGTGTAGGAGCTGATTGTACAGTAGGATTTTTGCAAGTTCCTTTATTATGACCTGGTTGCTTACAATTTGTACAAGTAACAGTAAGCCCTTCTCTTGAAGCCTTTTCTGGATTGGTTGATGATTCACCGGGTTCCTTAATCCTAGCAAAATTCTTAGGACGTCCCCGCTTTTTCCTTTTTTCAGGAGCTTCAATAGACCATTTTTCTGTTATCTTCCACAATCGTTCTCCATTTACAGGTTGTATGTTGTTCTTGTAGCTTGATTGCCAGACACGTGTGAGAAAATGCCAATCCACATAGCTACATAGAAGGATAAAGTTTAGCAAAAAGACTCAAATTATGACAAAGATAGAAGCTAAGTAACATCACTTACTCGTCTGGGTCGCGGTTGTGTTCTGTCAGGATAAAAACTACATGTGGACAAGGTATGCCTGTGAGATTCCATTGGTTACAAGCACATGTCCTATGAAGGAGATTGACACAGAAGCTCCCACTTCCTTCTAACACCTCATATACATTCTCTCTACTTTGAAGGACTGAACAAAACTTGGCTTGCTTGCGATTGGCTTCAACTATCTCCATGATGTGAGGTGGGAACTTAGTCTGACACTTCCCAGTCTTATCACGTCGCTTAGATATACGCTTCATGGCTTGTCTTCTAACATCTTCAAGCATATTTATCACCGGTTTTTTCCTAGCATCTTTGATTGTTCTGTTGAAACTCTCAGATAAGTTGTTGCAAACATCCTCACAACTAGAATGTCCATTAACGAAGGCTCTGCACCACGTTTGCGGGTTTGTTTTAAGTAAATCCTCATATGGAGGAGGATCATAACTTTTCAGAGCTCCCATGTTATAAGCATAGTCACCTTCTGTTGAACTATATGCAATAGCCTAAAAGTATCCTTCATGATTATAATCACCATGTGCCTTCTTCCAATTGGCATAGAAGTGTCGAGCACAATGCCTATGTTCTGCTTCAGGCAGTATGTCAGCAACAACATTAATCAGACCCTTCTGCTTGTCTGAGATCACTGTTAACCCTCTGCCTAATCCCAAATCTAAATCCTTTTTGAGATTTTCAATAAACCAAGCCCAAGAATCGTTGTCCTCCACTCTAACTACTGCCCAAGCAATGGGATAAATTCTATTATCTGCATCCCTCCCCACAACTGCTAGAATCTCACCCTTCAATTCCCATTTCAAGAATGACCCATCTAGACCAATGATAGGCCGACAACAACTCTTCCATGCTCTTCTCAAACCATCAAAACAAATGTAAAATTTGTCAAATTGTTTCTTACCAGATGCTTGAGGAGTCGTCACTATCTCCGTGTGTATACCAGCATTAGAACTCTGAAGTTCAGCCTCATAATCATAGTGTCTTGCAAACTATTGCTTTTGTGTTTCTATCACCATATCTAGTGCCATTCTTCTTGCTTTTTGGCAGACCCACTTAGACACTGACAGTGTGTACCTCATCATAATCTCATCTTTGATGTCAGTCCACCTCAATCCAGACCTTCTTCTTGCTTCATCTCTGAACATCCTTGCAATGACCCCTTGTTTCAGCATCCTAGCTTTTCTAGTGATACCATGGTGATGAGCATCGACATATGTCTGAACTATCCATTTCCTTGTATGCTTGTGGGAAGAGCAATATATCTTCCACTTGCAGTTCTTATGCCTACATATAGCTGCTAGCTTTGTAGCACCCCATCTACACAGTTTCACATCGTAATTAGTCTTCAGAACATACCGCAAAAGTTGATCTTTAAACTCTTCACAACTATGAAATTTCTGCAATAACCACAAATATGGTTCTTTATCTTTGGTGTTGTTAGACCTTGATGTCGCTCTTTCTTGTTGATCATATGCATCCCACTCTTCGTTGGTGTCTACCACATGGTCTGGACGCTCAGCATCAAAACATTGTTTCTGAAATTCATCTTCATCGTCTTCACCAAGAACATCTTCCTCAACTTCGTTCGTATCTGGATCCGTTTCTTCATCAACAGCTCCCGCAACTTCTGTTACATTGTTAATTTCTTCAAAAAAAGCTTCAAACCGAGGATCAGCATCTATCCTTGTTTCTTTTACTGGATCTTCACCATTATCAGCCACTCATATTTCCTTAGCATTTGTTCCTTCTCCACCCTCTTCATCGGGTTCTACTTCGTCATCTTCAACAAGATCCTCGTTTCGAAGAGGAAACGGTTGTGGCACAGAAACGCCATTGTCAAGGTATATGTCGACTACACACAATAGCAGCTTGAAGACACAACTCTCTTATCCCACCATCTTTGTCGTTCCCGATACATCTTGTTGAACTTAAGTCCTCTTGTGGAAGCTTGTACCAAACATCTTCGAATCTCCGCCTATGTAGTCGAACGATTGATCCTTATTTGCTACATCTCCTCTGTAGTGTATTCGAAGTTTCATACACTCAAAAGCACTACACAAGAAGAAATTAATGAGTTAGTACCACAAACCAACCAATATTCGACTCCTCAACTCTAAAACAGATAAATCCGACAAATAAACTAATTTTTAATGAGTACCAAATGAAATCCGACAGATAAACCCAATATTCGATACCCCAACCCTCAATTCCACAACCCTAAAACCCATAAATCAAAGAAATTAACTAACCCTTAAAATCCCAAATGAAATCGAACACACAAACACATACGGCAAAGGATCATATTAAATGTCTGCTCACGAGGTACTTCCAACACTAATTAAATCTCTTAATTTAAAATGCATATCACTGACATGGTTTTTTAAAGATGTGAATGGTGTCTGGAATGTTGGTCTTTGTTATAATGCCTTATAAATTATATTGACCATTGATCATTAAGTGTGGACATGTATTCGTTTCTTTGTTTTGTGCGGTAAGAAGTAGAGATAAATTATGGTTTAGCTGGTGACCTTCAAAATCTTTCTTTATGGCATTTCTTATGTGACCAGCTGGTGTTGAGTTTGTAATCCGATTATTGTTAATCTCAGCTTAACGCAACTCTGTTTCAACAACGGTTTTGGTGTGGATGTTCTGAGACTTGGCTTCTTTTCTTTATGCAGGAACTGAGAATGGGGATGGTAATCATGCTACAAACGAGCAAATGGCGGTGTCCTGTACCACACTGCCTCTTGTTACAGTTCTTGCTCCAACATATAGCAAAGAGAATTGAGTCATGTGGGGATCTTCTCCTGATCTCTGGGAAGTGCTCGTGAAACCATACCATCACTAGTCAACCTACTCAGATTCTCCTTCTGTATCTGAATCAGGTTCAGACATCTTCAACAAGCGAAAAGTAATACAGAAACTAAGGCAACAACTGAAGAGACATGAAGACATGATCGTTGAAATGCAAGAACAGATTCTAGAGTTGCAATTGTCTTATTATATATATCAATCCAGTTACATAAATTTTGTAAAACAGTGGTCAAATATACAAATTATATTCAATTAAATTTATATAGCAAAAAAATAATGACTATGACTGAAAAGCATCAGTTTCCTACAAATATCTGAAGCTAATCCTTAGTCTGAATATGAAGCTAACTGTTACTAATTACCTACAACCTTTGTGTCCCATTTGATAACAAGTTTAAGTGTCACAAATAGTAGCTATTTGCTACTAATTAGGTAGTATTAAATTGGTAGCAATTTGCGACAAATAGTGATGGAATAGAAATTTGCTATGACCAAATAGTTACTAATTTAATTTGTGGCAAAATTGTAACAATTATTTTTTTCTACAAAAAATATGTAATACCTACAAATTTTATCGTAACTATACAGATCAATTCTTCTAGTGCTCTTCTTTTCGGTAATCCCACAACTAACTCATAAACTGAATGAAATCAATCCGCAACTTATCAAATGCTTACAATCATCGTTTCTCTCGATGAGTTGCGAAGAAGAGACGAAGAAGAGAAGAGATCAATTTAAAAACTCGATTTAGGGTTTGTAACACCCAATTCGATTTGGGAAAAATGGCAAAGGACACTGTTGTAAAATAACATAAGACAATTACCCACATGTTGATTATAATTAACCCGGTTTAGTAATTCCGTTAGACATTTTAACAGTCGTTATGTCGTATGTTTGAATCATCGAACGATTAAAAGTTCAGGATTTAAATGGAAACGTTTAATTAACTAAAGTATTTTTCTTCCAATCAAAAACAATTAGGTATTAAACTTTCAAATTAAAATTAGTTGGTGTTTTTTTCGGGAATTTTCCCTCAAAAAATAGTATTGTACCGTTTGATAAGATTTCACTAAATCAAGTTACAGCGGCTTAGGTTGTATAATCTCAATAAATGCAACTATTTTTCCTGTCTAATAAATGCGAAATTAGGTTTTAGATAAGATAAGGAAAAAACCATCACTCAGCTAATGTTTCCGTCCAATAAATGCGAAACGTGATAGTACTAGTTATTAAGTTATACACATTAAAAGAACATAAGCAAAGACACGATAACAAAGTGTATGGGCGCAAGGTCCCAACACATTTAATCAAACATGATAACAGAGGCAAACAAAAAAAACAGTAGTATAAGAACCAAGTGGCTTAAGGCAAGGTTGTAGAATAATCAAACATCTACTATGGAAATAGGAAAAGACATTGCGAGAGAGGAGCAAGAGACAACAGCAATGGAACCGCTTAGCCCGATTTCACGGATGTTTGTTTCGCCGAGTCTCTATTGCTTCATTATTTTCACTTTAGGGTTTCAAACTAGATGCAACCAATCCTCCATTGTTGAAGGTGTCAAGAACACATGGATCAAGCTCCCTCGCTTCTCTAGCAAAGTGGTAAACACATATATTTTGCTTGCCTTATTTAATAGTTACATGTAAGAACGTCAAAAAGGGAATCTTTAAGAGTGTCATAATCATAATAATAAACTACTTGAACATCTACTATCAGTTTTCATTTATATACAATCATCTTAGTTTTATGGATAATAATTGTTTATTTAATAGAAAATTTTTGTTTTTATGGATATCAATATCAGTATGCATTATATACTAGTTTATATCTGAATATTTTTTGGCTATATATAACCATTTCTTTCATCATGCATGAATTAATGTTTCAGGATATAAAGAAATATGGAAAAGCGTTTTGGATCCCTGTTAGTGTTCGAATAGAAGATCATGTTATTGTTCCAGATATTGATTATTCCAACATTGAAAATCCTGATCAATTTATAGAAGACTATACTTCGAACATAGCTAATACTCCAATGGACATGTCTCGACCTTTATGGGAACTTCATTTACTTAATATAATGACCTCAAATGCAGAATCTTTGGCTATAGGAAAGTTTCATCATTCACTTGGCGATGGGATGTCTCTTATGTCTCTTTTATTAGCTAGTTCACGGAAAACGTCAGACCCTGAGGCTTTTCCTACTACCGCGGCTACCAAAAAACATGTTGATTCCAATATCAAGGGTTGGTGGTTGGTGGAAAGATTTTGGTTCATGCTAAGAGCCATTTTCATAACTGTTATTGAAATGTTCAAATACTTGCTTACACTATGTTTTATGCGGGATACTAAAACTCCTCTCATGGGTAAAACCGGAGATAGAATTCGATCTAATAAGGTTATCCATCGGATAATAAGTTTTGATGATGTCAAGTTGGTGAAGAACACAATGGAAATGGTTAGCATATTTGAGATTTATATACTAATGTTTCATATTAGTCATTTATTTTGTTTTCCTATATTAAGAACTTGATAAGTGTCACTATTTTTTGTGTGTTTATGTAGAAAGTAAATGATGTTCTTCTTGGAATGACACAGGCAGGTCTCTCAAGATATTTGAAGAAAAAATCTGGTAATATAAAATTCTTTCCGGGTCTAACTGTGTGTTAATTAGATGAAGAGACAAAGGTGAAAAAAAAAAGAAATAAAGATGCAATGGCCTTGAGACCAAATTCGCTAAATATAAAACATTTCTTATAACAATTAATTATTACTTGACAGAGTTCAGATTTTTTATTTTAAAATTTTAGAAATATTTATATTTGTAGGTTTTCTTAAAATTAGTAATACATAATCTAATTAAATTTCAGATATTTCGAAAACTCACACTAAATATTTTACTATGATATAGATGGATGGGAATTTATATATTATAATGATATTTAGTTACTTAAAAGTTAAAAGTTTGATTACGTATCTAACTTTTGTATCATATATATTGTTGTTTCATATATCGTATGACTGCACTATCATTGTAATGTTTCATTAAACAAAATTTCAATTGTAATCATGAAGATATTGTGGCCGAGAAGAAAAGTATCTTAGAACATATCCGTCTTCGTGGTACAGTATTCATAAATTTAAGAGCAGACACAAAAATCGAGGTAAATCAATGTAACTATCATTGTCACTTGTAACAAAATAAGAATACAAGAGGTTCATACTTCATATATCGTATATATGTAATATTGTAGGAACTTGCTAATATGATGGCAAAAGATTCAAAGTGTAAATGGGGAAACTTCGTAGGCTTTGTTATGTTTCCGTTGTGGATAAGATCTGAAGATGATTCGTTGGAATACGTCCGACGAGCCAAATCTATAATGGATATTAAAAAACTCTCCATGGAACCACTTCTTTGCTATGGACTCATCAAATTTACCATGAAAATATTTGGGGAGCAGGTAAATTATTAAATCACTATCAACTAGTTATGCCTAATTTTTTTTTATATTTATAGCAGTCCATAATTATATATTCATGTATTATACAGAAAACAAAAATTAATTTTTTTTTTAATTAACAGGTAGCAGAAACTCTTAGTAAGAGGATATTTGATCATACAACATTGTCATTTTCAAATGTGTTGGGGCCAGACGAAGAAATAAGTTTTTTTGACCATCCTATGTCTTACGTCGCAGCAAGCGCAATAGGTGGACCGCAAGTAAGTATTGCTAATCATGTCTTACTTGTATATCAATAAAAAAACTTTGATGAAAGTAATTAACTAACAGTAGTTTATGTTTCTTATTGAACAAGGCTCTTATCATCCATTATGTAAGTTATGTAAACAAGATTGTCATCAATCTATCTGTAGACACAACAGTGATTCCAGACCCTCATCTACTATGTGATGATTTGGTAGAATCCCTCAATATCATCAAGCTTGCTGCCATGGAGAAAGGAGTTCATAAAATGGAGGTTTGAGATATGTACGTCTCTCCTCATATAAATTAAAAACGAAGGTGTATGGTTTTTATTTATTTATGTGAAATTGTATATTCTGAAGACGTTGGGAATTAACTAACGTTATTTATAATATTTGAAGTTTTGTTTCACACACCAAGAAATCAGTTTCTGCAGTTTCATTTTGTTCGACACATACGTAAAATCTTGTTGGTTTCTTGAAAAATATCTATAATGCTAAGTCAGCTGTATTTTTTACCATTTTCGATATTTTAATTTTTTAGTTCTATGGAAGTTTATGTAGTTTTTGACACATTTAGGCGCTAATAGTTACGATAGTATGTTAAACGTGTTGAGATCGGCTAGTGTGGTCTATATTACTGTTAGCCGGAAGCATCCCTAACAAAATTGTTGAAGGAATATATGAAGTTGTGATGGCAGTCGAATATAGTCCATACGAATATTTATTTTAAATAGACTCTCTCGCATGACCACAAAAGACAAAAACTCGTATATTTTAGTGTACGACCACGGATCACTTATGTGGTATGTAATAAATATGTTCACAGTAAATGTTTTTTTTTTGTTTTGGGGTAAAATTCACAGTATCTGTATAAATAAAGATTTTACTACTTCACAAATTAGTTAGTTAAAAAAGAAGTTAGGTGTATCCACTATAAATTAGATTAATCTGATGAGGATGCTTCACAAATTAATTTATATTTCTATTTTCGTACGTCCTATGATCGTTGGATATAAACGTAAAGTTTATCAAATGTGGAAGAATTGTGTCTATTGATTGGCATAGTAATAACATATTTATGTCTTAATATTTATTAGGTTTAGAAATTTCCATTTTATAAGTTTTCATCCTATATGTGAAAAGGTTTACACCTCTTACAACTAGTGATAGCCAAATTCAATGTATTGAACGAAATATGTAGGTGAGGAACCCAAACCAACAGAAACCTAACCCATTAATGGACCGAGTAAATGAGGAGTCAGGTATCGTGGTTGAGCTTGAGTTAAACCAAAAAGTCTCTGGAGGACGAGACAATCAATTTCTGTTTTGAAGTTATACCATAAAAAATTGTTGTAGGCTCCATCTAATGAATGTTGACATGTCTTTTAGAAATTATTTAGTTGTTATACGCATGGCCAACGAACCATTTACACTAACATTTTTTTCAAAAAATATTAATTCATCCATTTCAACGATATTGAAATGTCTTTTTTTAATGTCTAGAAAAGATTGTTTGCTTGAATTCCAATGTAATTTTTGATTATAAGCTGCAATACAAAAAAAAAAATCCCAAATTATAATAACTTATTTATTACATCGCGTATAAAATGTTAAAACGTTGTATATATTGAAAGAAGAAAGTACATAATTTCCTATTGATTTATGAGTACAAAAGGTGAATGCATACTGGATGTAAATTTCTAACTTCAGAACTGCGTTTTCGATACCATAAATTATCAAGTACAACCTATCAAAGCACGTCTCAGACGAACACAGCACAAGGGTTCTATTCCTTTCATGCTTTACTTTAAATGGCGAAAATTAACTGATAATACCTCCACATTTAAAATAAAAAACGTAGCCATTTTCTTTGATATGTGCGATAAAACACAAAACTGAAGACAGGGGTGTATTCAAACCATGATTTTGGAGAATTTGATGGGATTTAGTAAATTTAGAATTTTGATAGATTTTAGGGAAGTTTATATGATTTTCTGTAAAATTCTTTCAAATCCCACCTAAAACCATGAGATTTGGATTTCTGTATTTTTAACTAAACAAATCCTCAAGAATCCTCCAGAATCCTAAAAATTATTAAAATCCTAATCCACAAATCTGTTTTGAATAACAGTGGATTTTAAAGTAGATTTTTAAATCATCAGTTCAATAACAAGGGATTTTAATAGATTTTAAGGGGCTGTTATTGGAGAGATGATTTCTAAATCCATATGGAATTGTAAATTTTAGAAATCAAAACAGATGGATTTTGAAATAACATATTTTATCCTTGGATTTCAATCATTCTATTCTACACTATCAAATCCATTCAAATCCATATAAAACATAATGTGGATTTTGAAGTCCAAAAACACATCATTAAATGAGTAACAGGGGATTTTAAAAAGTATTTGTAAATCATAGAACCAATAACACATGATTTTGATAAGTATATTAAAATCAATGATTGAATAACACATGATTTTTGTTTGGATTTCTAAATCCATCAAAATCATACATCCAATAACCCCCTTAAAGTAGATTTTTAAATCATTAGTTCAATAACAGTGGATTTTAATAAACTTTTTAAAATCCATGATTGAATAACATCGAATTTGTAAATTTCACACAAATCACTTAAAATGTCAATTTGAATATACCCCTAAGTAAAGAAGATATAAATTTGTGCGATTTACTATTTTCTAGAGAAGTTCATCAACTTTTCAATAGACCTAGATGGAAAAGAAAAAAAAGAGAGTCAAATTACAATAGTTTAACGACTAGTAGGGACAATGAAACCATCACTTACTCGTGATATAAATTAAAAAAAGGAAACAAATTAAAACAAACTATGAAATACATAACTCTAACTCCAAGAGCCAAAAGACTAGCTAGCTAACGCGTTTGATCTCCTCTATCCAAATTACTGCAGTAAATGCGAAATCAGATTATAGATTTTTTTTTAAAAAGACGTAAGCAAAGTCACAAAAATAAGACAGTGTACTGTCAAGTTCAACGCATTGAATCAAATTGGTAACAGGGAACAAAAAAACAGTAGTATAAGAGGAAAGTGTGGCTAAAGGTAAGTTTTGAAGAATAATCAAAATGTCTATGAAAATGGAAAAAGATACGGCGAGAGAAGAGCAAGAGACAACATCAGCCGTGGAGCCACTTAGCCCGATTTCACAGTTGTTCGTATCGCCGACTCTCTACTGCATCATTATATTTACTCTAGGGTTTCAAACTAGATGCAACCCATCTTCCATTGTTGAAGGTATCAAGCGCACATGGATCAAGTTCCCTCGTTTCTCTTGCAAATTGGTAAACATATTTATATATTTACTTTCCTTATTTGTTACACGTACATAATAACTTGCAAGGAAATTTTCATAATCACATCATCATCATAATTGTTATCGATAGTGATTGTTCCTTTTTAATAGAAAATTGATTTTCTTTCTTAACATATATATAAATAACTTATACTAAGTTTTTTTTATCATACATTATTTGTTTTAGGAGATGAAGAAAAATGGAAAAGCGGTTTGGGTTCCTGCTACGTATCGAGTAGAAGATCATATTATTGTTCCAGATATTGATTATTCAAATATTGAAAATCCTGATCAATTTATTGAAGACTATACTTCGAACCTAGCAAATACTCCTATGGACATTTCCAAACCTTTATGGGAATTTCATATACTAAATATTAAGACATCAAATGCAGAATCTTTGTGTATAGGAAAACTGCATCATTCACTCGGCGATGGGATGTCTCTTATGTCTCTTCTGCTTGCTATTTCACGGAAAACATCAAACCCCGAAGCTCTTCCTACAACTGCGGCTACGAGAAAACATGCTGATTCCAATGATAAGGATTGGTGGTTGGTTAGGAGATTTTGGCTTATGATAAGAGTCATTTTCACAACTGTTATTGAATTGTTCAAGTATATTCTTACACTATGTTTTATGCGGGATAGTCTAACCCCTCTCACCGGTAAAACGAGAGATAAAATTCTATATAGAAAGATTATGCAGAGGTTTGTAAGCCTTGATGATGTCAAGATGGTGAAGAACACAATGGAAATGGTTAGAATATTTAATATTTATATTGTCGTCGTTTCTTTATGTTAGTCGATTTGTTTTATTTTCTTTATATTGATCATTTGTTTGGTTTTCTTATATTAAGAAAATAATAATTTATGTGTGTCTTTTGTGTGTAGAAAATCAATGATGTTCTTCTTGGAATGACACAAGCAGGTCTCTCAAGATATTTGAGCAGAAAATATGGTAATTTCAAATTATTTCTCTTTCTACCAGTGAATATTACACTGACCTTAATTTTGCTAAATATAGTTCTAATATAATATATATATATATATATATATATATATATATATATATATATATATATATATATATATATATATATATATATATATATATTTAACACCTGTTCTAATCTAATTTATGTTTAGAAAAAAATTACATAGTGAAAAAGAAACGTAAAAATACATTAGTGTCTATTGTCTAATGGCGTTGAGAAAAATGTTGTAATATAGATTAAAATGTTGTTTAGCAACTTTTTTTTTTACAAAGGAGCTACTAAAAGTTATAGATATGTAATAACATTAGAAACTTATGTATACATTTATTATAAATTTGTAATAAATCACTGAGAGCAATTTCAAATTATGATATTTTTAAAACTAGATGAAGATATGGTGGTCGAGAAGAAAAAGCTACTAGAAAAGATCCGTCTTCGGGGTACAGTAATTGTAAATCTAAGAGAAACTGCAAAGATCGAGGTAAGCTCACTCTAATCAATCATTTTCACTTTTATCTTACAAAGCAATATTTTTAATACTGAAAGAAAAACCATAAGGTATATATTCACAAGATATATGAAAAATGCAGGATCTCGCAACTATGATGGCAAAGGGTTCAAAAAGTAGATGGGGAAACTTCGTAGGTCTTGTTATGTTTCCTATATGGGTAAGATCTGAGGATGATCCATTAGAATACATCCGACGAGCCAAATCTACTATGGATGTTAAAAAACTCTCCTTGGAATCACTTCTTTGCTATCAAGGCATCAAATTAGCCATGAAAATGTTCGGGGAAAAGGTAATAATATAAAAATCACTGTTAACTAAGGTATCTAAAAACTTTATGCTTACCTATATATTGTTAGTAACAGGTAGTAGAAAATCTTGTTAGGAGATTATTTGATCACACAACATTGGCATTTTCAAATGTGATGGGTCCAGACGAAGAAACAAGTTTTTTTGGTCATCCAATGTCGTACGTCACAGCAAGCGCATTGGGTGGATCACAAGTAAGTGTAGCTAATTATGCTCAGTTAATGTATTTAGAAATCACAGAATGAAATTAACGTACATTTGTTTTATGTTTGTTGTTGGACAAGGCTCTTATTATTCATTTCGTGAGCTACGTAGACAAGATTATCATCAATCTAGCAGTCGACACAACAGTGATTCCAGACCCTCATATACTGTGTGATGACTTAGTAGAGGCGCTCAATGTCATTAAACTTGCTGCCTTGGAGAAAGGAGATCGTAAAATGGAGGTCTGAGACATGTATCACCAGATATAATATGTTCAGAAGATATAATGTTGTGTAATGTAGTAATGTAATGGTATCTTTCTTTATAAACTTTTGCAAGATTAATGTTTTTTTTTACATTTTTATTTCAAACACCCAAAAAATCAGTTTTTTTCTACGCACAGTCGAAAAATTGTTGGTTTCTTTTACAAAATATCTATTCGTATATGACTTAGATGGTATATATATTATTAATTAGTATATTTTATTAAGACCAGTATGTACATAATATTTTGATGTTATTAGTTCTTTCGAGTGTTTTGTAGTTTTCGGCAGACATAACAAAGATCATGTATAATTTAAGCTTGAGAACTGAGAAGTAAAATACCTCGAAAGAAAAAAAAAATCGCTACAGCAAAATTTAGATACAATGAAAAGTGATGAAAACAATCAGAACAAAGAAATGAAGAAAAAAAAAAGGAGACAATTGGTGATAGTGATACCATATAATAATTACATAAATATACGTATAATTCGGAGGAAAAAGACATAGTCTATATAATTTTATGGAAACGGGGACCCAAAAGTTTTTGTAATAAATATGGAGGGCCAAGGCAGATGCTTTCACTAATCCAATGACCTCAATTTATAAATTTTAAAAAGTTTATATCTATTCTATAGTATCGTCCTATCATAATATAAATTTAAATGTAAAGGGATACCAAATGTGGAAAAATCATGCCTATTTGATTGGTAAACCGTTTTATTTTCCATTCCTTTACAATTTTTTCTATGAAAATATAGTAAGATGTTTTACAAACATTTCCAGCTATTAAAAATTAATTAATTATAGCCAAATTGAATAAGAGTTGAACCAATTATGTAGGTGAGGAACCCAAACCAACAGAGCTAAACCAATAAGGAACCGAGTGTACTTAATAAAACCAAAGTTCTCCGGAGGACGAGACTCTGAAGGTTTTGTTTACTATGCAATCAATTCGTGTTTTCAATTTTCTACCATACAAAAAATTGTGTAGGCTCTGTATAATGAAGGTTGATTCGTATATTGTGCCATGTGTGCTATAAGTTGTCCTTTTTAGGTAAGCAGGACCATGGGAACCATTTAAACTAATCTTTTTAACTTATTACTCTATCCATCATATATATACAGTATCTCACATATAGTTTCGTTTTCAACTTTTTTTGTTTTATATATCTTTGTTATAAAGATGATGTAATTGGGATTACAATCTAATTTTTGACTATCAAATGTCTATAGTTCTTAAATAATCCGTACCTAAAATTTGATTAAAAAATATGTAATGCTCCCAACAAAATTATCTCTAATGTCACTCGCTCGTTTGATATTATCTTCTCTAGTGTGTTTTTTTTTTCTTTTTTTCTTATCCTTTCCATTTGGCATATATCTTTCGTCAGTATAGATCTAACCTTCACATCTCCGAAAACAAAAATATTAAAACCCCAAAAAATGAGCTACATATGTTAGGAAGATATAATTGTCCCTTACAATTAAAAATTGGACGGTCGATTTGCTGTTTTCCGGAAAAGTACATAAGCTTTACAACTACACTTTGTTTCACAAATCCAATCCCACGTAAGGTCTAAGACGTTGGTCTCTGACTAGAAAAGTAAATGCCTGAGACTCACAAATACAGTAGGGACAATAGAAACATCACTTACTCGTGATAGATCAAAGGAAACGAATTTAAGTAAATTATAAACTAAATCAACTCTTAACTCCTAATGCTAAATGCATAACTCGTTAGATATATCCAAAATAGTAACGCAATGAATGGGATATTAGAAAGAGAAGAAAATAATAATAGTAAAAATGACACAGTGGAGTAGTCAATACGTGTTTAATCAAGAGAGAGATTAGAAGGAGAAGAAAACACTAGTATAAGAACCAAGCGTGGCTGAAGGCAAGATTGTATAATAACTAAATAACTTTGAAAAAGGGAATAGACATGGCGAGAAATGAGCAAGAGACAGCACCAACGGAGCCGCTTAGCCCGGTTTCACAGCTGTTCGCTACACCGAGTCTCTACTGCGTCATTGTTTTAACTTTAGGGCTTCAAACTAGATGCAACCCAACCGCCATTGTAGAAGGTATCACGAAGACATGGATCAATCTCCCTCGCTTCTCTAGCAAAGTGGTAAACATATATATATTTATGCCTTAACAGTTACTCTGATAGTATTATTATTTCGATAACAAACTTGAATATTTCGTATAAAAATTTCTTATATCATTCAATCAATGTTACGTTCCAGGTGATGAAGAAAAATGGAAAAGCGTTTTGGATCCCTGTTAGTGTACGAGTAGAAGATCATGTTATTGTTCCAGATATTGATTATTCCAACATTGAAAATCCTGATCAATTTATTGAAGACTACACTTCCAACCTAGCAAATACTCCAATGGACATTTCCAAACCTTTATGGGAATTTCATATACTGAATATAAAGACATCAGATGCAGAATCTTTGTGTATAGGAAAATTACATCATTCACTGGGTGATGGAATGTCTCTAATGTCTCTTCTACTCGCTAGTTCAAGAAAAATATCAGACCCCGAGGCTCTTCCTACTACTGCGTCTACAAAACAAGATGTTGATTCCAATCGTAGAAGTTGGTGGTTGGTTGGGTGGTTTTGGTTAATGATAAGAATCATTTTCACAACTCTTATTGAAATGTTCAAGTGTTTTCTTACATTATTATTTTTGCGAGATACAAAAACTCCTCTCTTTGGTAAACCGGGAGACAGAATTCGATCTACAAAGGTTATACATCGGATGATAAGCCTTGATGATGTCAAGTTGGTGAAGAATACAATGAATATGGTAGATATATGAATGATTATTGTCATTCTTCTATATATAGACCATACATTCTTATATTAAGAAATTTGAAATTCATGTTTTTTCTTTTTGTAGAAAGTAAATGATGTACTTCTTGGAATGACACAAGCAGGCCTCTCAAGATATTTGAGCAAAAAATTTGGTAATGTCAAATTCTTCCCCATTCTATTAGTGAAAATATAAACATTACTGTTAAATGAGGTTCTAATATCTTACTAGAAAAAATAAAAATAATAGATGAAGATATGGTGGTGGAGAAGAAAATATCCTTAGACAAAATTCGTCTACGTGGTACCGTAGTCGTAAATTTAAGACCAGATACAAAGATCGAGGTAAAATCATTGTAACCATCATTTTCACTTTTTACCGTTTTAATAAGTTGGAATGCAAAAAGGTTGATAACATGAGAGAATACAGGATCTCGCTAATATGATGGCAAAGGGTTCAAAGTGTAGATGGGGAAACTTTGTAGGCTTTGTTATGTTTCCTTTATGGATACGATCTGAGGATGATCCGTTGGAATACATCCGGCGAGCCAAAGCTACAATGGATATGAAAAAAATCTCCATGGAATCACTGTTTTATTATGGACTCATCAAATTTGCCTTGATTATATTCGGGAAAAAGGTAAAATATAACATCTCTATTAAATAACTAATTTTTTTAAATTATATAAAACTGTTAATGAGAATCTGTATTAAAAAGAATCATATATATACATTCGTTAATGCAGATAATCGAACCAATTGTGAAGAGATTATTTGATCACACAACATTGACATTTTCAAATGTGATCGGTCCAGACGAAGAAGTAAGTTTTTTTGGCCATCCCATGTCTTATGTCACCGCAAGCGCAACGGGTGGACCACAAGTAAGTATTGCTAATCATGTTCACGCCATACAAGATGTTTATAAATCCTTGAAAGCTTTTGATGATTTGTAATTAACTAACATGTTGTTTATGTTTCTTGTTGAACAAGGCTCTTATTATCCATTTCGTAAGCTACGTAAACAAGATTATCATCAATCTAGCTGTCGATACAACGGTGATTCCAGACCCTCATCTACTATGTGATGACTTGGTAGAATCACTCGATATCATCAAACTCGCTGTCTTGGAGAAAGGAGTTCATAAAATGGAGGTTTGAGACATGATTCAGCAGATATAAAAATGAGGGGTTGCGAAAGGTAAATTGTGGTGAAAATGTAGTAATGCATTATGTTATAGCTTGGTTGGATTTACATTAAGGATTCTCTCGGAGTAAGAGATCTATTGGACTTTCATGTTGGTTTGAATGATATTAATCTTGAGTTTCATAATACTTTTCATGTTCAAACTTCAAACTATGGATCTTGAATACGATTTTTCAATGTTTTTCTTTTTACATTCGTAGATCAAGTCTAGCTAAGGCCTTAATGTTTAGAAACATACTTCACCGGATCAGCAAAAAGTTGCCGAGGCTACAAAAGCTTAGTTACAAAACGTAGTTGGTTGAAATATTATAGATAATAGGATTTTATACAAGACTGCGAGTCAAACAAATGCAGGCCACAGGCTCAAATAACATATTTACATTATGAGAGCTATTTTATGAACAAGTGGTATTCAAATTTTTTTTTTTTTTGAATGAATGAACAAAAAAACTATTGCTTTACAACAAGTGTAACAGAGCTAAAGATGAAAAGAGTCACATATGAGAGATTACATTATGAGCTGGTTGCAAATCAGAGCGTAAGGATGTCTTCATATTGCCGATTGCCTGAATTCAAAAGGAGAAGGAGCCTATTTATGATAGTCTTGTCAATCTGCTTTACTAGTCGAGTTGCAGGGATTGGAGCTTCGCCATGTTTGCGATTATTTCTCTCTCGCCAAATTGTATGAACCGTAGCCTGAAGTGTGTATCGCAAAAATAGCAGGGGAGTCCTCGCAAGTGTAGAAGCTAAGATGAGGTTTGTGATTTCTTCCCAGTCCAAAGTAGCGTATGTTCCAAGGAAACCAGAGGATAACTTACACCAAATCTGCTGAGAGTATGGGCATTGGAAGAAGAGATGATTCCTAGTTTCCAGTGGATCATTGCAGAGAGAGCATGATGAATCAATAGACGAGTTCCACTTCAACATTCAGTCACCTGTTGAAAGTCTATTAAGCATACAGAGCCATGTGATCAAAGCGAACTTTGGGGTAGCCTGAGAGAACCAGACCCCCTTCATCCATGCACATTCCAAATCTGCTGAACGCAGCTGTTACCAAGTGTCACAGGTCAAGAACCGTGGCTTGAACCCTGTTCTCCATTTCCAGAGGTGTAGATCCTCTATATGCGGTTTCATTTTTGTTCTAACCAGAGCAATTTCTGCTTCTAACCAGACTATGCGTCTTCTGCTTCGGTGCGTGAATATAACTGATTCCACAGTCGCGTACGATGTTATCCCAAGATCAATACAACCCCTGTGGGCTAACAGATCATGAAGTGTTCCCAAAGACGACCACTGATCGTGCCAGAATGATGTGGATCGACCATTTTGAATGTCTTTGCGGTGGAAGTTTTTTGCTAATCCTCGAAGTTTAAGCAACTTTCGCCACATCCAGGAGCCCTGCGATAGAGATGCTGCGATGTCCCAAAAAGAGCCGTGGCGAATAAGGTAAGTGTGTACGCATTGCCTCTAGAGTGAGTTGTGTGATAGCAATCGCCAGATAAATTTCAAACCACAGACAATGTTAGTCTCTTTGAGAGAACGAAGACCAAGCCCACCCTCGCTTTTGGGGGAGCAGACATCAGACCAAGCGACCTTTGCATGATGAGAGCTGAGGTCCGGACCACTCCATAGTAAAGCAGAACAGAGTTTCTCAATCTCTTTCATGCATTTCCCTAAGAGACAAAAAGCAGAAGACCAAAAGTTTGTTATACTCATAAGAACCGATTTTATTAGCTGCAATCTTCCCCCATATGATAAGAACCTTCCTGTCCACGCACTTATCTGATTTCGTATTTTTGCAAGCAATGGAGCGTAGTCGTGACTCGTCATTGCCTTAGTCAGAAGTGGCAAGCCCAAGTAACGGACCGGTAAGGCACCAACGGCAAAAGGAAAAGATTCTTGGATGGCCTCTAGTGTGGTTTGGGAGATCCCAGCCATGTAGAGGGTTGATTTCTCAATACTAATCTTCAAACCCGAGAATTTTGCAAAATCGTCAAAAACTTTAATCACACCTTCAATTGATCTTCTGGTTCCCTCCACAAAAACCAGTAGATCATCTGCAAAGCATAAATGGGTGAGGAGAAGGTTATGACAGCGAGGGTGGTAGCCAAATCTATCATCTGCCGCTGCTTTGTTGATCAAATGTAAAAGCACGTTCATACAGATCACAAACAAGTACGGAGAGAGTGAACATCCATGTCTAAGTCCACGGGCACTACCAAAAATACCCGCCAGTTCACCATTAACTTGGACCGAGAAAGTAGCCGAAGAGATACATAGGCGAATCCAATTGATAAATTGGTCAGGGAAGTGTAAGGCGCATAACATATTGAGGAGAAAGGACCGCTGGACCGAGTCAAAGGCTTTGGATATATCTATCTTCATAGCGCAGCGGAGAGAGATGTCATCTTTGTGATAGTCCTTAACCAGTTCAGAGGCTAAGAGGACGTTTTCCATGAGATTGAGTTGGAGAGATTAGCTCAAGAAGTAGACCTTTAAGACGATTCGCAAGAATCTTTGAAATCACTTTATAGACGACATTACAACAAGATATAGGCTTATAGTTCTTCATGACTCTAGCCTCTTCGACTTTAGGTATCAATGCAAGTATAGTGGTATTAGCACCCTTCGGCAAGAAACCAGTGCGAAAAAAGACTGCACAACGATAGTGAAGTCTTTGTTAATGATAGGCCAAGCAGACTTATAGAACTCGCACATGTAGCCGTCGGGACCCGAGCTTTTATTCGGAGGCATCGAGAACAATACACTACTAATCTCCTCGTCAGAGACATCCTTTACAAGCATAGCAGTATGAGTTGCAGTACAACGAAAAGGCAATAAAGCCTCCAATGAGTCAATTGTGGCTCCTTCATACTCACTCGGGATCTGTCCAAGAAAATCAGAGAAAAAACGAGCCGCTTCATGTTTGATAGCATCTTGAGTTTTTGCAATAAAACCATCAGCACAGTGAATCTCCCTGATGGAGTTGCGTGCCTCACGAATCTTAACAGCATTATGAAAAACTCGATTATTTTGATCACCAACGTGAAGCCAATGCAGTTTAGATCTATGTTTTAAGAGGTTTTCTTCCAATCCTGCTACATACTGCCAGTGTTCAAAATCTTCAGCCTCCTCTGGCACTACAACAATAGTCGGATGTGATAATGTCTCTGCTTGCTTTGCGCATAACTCCAGGTGGGCTTCATGAGATCTTCTCACAAGATCCCCCAAGCGATCCTTGGTCAGGTCCCGTATTCCCTGCTTCAGTCCCTTAAGTTTCTTCAGAAACTAGAACATGGCAGAGGTGGAATGAAATAAAGGCTCTATAGTCTCCCAGTATGACTTCACAAGAGGAATGAAAACAGGGAGACTAGCAACTGAGTTAACGAATTTAAACGGCTTTTTGAGAGCCGGTGTGCCCATATCCAACTGCAGGCGACTACAAAGATGGTCAGAGCATCCACCTGACTCAAAAACGCAGTATGCACGCGAGAACCGATGAAGCCAAATATCGTTATTGAGTACTCGATCCAGTATTTTGGAAATGAGACCGTCATCTCGCTTGTTAACCCAAGTGAATAATGGGCCATGAGATCCCATATCCATCAGATTACAGTGATTCACAACGTCTTGGAACTCCCTCATACCCGGTGAAATAACAGGGGAAACCGAATGATCAGAGTGCTCCTCCCCATCCAAAATTTCATTGAAATCTCCCATGAGTAACCATGGCTTATTCCGGAAGAGTGGAGAGTCATGATGGCTCCGCATATCCTCCCATAAGCTCTTTCTCTCCTCTGCAGTATTCCGTGCATAAATAAAAGAACAAAAAAATTCCTCTGTTTCACCTGCCAGTAACACAGTGCATGTGATGATTTGGTCACTCTTAAATACCGGAGACAACCTTAAAGTAGGCCTCCAAAGCATCCAGATGCAACCAAGACGATAGTATTTATAATTTGCCAAGAAATACCAGTTTGGGAAAACTGAAGATGCAATGTTGTTTGCCTTCTTTTTTTTGACTCGCGTCTCCAATAAGCAACCAAACAACATTTCAAGATTTCTTGTCCAGTCCTTAACCACGGAATGTTTAATAGTTTTGTTTAATCAACAAACGTTCCATGAGAAACTCATCATTTAAGAGCGTCGGGTGGAAGACTTCTTCGAAGCAACCAAAGCTGTGACAGCCTTAGATGCTAGGATTGAAGTTTCCGTGGTGTCCTTCTGTCTCCTCTGAGAGATTCGAGCAGAAGGAAGGCGTCCCTCCCACCCTGCTTCCAGAGTGATAGACTGATTCGTAGGATGAGAAGAACCTTCGTGCACTTGAATTGCAGTATTAGTTGATTCTGCAGGAGTCTCCTCCACTTTATTCTCAACCTCCTCCGTTTTAGTAATCTCCCCCTCCTCCTCTTCCTCTTCCATACTTAAAACCGCAAATTTTGACGCATAGATTATAGCAACCTCAACATCAGAACCAGGAAGTTTAGTCGGGCTACGATAAGTTTTCGACGGTGAGACAGTGGACGACTTCCCCGAATCCTCTACCTGGTTCATTTCAGCAGCCAAACTCGCCTCATCGGTATGCTTCTCCTGTGAGAGGAGACCATCTTCAGCAGGTTCAAACCGAGGGTTAGCAATAGGCTCTGCAGACTCAGAAGTCACTGTTGTCCCCATGCTTTTACAATGCTCCTACATTGACTGATCAGGCAATAGACATTCTGCAGATTTTTTACATCGAGCTGCCAGATGACCCCATTTCTCACAAACAGAGCATTTCGGTGGCAGCCACGGGTAATGGAAATCAACACTAAAGTCAGTGCCCTTGTTTGAGAAAGTTATGCTTCAAGAGATCAGCGTGGACAAAAACCTTTGCAACCTCAAAATTTGAACAAGCTAGTGTTTCCTGATACAACCGCACTGGTGCTCCCACCGCACTGGTAATAAAACTAAGTCCTTCCCAGGAGTAAAGATGCATCGGAACATTCTTTAACCAAACCCATAGGGGAATGGATTTTTCCTCCGGTCGAGCTTTTTCAGTGTCAGGAGACCACTTCGAAACCACCATCGGTACTTCAGAAATAATCCGCATACCACGTTTCAGAATTCTCGATCGAATCACTTGATCAGAGACCCTAAAGCGCATAGTTGTAGCGTTCACTTCAAATACATCAATCCCCTGATACTCAAAACCTTGTTTCCAGATCTTTTTTAGAATAACATGAACCTTACCAATATGAGGAGCAATATCCAAAATTTTGCCAACAAGGAAATCTTCCCAAAGCGGCGTGACATTTCTGAGCACCTCATCGGGGATCTCAACAGAGGTCTTACCCTCCAAGGAAGTAAAGTTAACCTCAAATTTTTTCAGAACACATTTATTTTTAACCATCGAAACCCACGACTCCTTCACTGGAGGACTAGATGTTCCCGACAAACCTCCTAACCGCTCCGCCATCCCCTCCAAGCATCCTAACAGCACCGGCAAGCAGACTTTGCGAGCACGTAAACCAAAACCCTAATCGCCTATTTTTCGCACCCTTAGCAAAACACACCGTTTAGTTTTTCAAATTTCCTTTTTCTGTCGGATTTACCGAAACTGTTCAAGAGCTTGTGTGTTGTTATTGTTCACGAGCTTCATCATGAATTTAAACCTGGTGTCCGGAGATGTCTTTGGTTGTGGCCAAGTCGATCCTTCAGGGATCTTAATACATCTAAAACCTTGATCTTTGTAAAGCTTTGTGGCTCCTAAGTTGTTGAGATCACAGTGAAGGCCGATAGCTTTACATCCCCAGTTCATGGCTAAAGCCTCTGCTTTCCATACAAGTGTCTTGGCTATTCCTTTGCGCCAGAAATTCTCTCGAATAGCCACATTTGATATGTAAGTGATCCCTGTCCTGACTTTGATTTAGTAACACACTATCAAATCAAAGGATTACAGTGTGGAGCAACAACACAATCTAAACAAAACAAATAATGACAACAACAGGTCCGCTCCGGATCCTATAACCTAATAAGTTTCCTTAGATGCACATATTGATGTCACTTGGTCCTTATGGTGAAATGTAGTAAGGCATTATGTTGGCTTGGTTTGATCTAAATTAAGGATTCTCTCGGAGTAAGAGATTTATTCGATTTTCATGTTGGTTTTTTCTTGTTTGAATGATATTAATCTTGAATTTCATAAATACTTTTCATGTTTAAAATATGTATCTTGTATAGCATAATGCGATGAATACGACTTTTCAACGTTTTTGTTTTTACCTTGGTAGCTAGATCAAGTATAGCTAAGACCTTAATGTTTAGAAACATGGTTCACCGGCTCAGCAAAAAGTTGCTGACGCTACAAAACCTTAGTTACAAAACGTAGTTGGTTGAAATATTATAGACAGTAGGATTTATACAAGACTGCGAAACAAACAAATGCAGGCCACAGGCTCAAATAACATATTTACATTATCAACAGACGGTATTCAAATTTCCTTTCTCTGTCGGATTTACCGAAACTGTTCAAGAGCTTGTGTATTGTTGTTGTTGTTCACGAGCTTCATCATGAAGTTAAACCTGGTGTCCGGAGATGTCTTTGGTTGTGGCCAAGTCGATCCTTCAGGGATCTTGATGCATCTAAAACCTTGATCTTTGTAAAGCTTTGTGGCTCCTAAGTTGTTGAGTTCACAGTGAAGGCCGATAGCTCTACATCCCCAGTTCTTGGCTAAAGCCTCTGCTTTCCATACGAGTCTCTTGGCTATTCCTTTGCGTCGAAAATTCTCTCGAACAGCCACATTTGATATGTAAGCGATCCCCGTCCTGACTTCAAATTAGTAACACACCATCAAATCAAAGGATTACAGAGTGGAGAACCAACACAATCTAAACAAAACAAATAATGACAAGAGCCGCTAAGGGTCCTGAAACCTAATAAGTTTCCTTAGCTGCACATATTGATGACACTTGGTCCTTAAGTCTTAAGAACAGAAAGGCACAGTGCTTGGCCACAGAAATAAAACATGAGACAGAAACCGAACCTTCTCTGGCGGAGAGGTCCTTTCCTTGGAAGGTAATCAGCCACAGTATCCACAGTCAAGATTCCAGCAACATAACCTTTGTTTAAGCTGATCTTTGCATCAAAAGCTCCAATTTTGAAATCTTCACTTCCAAAGCAGATGGCTTCATCAGCAGAACTACCTATCACAGCGACTAAACAAGTCCTCCGGCACCCTGGTGGAACAGAAAATCCCATTACCATAGCCATTAACCTATCTACTCTAAGAACAACATCAAGAGGAAACGAATATCCAGGGAAGAAGGAACTGCAGTGAGTCTCTGCTACTTCCCAACAGTCTTCCAATCTTGCTTCACGAACAACGATTTCAGGTGTAACCGCTGGAAAAAGATCAGCTATTTGACTTGCATTGCACACTCCTCCTATATACAAACATCAAAAATAACAAATTCATCATCCACTGACACAAACTCACCATAAAAACTCAACACCCCTCATGAAAGCAGTAAACTTTAGATCTATTCCATCAAAGACTAACTGTGACAGGAGGTCTCAAGTTTATGAATTACACAGTACCACAGTTGATTATGCTCAAATCACGCAAAGTTTAAGGCTTTAAGTTTCCTAAAGCAAACATGCAAAAACTAATTTGGCTACAATCAACTGTTTGCTTTGAAGATGGGTTAAAGTTTCAATCTTTCAACACTCAGAGTCGGTGAACAAGAGGAGGATGGTCAATTACACACTACAAAGTCTCTAACTGAATTCATCTGGGACGATTAACTTAATTGATTACTTGGGTTGGGTGGTTAGGAGGAATTGGAAACTCGATCTAGATCAATACTNATCCTTCAGGGATCTTAATACATCTAAAACCTTGATCTTTGTAAAGCTTTGTGGCTCCTAAGTTGTTGAGATCACAGTGAAGGCCGATAGCTTTACATCCCCAGTTCATGGCTAAAGCCTCTGCTTTCCATACAAGTGTCTTGGCTATTCCTTTGCGCCAGAAATTCTCTCGAATAGCCACATTTGATATGTAAGTGATCCCTGTCCTGACTTTGATTTAGTAACACACTATCAAATCAAAGGATTACAGTGTGGAGCAACAACACAATCTAAACAAAACAAATAATGACAACAACAGGTCCGCTCCGGATCCTATAACCTAATAAGTTTCCTTAGATGCACATATTGATGTCACTTGGTCCTTATGGTGAAATGTAGTAAGGCATTATGTTGGCTTGGTTTGATCTAAATTAAGGATTCTCTCGGAGTAAGAGATTTATTCGATTTTCATGTTGGTTTTTTCTTGTTTGAATGATATTAATCTTGAATTTCATAAATACTTTTCATGTTTAAAATATGTATCTTGTATAGCATAATGCGATGAATACGACTTTTCAACGTTTTTGTTTTTACCTTGGTAGCTAGATCAAGTATAGCTAAGACCTTAATGTTTAGAAACATGGTTCACCGGCTCAGCAAAAAGTTGCTGACGCTACAAAACCTTAGTTACAAAACGTAGTTGGTTGAAATATTATAGACAGTAGGATTTATACAAGACTGCGAAACAAACAAATGCAGGCCACAGGCTCAAATAACATATTTACATTATCAACAGACGGTATTCAAATTTCCTTTCTCTGTCGGATTTACCGAAACTGTTCAAGAGCTTGTGTATTGTTGTTGTTGTTCACGAGCTTCATCATGAAGTTAAACCTGGTGTCCGGAGATGTCTTTGGTTGTGGCCAAGTCGATCCTTCAGGGATCTTGATGCATCTAAAACCTTGATCTTTGTAAAGCTTTGTGGCTCCTAAGTTGTTGAGTTCACAGTGAAGGCCGATAGCTCTACATCCCCAGTTCTTGGCTAAAGCCTCTGCTTTCCATACGAGTCTCTTGGCTATTCCTTTGCGTCGAAAATTCTCTCGAACAGCCACATTTGATATGTAAGCGATCCCCGTCCTGACTTCAAATTAGTAACACACCATCAAATCAAAGGATTACAGAGTGGAGAACCAACACAATCTAAACAAAACAAATAATGACAAGAGCCGCTAAGGGTCCTGAAACCTAATAAGTTTCCTTAGCTGCACATATTGATGACACTTGGTCCTTAAGTCTTAAGAACAGAAAGGCACAGTGCTTGGCCACAGAAATAAAACATGAGACAGAAACCGAACCTTCTCTGGCGGAGAGGTCCTTTCCTTGGAAGGTAATCAGCCACAGTATCCACAGTCAAGATTCCAGCAACATAACCTTTGTTTAAGCTGATCTTTGCATCAAAAGCTCCAATTTTGAAATCTTCACTTCCAAAGCAGATGGCTTCATCAGCAGAACTACCTATCACAGCGACTAAACAAGTCCTCCGGCACCCTGGTGGAACAGAAAATCCCATTACCATAGCCATTAACCTATCTACTCTAAGAACAACATCAAGAGGAAACGAATATCCAGGGAAGAAGGAACTGCAGTGAGTCTCTGCTACTTCCCAACAGTCTTCCAATCTTGCTTCACGAACAACGATTTCAGGTGTAACCGCTGGAAAAAGATCAGCTATTTGACTTGCATTGCACACTCCTCCTATATACAAACATCAAAAATAACAAATTCATCATCCACTGACACAAACTCACCATAAAAACTCAACACCCCTCATGAAAGCAGTAAACTTTAGATCTATTCCATCAAAGACTAACTGTGACAGGAGGTCTCAAGTTTATGAATTACACAGTACCACAGTTGATTATGCTCAAATCACGCAAAGTTTAAGGCTTTAAGTTTCCTAAAGCAAACATGCAAAAACTAATTTGGCTACAATCAACTGTTTGCTTTGAAGATGGGTTAAAGTTTCAATCTTTCAACACTCAGAGTCGGTGAACAAGAGGAGGATGGTCAATTACACACTACAAAGTCTCTAACTGAATTCATCTGGGACGATTAACTTAATTGATTACTTGGGTTGGGTGGTTAGGAGGAATTGGAAACTCGATCTAGATCAATACTAATCTAGAACTATGTCTAATACCCATATCAGAGAGCTCATCAAGGCTTGAAACAAAAAAACAGAGGTCAATACCTGATCTGATTTTGGAAGGAGGATGAGAAATAGAAACACTAGGCGAGAGGAGAAAGAGAGACGAAGAGTGGCGCCTCTTACGATGGAGAGAGACTCCTGAAGAGGAAACGAAGCGGACATAAGAGTTGTTGTGTTTGATTGAAACTGGTGAAACCGCCGTCGTCCCCAACGGTGTGCTCTGCATTATCTCCTCCGTTCGCCGTGCTTTTTCTGCTTCTTGCTAACTTTTTTATTTCTTTACCAAACCGAAACGGTGATGAAATTAACAACAACAAACCGGCCGGTTCAACCGATAAAATTGCCCACCCGACATAAAATAATCATATTTATGTAATAAGATCTCACACGTTTTTTAAAAGAAGAGAATATAACGGATCCAGAAAATAATTTTATCCGGGGTAATAATATTAAATTATTTTTTTATTATTTTTTAAATAAAATTATATCAGTTAAAACATTTGATTAGTTTTGTTAAGTTAAGATAAGTAATAATATTTTGTTTTATTTATAGAATATGGGCTTGTTAATATATGGAATATAAACAAAATTAAGTTTTTGTATTGTATTTGTATGATATTTTAGTATTATACACAACACAAAACATGTATCTAAGAAGAAAATAGGGTAATGGGGGCAACAAAAAATATTTTAGCAGGGGCATACTTAAAAATTCATGTAAAATAACATTAATTTTAAAATTTTTACCCGTGGCAAGTGCCCCGGTTCACCGTAACGTACGTCCGCCCTTGAATATAACCCACCAATACGGTAGCTCATCTTACTGNAGCAGAACTACCTATCACAGCGACTAAACAAGTCCTCCGGCACCCTGGTGGAACAGAAAATCCCATTACCATAGCCATTAACCTATCTACTCTAAGAACAACATCAAGAGGAAACGAATATCCAGGGAAGAAGGAACTGCAGTGAGTCTCTGCTACTTCCCAACAGTCTTCCAATCTTGCTTCACGAACAACGATTTCAGGTGTAACCGCTGGAAAAAGATCAGCTATTTGACTTGCATTGCACACTCCTCCTATATACAAACATCAAAAATAACAAATTCATCATCCACTGACACAAACTCACCATAAAAACTCAACACCCCTCATGAAAGCAGTAAACTTTAGATCTATTCCATCAAAGACTAACTGTGACAGGAGGTCTCAAGTTTATGAATTACACAGTACCACAGTTGATTATGCTCAAATCACGCAAAGTTTAAGGCTTTAAGTTTCCTAAAGCAAACATGCAAAAACTAATTTGGCTACAATCAACTGTTTGCTTTGAAGATGGGTTAAAGTTTCAATCTTTCAACACTCAGAGTCGGTGAACAAGAGGAGGATGGTCAATTACACACTACAAAGTCTCTAACTGAATTCATCTGGGACGATTAACTTAATTGATTACTTGGGTTGGGTGGTTAGGAGGAATTGGAAACTCGATCTAGATCAATACTAATCTAGAACTATGTCTAATACCCATATCAGAGAGCTCATCAAGGCTTGAAACAAAAAAACAGAGGTCAATACCTGATCTGATTTTGGAAGGAGGATGAGAAATAGAAACACTAGGCGAGAGGAGAAAGAGAGACGAAGAGTGGCGCCTCTTACGATGGAGAGAGACTCCTGAAGAGGAAACGAAGCGGACATAAGAGTTGTTGTGTTTGATTGAAACTGGTGAAACCGCCGTCGTCCCCAACGGTGTGCTCTGCATTATCTCCTCCGTTCGCCGTGCTTTTTCTGCTTCTTGCTAACTTTTTTATTTCTTTACCAAACCGAAACGGTGATGAAATTAACAACAACAAACCGGCCGGTTCAACCGATAAAATTGCCCACCCGACATAAAATAATCATATTTATGTAATAAGATCTCACACGTTTTTTAAAAGAAGAGAATATAACGGATCCAGAAAATAATTTTATCCGGGGTAATAATATTAAATTATTTTTTTATTATTTTTTAAATAAAATTATATCAGTTAAAACATTTGATTAGTTTTGTTAAGTTAAGATAAGTAATAATATTTTGTTTTATTTATAGAATATGGGCTTGTTAATATATGGAATATAAACAAAATTAAGTTTTTGTATTGTATTTGTATGATATTTTAGTATTATACACAACACAAAACATGTATCTAAGAAGAAAATAGGGTAATGGGGGCAACAAAAAATATTTTAGCAGGGGCATACTTAAAAATTCATGTAAAATAACATTAATTTTAAAATTTTTACCCGTGGCAAGTGCCCCGGTTCACCGTAACGTACGTCCGCCCTTGAATATAACCCACCAATACGGTAGCTCATCTTACTGTAAGTTGAAAACATTAGGTTTATGAATTATGGTTAAGAAAAAGGAGTTAATTATGAGTATCACATTGCTCATTAATCAATGATTGCAGCTGTTTAAAAAAAGAAAAAGAAATAGGGAGTTAATCACATTGCAAAAACATCTAGAATCAAATTTGCTGTATATTGTACAAATAGTTTGTAGTTTACTCTGATGTCTAATTTCTTATATTATTGGAACGGTTCATAAAGATTAACTTCAATCTGTTAATTTTTTCATCATTATATACTTACTATCATATATACCAGCATCATCATCATTATTATTGTTATACCATATCATTATACCATTACCATCATCATAGTATCTTACTATCACCATTCAACATATCATCCATCATCAACATCATACCACCACAACCACCATCATCCCGTCATTATCATTATCATCATCATCATTACTCCACAAATTTTTGCATTTTTTTATATTTCAATTCTACAAAGCATACTTCCATGTTTGGTTACAATTTTTTTTGTCTGTTCTTGTCAGAATTTTCTAAATTTTAGTTTTTCCATCATATATTAACCATTGAGACTCTTTGTCTACAAATATCAACAAACTCCAGTTGGGGTGTATTTTTCAATTAATTAGGATTAAAATTAAAATCATGTTTTAATCATGATTAAACAATCTTTGTAGGCTTTAAATAAAATAGTCGTCTACGTGTCATACAATACTCACGGCTTAACAAAAATAAGTACCCAAATAAACTTTTTAACAAAAGAAATTAAAAAATCACAACATCCAAATTCAAAAACGAATATTATAAGTTATTCAATATAGTCGACACTAGATACTTATCACAACTTTGAAATAGTAGGAGACCATCCTTAAATCCCAAACAAAAATACTTTAAATCCATGTCGCTTGAATAGTCAAGACTTACATCTAAATAATGAGAAAGAAACAAACTAGAGGAAAGAAATTTTAGCGAAAAACTTGACGTGGACAACTGGGAGATTTCAAAGTTGTGCTCTAATCCAATGAAATTTGGTGAACCACTGAACCTTTATCCAAAAAGACAATGTACACTCGGACCCCAGCCGCAAGCGTCTATCACGATCCACAAATCTCGCCACGTGTCTCGATCGGCGACAACATAGAAGTGTACTAACCGTGTGGTTGTCCATCCTGCTAAGAAGTTCCCGTGAGAGAATGAAGATTCACTGATTCATATATTTTCCTTGCATTAATTAATACTTGATCGAATGTTTGTATAAGCCATTTTGGGGTAAGCTATAGTATATTCTCTGGAGAACAATAAATGAAGGCTATGTTTTTCTCGAGGTGTTTAGCAGAAAGACCATAAAAATGTCACGTCAAAAAATATTTTTCAAAACAATACTGTAAGATGTTAGAAAAGCATGAATAAAGATGAATTAAATACTTATATAATTTATATTACAATGGTTTCTACCAAAAAAAAAAAATTATATTACAATGGGTTTGATCATTTGATTCCGTTTAGATAAATCGTATTTCACAAAATTGCGTTTGAAAATAAAAACAAGAAAAATTTGCTATCAGTATACCCGTGATACCTTTATGAACGGTCCCATCTCTAACTCAAATTAGTAATATAATTGATGAAGCAAATAATTTTCAAATTTTGGTCGTCGGGTTGATTATTAAGTGAGACATTTTTTTCCGGTATTATTTAGTGATAGTCATACATCATCTGTTGTAGAAGTTGGCAAATCCGCCAAATGCTTCGCTTCAAATGTCAGGTTGTATTTATCTTTATGTCCAATCGTACTCGGCCATGGATGGACCAAGCTAGCTACGTATAAAGTTGTAGATATGGGTCTTCCACGCACACCACGTGGACCCTATATGATTTTTATGGAGGTCGGTCGTTTATCCAAAAAGATTCAAGTTTATCCCTTAAAAGTAAAACTGAAGAATATTTATCGAATGATATGGTTTTTCCCATTCTCCATTCTTTCTTTCATATCGTAATTCTCGTTCCCTAAGCCTATATTTGACATTTCTTCGTATAGTATACCTTGGATTTGAGTTTCACATATGAAACGTTTGAAATGTTTGAAATGATCGTTGAATTATATCGCGCGCAAGCATTTGTTCATAGTTCTCATATAGAAGATAATAGTTTTAGACAACATTCTTCATTGGTTTTTTCAAACAAAAAAAAAAACATTCTTCGTTGGTGATTGTTGACTCCTTGATTATGAGGGTTTCGACCACGTTCGTCCCATTTCACTCTCATGTCCATTTCTATCTAATGTTGCTCACTTGCTCGTTGTGTAATCTGATAACTTGTTACAATTTGTAATATATATAACCTTTTCCAACTTTTAAATGACTCTGATTCTTTTTGCGTTACAAATTTTTAAATTAAAGATAGACACTTTGAAATCGAATTATATATGAGAAGATCGAGTAACAATTTTCTATGTTAAGTTGTTTTTATTGTAACTACGACTGCCAGGTTTAAATCTGAGTGATGACATAATGATAACATAGTACAAATCATGATCACTAACTGTTTTGACTTAATTCACTGTTATTTTTGCTAAATCAATAGAAGTTCTTTTACTTTTGCATTATTTCGTCTTTTAAATATAATACGCAAAACCTAGATATAACTGGCCTAGAATGCCTAGCTAAGAGGCTAAGACCATGTTAGCATTGAGCTGGCATAAAATATATATTATCTTCTATGTGAACTTAGCTTAAACCCTAGGGTGTAACGAGATTAACAGTAATAGTTCGTTAATTACGTACAAGAAAGGGCGATAGATATAAAGCGCTAAATAAAAGACATTTCAGAGCCTTGTATTCATTTTAGATTAGTGATGATTTAATTTTTCAACAAATCTTATATAATAAGAGAAGGTTTCTTCTAAACTTTCTTTGAGCCGATGACATCTGGCGCTTTATATAGTTGACGTTTGTCCATTGATAATTAAATATGACCACAATTGTCAACTTAACCTTTTGGTAATTAAAAAAATTTTCACTTAAGAAACAAACAAATAGAATCTGAACATGCAGCCCCTGTGTTTCTCTTCCTCCCATACGGTATTTAAATTGAAGTAGCTCGAATTTAGTTTTAGATTTGTATTCTGCTTTTAAAAACGTAACGTCTTGCCATCAAAGCAAATTAAGTCATTTGATAATTGCTTTCTTATTTATTTCTAATTAAATATTAGTAATCTGTTTTCCATAAAAGTATAATCCAATAGAATTCAATTTCTGATTACTTTTATTATTATTATAATCTCTCTCCCTCAATCTACTGGGAATCAACACTCCCACCCCACACACACTAACTACGCTTTTTAAAAATGTTACAACCCAAAAAATTGCTCTCTACTCTACTCTAGAGTTACTCTCTAACGATGACCACTGGTAAAAAATAGGATTGTTTTTAGGAAGCTCCATACTTTAGAAGAAACAATGTCTTACTCAACTTTAAATGTCTCTTATTAGACGAAAATGTAAATAAACTACCTAATCCACACCACACATATCTCACCTACTGTATATTAAAAACTTCCTCTCAAACTAATTTTTTACTTGCTTTCAGACATGCAACTCGCCTATCCAAGTTCGAAGATCTGTTGATTCGGGGAAAACATTGTCTCTCTTTGGGAAAAAATTGCCATTGAAACACATGCCAAACTTCTTACACTCTGGGCAGACAATTTATATTTGAATGCAACATCGTCAACCCAATGTTTTTTGAACTCCAACAATTCCGCAAAAGATATTATATTTCATATACATCTGGTTAATTCTGTATTTGTTTTTTCCTCATTCTCCAACATGTAATATATATTGCTTCCAGTTAAATCAGTTTTTGTCATACTTTTCACATCAGTTTTTCCCAATATTCGTACAATAATCTTTTAAAAAGAACAACAATCTTATAATCTTTAATATTTTTCCCAGTAACTATTTCAAGGCAAGTAATGTCNTGAACATGCAGCCCCTGTGTTTCTCTTCCTCCCATACGGTATTTAAATTGAAGTAGCTCGAATTTAGTTTTAGATTTGTATTCTGCTTTTAAAAACGTAACGTCTTGCCATCAAAGCAAATTAAGTCATTTGATAATTGCTTTCTTATTTATTTCTAATTAAATATTAGTAATCTGTTTTCCATAAAATTATAATCCAATAGAATTCAATTTCTGATTACTTTTATTATTATTATAATCTCTCTCCCTCAATCTACTGGGAATCAACACTCCCACCCCACACACACTAACTACGCTTTTTAAAAATGTTACAACCCAAAAAATTGCTCTCTACTCTACTCTAGAGTTACTCTCTAACGATGACCACTGGTAAAAAATAGGATTGTTTTTAGGAAGCTCCATACTTTAGAAGAAACAATGTCTTACTCAACTTTAAATGTCTCTTATTAGACGAAAATGTAAATAAACTACCTAATCCACACCACACATATCTCACCTACTGTATATTAAAAACTTCCTCTCAAACTAATTTTTTACTTGCTTTCAGACATGCAACTCGCCTATCCAAGTTCGAAGATCTGTTGATTCGGGGAAAACATTGTCTCTCTTTGGGAAAAAATTGCCATTGAAACACATGCCAAACTTCTTACACTCTGGGCAGACAATTTATATTTGAATGCAACATCGTCAACCCAATGTTTTTTGAACTCCAACAATTCCGCAAAAGATATTATATTTCATATACATCTGGTTAATTCTGTATTTGTTTTTTCCTCATTCTCCAACATGTAATATACATTGCTTCCAGTTAAATCAGTTTTTGTCATACTTTTCACATCAGTTTTTCCCAATATTCGTACAATAATTTTTTAAAAAGAACAACAATCTTATAATCTTTAATATTTTTCCCAGTAACTATTTCAAGGCAAGTAATGTCTTGTCAATTTTAGTTGGTAAAATTTATTAAGACCCAAAAGATTTGTACATGATTGAACAAATAGAGACTTACGTCAAACAACAAGGATGGAGGCTAGGTAATATGACCAATTTCTATTTTATTTTTACTACTATTACTTAAAACATCGTCTTAACTGCATGGGTTCACTATATTTGCGAGACATGTCTTTCTCACTAATGTTAAATTAAAAATTTTTTAATACTTCATTTTATTTGTATCTTATATGGTGGGACTTTAATTTTTTTTTTAACATTGTAAATTCCGATTCACAATCATCACCTTAACCAACTTTGACAACATACCGGAGCAAAGTTCAGAATCTCGTAAAATTAGAGATCGATTGTAAGAAATAATTTATTTTATTATAACACATGTCAAAAATTAGAGATCGATGATAATTAAACTATAGATGTAATAGGAAAGAGCGAGAAAGTTTTTTTAGAAAACACAAGGTTGGCTCTTCTTCTTCTTCATTTTGGTTTTTAAGGTTTCAATATTTGAAATGCATGGGCCAGTGCCATCATTATATTTTTTAGAATAGATTGATCTTGAGAACATTTGTTTTAGGGACAATAGGGACAATAGATAATATTTTTTTATCTTAGCTTTATATTAAAGTGTGAGTTAAATTTATATGATTAAATGGATTTTATTTGTGGTTTAATAGGAAATATTTTTTCAGTTTTATATTAAAGTGTGAGTTAAATTTATATGATTGAGTGTGTTTTAGTTGTGATTTAATTATTTTTTGTCAGTTTATATTAAATTCTGAGTTAAATGTATATGACAAAATGTGTTTTATTTATTGTTCAATTGGAAATATATTTTTTTTATTAAAAAAA
>NC_025689.1:4921482-4942697 GCF_000633955.1 Camelina sativa | reverse complement strand
ACAAAATGTGTTTTATTTATTTTTCAATTGGAAATATATTTTTTTTATTAAAAAAACTGAAAAATGAATATGAACAAATATGAAGTCAACATATTAATGCATGACAATAATTTTGAAATGTTTTGTTTGACAACATATTAATGCATGACAATAATATGGTGGGACTTTAATTTTTTTTTTAACATTGTGACAAAATATATTTCTTCCAACTTTTTGTATCAACATGTAATATATTTCCTAATGAAATCATATACCATATTACCCAAAAATAAAAACTACTGATCAAACCAATTATAAAAAAATGTTTTCATACTTTCAAAGTAAAAATTGAAACCAAATTAATTTATGATAGACTAATTAATCTATGTTCTAATATATTTTAAAAAATTAAATTGTATTTAATAATCATATATTTTGTATTAAAGACAAAACTAAAATAAAATTTAATTTGTATTAAATATTTTATTTCATTGTTGTGCGTAGCATGTAAACTAAAATATTTGTAATATTTTTAAGGAACATTTGTTTTTGGTGTAAAGCGAAAGTGGTTGAAGTTGTGTATTGCGCAATAGGTGGCACTACATTTCATGCACTAACTGTAATTTGAAAATGAAAAACTCTGGTTTGACCTTGACACATCACACTTTCTCTCCATCCGAAGCTGTGGGAATACTCAAGTGTGTTGTTTTCAATGAGTCTGGAGTGTGGCAATCCGTTGTTTCATAGTTCTTTTCAAATGTTTTTTAATTTTATTTTGTGTACTAACTATTTGAAGGTACTATTCAAACTAAAATTGCCAACCCAAGTCACTTTTTTATTCTTAGGCCAACTTAGATGAATTGGACGACAAGGTGGCTTAACCCATCAAAGACTTAATAGGGAAGACATTCTATTCCAATGTCAAAGAATCCTCATACAATTTCCGGCTCTATGCACATCTATAAAAGACGATCAACACCACTCACCCTTAGAACTTGAGACACACATGTGTAAAAAAAATTCAACAAGGAATCATAAACCATTTACGCTTGAATTTTAACATTTTCAATTTTACATTTTTCCTTTTGTTATTTTAACAGATAATTACTGATGATGTAAACCAAAACTTAAAACTGAGGTTGAAGTCTCTCCAAGATTTGCAAGGGATAATTAAAGGCATTGATTGGGGTTTTAACATTACTGGTCTATTGTTGACAGGAAATACAACAACAAAAGTAAAACAACTTTTGATGTTGGGAGAAACCAGCAGGAAAAAGGAATAAAATCACTTGTCGTTTCATCTGCACAGCAAAGACAAATACAAGCCACATAAAAATAAGACAGTACAAATTTCAAATTTCACCGTATATGTATTACATATTGGTAGCATCGCAAAACAACACATTCTAATTGTAAAAGAGAAAGATATTTTAATATTTTAATCTTTTATACATTTTATTATTTAATAAATTAAACATGACTAATAAATTAAATTATACATCAAGGTTTGTTTTTAGTAATGGAGTGTTGGTTAGGGTTGAGTATGGATAAATTATTATTTATGCTATGGATTGTTCGAATCTCCTTGTGATGATGATGTCAAATATCAACAATTAGCGAATCTTTTCATTAGAATTGAATGATTTTAGGTTTTTAGAAATTGATTTGTTGAATTAAGTATTAGATATATCTCTTAAGGATAATATATGTACCAAGTAAAATTTACAAGAACATGAAGTTTCTATTTTTCTCACTCAAGCTTGTGGGTAACCTCTTTTGAAGAGAGAAAGAGTCTTTTTCAATAATTTAATATATGAGATTTGATTGTAAAACAAAAGTAAAAATAAATCTGTGCGTAGCACGGAATAACCTCTAGTTAGTTATAAGATAACCAAATAGAAATAAATTGAAAGCATATTCTTTAGACAACAAAAAAGTACTTCATAGACACTATCATACACACCTGTAGTGTTCCCTTATTTTACGATAAATATTTTTTTTTTTTAAAGAAAAAACCTGAAGGCAAAAGAGGAAAACCCCTTAAGCCACATCTTTCCATAAATACTACCACTCACCATCGTCTTTGCACACCATCCAAATCTTCTAACTAGTCTCTCTCTTTCTCCCTGTCTCTCTGAGTCCGTGAAGGCTAAGTCTGAAATAATGACGAAGGATGAGGAGTCGATTGAGGATGAGTCGTTCTCCGGAAAGGACTACTTAGACCCACCGCCTGTGAAGATGTTCGAGGCGAGGGAACTCAAGAAATGGTCCTTCTACAGAGCAGTCATAGCTGAGTTCATAGCTACTTTCCTCTTTCTATACGTTACCGTTTTGACAGTCATCGGCTTCAAGAGCCAGACTGATGCCAAAGCAGGTGGCGGAGCTTGCGCTAGCGTTGGCCTCCTCGGCATCTCTTGGGCCTTTGGTGGCATGATCTTCATCCTCGTCTACTGCACTGCCGGAATCTCTGGTTTATCTCTCTCTCCTTAACCATATTAATAAGTTTTATTGATTAGCATAGATAAATGCAAATGCTTCGTAACTTGAGGATCCTGAAATTTCTACAAATGTAAATTTTTATCTCAACTTGATCATCTGGTTATATAAAATTACTAATCATATGTGTGTATATATATATATATAGGTGGACACATTAACCCTGCGGTGACGTTTGGGCTATTCCTGGCTAGCAAGGTATCATTGGTGAGAGCTGTGTCTTATATGGTGGCTCAGTGTCTCGGAGCCACTTGCGGAGTTGGTTTGGTGAAACTCTTCCAGTCGACTTATTACAACCGTTATGGCGGTGGAGCCAACATGCTCTCCGACGGATACAATGTTGGTGTTGGTGTTGGCGCTGAGATTATCGGAACTTTTGTCCTCGTCTATACCGTCTTCTCCGCTACCGACCCTAAGCGAAATGCCCGTGACTCTCACATTCCTGTAAGCAATTCTAAACTATGCTACCTCAATTAAGTCTCGATCACATGAATTAACATTTACAAGTATCAAAAACCTAGCTAAAGATAAATTAAGACTACATAGATTTGATTGTTTTCTTTTGTTTCCTTTATTTTTTAACAAAATGTAGTACTAGTGGTGATTACACAAAATCAGAATTGGAAGATAAATCAGGATAGATTTTTTGATTTCGTTGTCGAAAAATAATGTAGTACTAGTGCCAGCTATATAACGCATTTATTATTTTAATACTGATAACGATGTCGTCTAGCCATTTTGGCCCTAACGAAAATAATACGGACCAGATAAGTGTAGCGTCTATCTTCTTCTATGAGATAAACGACGAAAGGGTGTCCAATTATTTTTCACTCAAGTTCTTGTATCTTTCTTTGGTACCAAATGTCTTTTTACACGTTATAACGACATACCCTATTTGTGCTCCACGTCTCTTCATCACATGTCTTTGTATGTAAATGGTCCAAATCTATTCTGCATTTTCACAACGACCCATGTGTATATGTTCATACATTTTCCATGATATATGTCCTTTCAAGTATATATGATTTTTTTACAAAACCAAATCTTTCTGTTATGCACATGGTCATTACTTGATTCTTTGTCTATTTTTAGTAATATTAGTACCTATATAGTTCATTCAAATTCAAATGTCTATATCATTGTTCGAAGATTGATTTATTTTGTATGACATTAATGAATTGAAGGTATTAGCACCATTGCCTATTGGATTTTCCGTGTTCATGGTTCATTTAGCCACTATCCCAATTACTGGCACCGGAATTAATCCAGCTAGGAGTTTTGGAGCTGCCGTCATCTACAACAATAAAAAGGCTTGGGATGATCAGGTTCTTATTTTCACCATCTTAATACACGTTTTTGCTCCTTAGTCCTTAGATCAACTTATTAATGAGTAATTTTTTTTTTCAATTACAGTGGATATTCTGGGTCGGTCCATTTGTGGGTGCAGCCATTGCAGCATTTTACCATCAGTTTGTGTTGAGAGCTGGTGCTATGAAGGCCTATGGGTCAGTGAGAAGCCAACTTCACGAGCTTCACGCTTGATTTTGATTTTTCAATCTATCGAAGAGGTGAAGAATCTTTGGACCAGGACAAAAGGAGAAAGGAAAAAAAGGGGCCCAAATCATATAAAAGAAAATATGAATATTTCGGTGAGTGACATTGTAGTGTGTCTTATTTGTGGCTTTGATGGGAGGTTTGAGTGTAACAATTTGTACCATACAAGCCTTCGTGTGAATGTATGTGTTATTTGATGCATATGATATTTTTATTTCCTCTACTTAATTATCAATGCTTCTATATCTTTGATCCATCATCACTATAACTTTCTATACACAACTTGATACGTCACTAAAGAAAAATGAATTGTGTCACTTATACATATTGATGCAAATGAATTTTGTATCCCTTAACACTTATGTAATTGATTTTGAATAGAATGATGCAATTATTTTATAAATTTTCACATTGATTTAATATTTTGTATCATTATTTATTTTCATTGTTTTTTTAACATTTTGTATGATTATTTCATTATTATTTTATCATATACTCTCTCCGTTTCAAAATATATAATATTTTAGTTAAAACACGCATATTAAGAAATAGTTACTTTAAAAAAGTTTAACCAATCATAAACAAGACCGCATAATAGAAAATATAAAATTAATCTAAAAGTTGCATATAAAGTTGGAAGTATCATATATTATGAAACAAAAATACTTCTCTAAACATCCTACATTATGAAACGGAGAGAGTATTATTTTTTAAAATTTTGAATTAGTAGTTATCTGCATATGCATGTTGCCTTTTAAATTTTAAATTTTAGATTTTATACTGTTCTTATAATGATGTTACAACGCCTACTCTTTCTTCATTATCTTTGAACATAGTTGATAGAGGACTGAAACACCTTTGGAGACATGATCAAAATCATTTTTGAGGAAAGTGACTTGACTCCCCAGCGTGGTTATTTCTTTTTTTTTGGGTTTGCTTGTCGGCTACATATTCACAACTTATATACACATCCCCTTTTATTAATTAGGAAGTAGATTTAGTATATTAATTCAAAAGTAGATTTGGTAAAGTAACATTTTATTTGTAAGGTTTACATAATTAAATATGTGCTATTTGAATAAATATCAAAACTAAAAAAATCTTATTTATATTATGTATAATTTAGTAGATGTCCATTAAAGCTCAGTCTATTAGGTTATGCTTGTTCACCAAGTTGTATCTCCTATATATACTCTATTATGTCTATGGAATAAGATAAGCTTTCCCCACAAATCTATTACTTTAACACATTATCAGTACGATCCTAGCCGTCCTAACGTCCTAAGGAAAAAAAAAACTCTAACCGCCCATGTTGAGCAGCAGCCGTCACCGCTTTATCTACTCTCCAACTTTGAACGTCTCTCTTCTCCGGTACACATGCTCTAATCTTATACACATAATTGATTATTTGGTTGGTCAACAATCACGGCTGGCTTGTTATACATAAGATGCTTTACTATAATACTTCATCTTATGTTTCTGATTTCGTTATACGTATTGCTACTACTTTTATTACTCACATACATCATGCATCTTATGATTTTTTTTTAATCGATATTACTTACATACATCATCATCTTATGATTGTTTATTTAATCGATATTACTCACATATATGATACAAAATATAAGCTGTTTTACTTATGCATGTTATTATTATTATTATATGATTCATGCACTCTTATTAAGTACTCACATAGATGCATATTATTATTATCAATATGCACGCACGCGTATTATGCAATTATTAATATTATTATTATTAATATTATTATATGATACATAATATCATACATGCACTAGTATATAGATACAGGCACACATTAATATGCTTCTACGTACTTTGTGTATAAACCATGTATGCGTTAAGTATATTTCTTTTGAGTTAAGTTTAATTTGTGTTGTGTGTTAATCATGTATAGTGACATGTCGAAACTCTCAAACCTTGATTTTGCTGCCCTTGATCTCTCCGGAGATAATTACTTGGCATGGGCGCTTGATGCCAAGTTTTGGTTGAAATCCAAAGGGCTGGGTGATACAATCATCCATGGAAACAAAGAAGATGAGCAAAAGAAGTCATAAGCAATGACGTTGCTTCGCCATCACCCACGAGAGTCTTAAGAATGAGTAGATCTGATCTGAAAAAAAGGTATAAACACCAAAAGACAATGATTCTACCAAGAGGTCGATAAATGATTGGACGCGGTGATTTGAAAATACTATTCGCCATCACTGCTACGAATGCCTTAAAAATTACTGTGTTCAATCATATCGGGTTCTTGGTAAAATCACCGTCTTTTGGTGTTCATACCTTTCTTTCAGATCGCTTCAAAAGATCTTCCACGACCAAATACTCATTCTTAAGACTCTCGGAGGTGATGACGAAGCAACGTCATTGCTTGTGCTTTCTTTTGCTCATCTTCTTTGTTTCCATGGATGATTGTATCACCCAGCCCTTTGGATTTCAACCAAAACTTGGCATCAAGCCCCCATGCCAAGTAATTATCTCCGGAGAGATCAAGGGTAGCAAAATCAAGGCTTGAAAGTTTCGACATGGTCACTATACATGATTAACACACAACACCAATTAAACTTAACTCAAAATGGTTATACACAAAGTACGTAGAAGCATATTAACGTGTGCATGTATTATACTAGTGCATGTATGATATTATGTATCATATAATAATATTAATAATAACATGCATAATACGAGTGCGTGCGTATTGATAATAATAATATGCATCTATGTGAGTACGTAATAAGAGTGCATGAATCATATAATAATAATAACATGCATAAGTAAAACAGCTTATATTTTGTATCATATATGTGAGTAATATCGATTAAATAAACAATCATAAGATGTATGATGTATGTGAGTAATATACTAATATCGATTAAATAAACAATCATAAGATGCATGATGTATGTGAGTAATAACATGCATAAGTAACAACAATAAAGTGAAGCATGTATAAAGTAGTAGCAATACGTATAACGAACTGAAATCAGAAACATTAAATATCAATGATCATCAGTTCATCACTTTGATTATAGTTTTTCACGATATTTTTGAAATATTTGCATGAACCAGAAGGACACCCACAATCCAAAGAGAAGCAAGTCTCTCTATCGATGTTATCATGCATGTAAAATCTTTCACCGCAAAGCAAAAAAAAAAGTCCAGTTTCTATATCTAAACGTACGGGAATATATTGATCGGGCTTATCTCAGCAGTTTTTGTTTCTTGATTCCTCACCAAACTTTGGCTTTTATTGGATTTTAGTTGGAAATATTTTAAGATGTGGATTCTTTCTTGTAAGGAAACTTGAAAGTTGAAACAAATACATGAAACCATTAATTCAAAGTGGACAAAAGAAAAAAAGCTCAATTACATATTAATGATTCAGCATGCATGATCTTATTTACAATGAAGGTTGATCATCAAAGCCTAATTAAATATATATATATATATATATATATATATAGACTTCGTTTTATATAAATAAAAGACTTAACTTTCTCGTTAACCTTCATAATGATGATGAGTTTACTATGGTTTTTAACTTTATATATATGCACATTGACCCCATTACGTGATTCTTCGACTCCGTTAAAATTTAAAAACTTGAAATTACGATTTATTAATAAGCTTCCAAATTATGAGATACCAAATTTACATTAGTTTTCTTTCTATTTAAAAAGTTTTAATGGTAAAATAAATAAATAAATATTCATTATACTATTATTTACGCAAAAAAAAAAAAAAAAAAAAAAAAAAAAAAAAAAAAAAAAAAAAAAAAANATCAAAATCAAAATTAACCTGCACGACGCACGTAGCACAAGAAAAAGAAAAAGAAAAAGAAAAATAAAATAGAAAAGCACACCAGACCAGAGCACCGCCCCACCTTCTCTACTAGAACAACCTCTCCCATCCTTTTCAGTTTTCAACTCTCATTCCCTTCAATAAAAAAAACCCTAATTTTCACAATCACCAAAAGCAATGGCCGCCGCCGCACCACCACCACCACCAACGGCAGCACCAGAACCTACCGACATGGTCCCACTAAAGTCCCCAATCGGCCACCCAGTCTTCTCACGTATCCGCCTCGCAACACCATCAGACGTCCCATTCATCCACAAACTAATCCACCAAATGGCCGTCTTCGAACGCCTCACTCATCTCTTCGCCGCCACCGAGACAGGTCTCACTTCCACACTCTTCAACTCTCGTCCTTTTCAATCATTCACAGTCTTCCTCTTAGAAGTCTCTCGTTCTCCATTCACCGAAATCGCTCCGTCATCTCCCGATTTCACGCCGTTTCTCAAAACTCATAGCCTTGATCTCCCGATCGAGGATCCGGAAAGCTACAATTTCTCGCCGGATATGTTAAACGACGTCGTCGTTGCTGGGTTTGTTCTGTTTTTTCCGAATTACTCGAGTTTTTTGTCGAAACCTGGTTTCTACATTGAGGATATATTTGTGAGGGAGCCGTATAGGAGGAAAGGGTTTGGGAGTATGTTGTTGAGTGCTGTGGCGAAACAAGCTGTGAAGATGGGTTATGGTAGAGTTGAATGGGTTGTTCTTGATTGGAATGTGAATGCTATTAAGTTTTATGAGCAGATGGGTGCTGAGATTTTGCAGGAGTGGAGAGTTTGTAGGCTTACTGGTGATGCTCTTGAAGCTTTTGATAAGGTTAACAACATCTAGAGAGATTTGATGTTGGAGAGTTTATCGTATCAGATTCGATTCACTTCCTTTTTGCTTTCAAGCTTTAAACTTTGTTCTGTTCTGTTTGTGTTTGTTTTCCTCTTCTTCTTACTGTTTATGGAAGAGTTGGCATTGATCATGATTCTCTCTGCTTACTTACTTGATTACTCAATGAGAAAAACCCTTTTGTGGAATGTATGAAATGTTTTCAAGTTCTTAGTAGAGTTATGTAATTCTGATTCCTAGACATGGTTGCTTTGTTACTATAGTATCTGCTGTATGTTACGGATATGAAAAATTGGAGAATTGTCATAGTGAATCGAGAAGATATAGAAGTGGAAAACAGATAAATTGTCACAGAAACAAGATTGGAGTGATAGGCGAATGTTACTTTTTACCAATATTGTATTGATGTGTGATAGTTGTTTACCTGGCTTAGTCGGCTGTTCCCTTTGACGCCAACATAGCCGAGTTGGTTGAGGAACGAGGTCGAATTAGAGTAGAAGCGGAGGCAGACCAAAGTCGTTTACACATGAAGATGGTGCAAGCCAATAGCCACATCTATGGCAATGCTAAGCATTTCAAGAAGTTTCCAACTTTTAGCCATGATACAGTTCGACTTGAAGGGGTATACACAATGTTTATCCATCAATAGTCAGATAGATAAGAAAAAACAAATTTTGAAAGATGATTTTACATGAGGATTAAATTCTGGTGAAGTATTTGGATGGAAAGTGATTTTACTAGTTGTTGAAAAATGCAAGAATCTCGCCATAGTCATCTTCAAGTATAAGGACTTCGATGGAACTGAGCAAAAAAAAACTGGTCATTTTCCCTTCGTGCTGTTGTGGATGCTCTTATAATTTTATAAAATATTAAATCTAGTGATGTATAAAAAATAGTCAAATTAAATTGAAATGGTTTTGAAATAGTTTATAAATGGTTGTGAGTAGTTTTGAAATTAAATTGAAATTTCAAATGGAACAAATGAACCACATTCAACTAGGACATGTACGTAGACTATGAAGACAGCCTGATTTGCTCTGCGTAAAAAATGGCAGCCGCTGCACTGCACCACCACCAACGGCAGAACCAGAATCAAATATGGTCAAAACAGGTCTCCATAAGTTGATTGCGAGGTACGACTCTTAAGATGGGTGGTTGCAAACTTGCAACTATATGAGACAAGCTTTCTTGCGTAAGTTTCAGTATATTTGGTTCACTCGGTTTAGTTGCATCAATTTGTGTTCAGTTCGAATTTTGGTTTATCCGGTATCAGATAAATTTTTATTGTTCTTATTATTAAAAACTTCGTTCAATTTCGATATAACTAACCCGATTACATTATAATATTATATGCTTGTACGGAAATAAATATATTGGACTCGTTATAATGGGCTTGAACCCTCTAAGCAAACTTACAAGTGTGTACCTCACAACTTGTCACACGGTCGCGTTTGCCTCACAGCAAAACACTATAATGAAGTTTCTACGTGGGCCAAGCTGGCCCCAAAATGCATTATTGAATTTTACATAATTCTTTACATTTATAAATGTTTTATGAAAAAAACAAACACATTTTTATAAAATAGGTCTCTATAGCATTTTAAATTGATCTCTTGCACTATAAAGTAAGTAAGAGATTAAAAAAATGTACCGATAGAAACTCTTTCTGACAGTTAATTGCCAAATTGCTATCTCCCCATACGAATATTAAAGTCTAAATTACTGGTAATGCTTATATTATTAGATTATCAAACATAAAACAAAAAGCTAAATTTAGAGACATAAAAACATAAACAGAATGAGAATAAAGATAATAAACTTATCAAGAGACTTTTAGTTTAATAATCTAACAAGTTGAGTAATCACTTTTTCACTTTTTTTAGTTCAATATGGATAATTTATTCTTTTTACCAAGAGTTCCTTTTTAGTATAGGTTTTAACATATTTTTCAGTTCAGCAAAAATAGAACTTATTCCCTCGGTCTTAAAACATTAGAAGAAAAAAATATTATAGTAAGATTGCGGATAGAGTTTGTTAAGTAAATTAAAAATTATTAGACATAGAAATATGAATTTTTTTTTTTGTTCACTAAAAATATGATCTTAGGATTAAATTGTGAACTATCACATAAGATAAAGATTTTATCATAAATTTCTGGAAGACGGGTTACATCTGAATAATTTCTGGATTATTATTGTTCAAAATTTCTGATTTTCAAAATTTGAATAGTTTGAGACATATATCATATTTATCATTAACAGTTTATGTATAAAATTACACAAGCTTTGATGACTTTATAAAACTACACAAGGTCTAAATTTCTGATTATGATATAAAGTGGATCAACTCATTTAACCCATTAATCCATTAAGCTAAATGAGCTGTGGGTTGATCCAAAGTTCAAACCATTTGCTTAATGAATTGAGTTGACTCATTATCCATTAAATATTAAATCTCTATGGTTATGGGTTGGTTTACCCAAATTGACACCTTTAGATAAAGTTAATTACCATGAATGATATATCATATACATATGTTCTAATTAAAATGTGTAATTTTTGAGCATATGATTTTAAAAGTAATTTAAAACTCAAAATAATACATCATGTTCAGACACATTAATTAAATTTACATGTGTTATGTGATCAATAATATTTTTTCTCACAAAGCCACTTGTTGATATCTATATCATAAAGCTTCACAACGAAAATTTATTGTTTTATATTAATTAACACATTATTTGATGTTAATTGTGATGAATGTTTGGAAGATTTTAAATGGCGTATAAATTATAATTTTTTAGAAAATTTTATAAAAGAAAATTCAAAAATTTAGTGAAGTGGAATTTGGATTTCATTAAAAAAATTAGCAAAAAAATGTTTTAGATTTCTAGTTGATAGGATATCCCTTTTTTCAAAATTGTAAGTGGCTATAAACTATATATTTAGAAAATTTAAACAAAAAAGAAATCATTTTAAAAAACACAACATTCGAAGCTTTTCAGCATTTGTGTAACATAATTTTTTTTTTAATATCATATTTGAAGGAGACGATATTATACATATATATATATATATAGGCTTTTAAGTGAGTTATAAAATTTGTACATGAAATCACAAACACTCCAAAATCTAGTTGTCCTGCTAGATTTTTTTTTTAAAAAAATCTCTTTGATTGATATTTTATTCACTTGCAATTGGAAATGAAGAAATTTAGAAGAATAGTCAAGGCCAATCGAAGGAAGAGAAACAAATCATATAGTAGAATTAATGAGCAGTTTTTCCTTCAATACTAATTTAGTCAATGAGAACTACATAATCTCATTTTCATTGGTTTATGAAAAAACTGTACAATTGGGGCTTTATACAAACCTGAAGCCTTAAACCAAAAGTACAAAAGAATTAGACTTGTTTTTTTTGTTAAACCACTTCTTCTTACACATGAACACATAACTGACATAAGAGTGGACAGATATTGTAATATCAAAACAGGATGTGGTTCAAACTTTTCAACTTCCCTTTCATGCATCTCCTTTTAAGTCCCTCTAGTTTGATACAAAGTCCATCTTTGATTTTTATTTCAATTTCCAACATAACCTTTCCAAGTGTATTATGAAAAATATTACTTACTAGCTAGGATTTACACCCAAAACCATATCCATCTGTTAACAATTAAAACTATAATTGATAGTAAAGTCTAAAGAATCAAACCAAGCTAAAGAATTAAAGTACCAATTGATACTACTTTTCGTTCCTTTCCCTTTATCTTGAACAAAATTGTAGTGTTTTGTCTTGATTACATGAATCCAAAGTTGGTAGAGAAATAATTGATTTCGTTGTCGACAAATCTAGACTACGAGTTTTAACATCTTCAATTACAGCCATATATAGAACACACTTATTAATGTCGGCTAGCTATTTTGCACTAACGACAATACTGTCAAAGTAGTACGTGTACCGGCTAGAGTCTTCTATGAGGTGAAACAACGACATGGGTGTCCATTTTTTTCCATACTCATTTAAATTTCTTGGCTTTTTTTTTTTGGGTAACAAGATGTCTTTTTCCACGATATAACGACGACATGTGCTTCACGTTGCTTCAATCCCATGTCTTTTCAGTTTTCACCAACATAAAAAATTTTAGGATGCTATTATCGAAATAGTTCATCAATTTATTCTTAAATTAATATTGGATTCATATATATATATATATATATACCAAGTGAAACGAAGATTGGATCATGGTATAGATGACCGCGCGTCTTTATGTTGCATTTCGTGTGTTGTTTCAAATCGCAGAAGAGCCAACTTGTGTTTAAAACTGATTGCCATATTAGAAAATGACTCAAGATAATATAGAACAAGAGGTTAACTTTTCTTGATTTTTTTTAAGCGTTAGCAAAATTTTCCGAAAGAGGTGATTAATGATGACCTACAGGATAGATGAGAACGATACGAGGCGTACAAAATCGAGGGACGGCTAAATATATACTATGATACGTTGAGTTGATACATAGTGAAGTCTCTTTGATTAATCAACCTGACCAAAAAAGAAATGAAAAGGAGAAGAGAGTGACCTACTTTAACGTGTAACACATGACATTACCAAGAAGAGAGATCAACCTCATAGCTCAAATAAGGATGAGATAGCGTTTTACTTTATCATATGTGGCATATTTAGATTGGCTTATAATTAAAATTTTATTCCTAAACATGATAGCCTTAGAAGCAAGTAATAACTTCAACTTTTCTATAAATACAGATCCTCTAAAACCCTATTTTCACATCACTGTCTTCAAAAATCAAGTAACAAAAAAAAATGGCAGCTCCCGCGCCTCCAACCGCAGCACCAGAGCCAACGACAGTGCCTGCAGAGACTTCAAAGACCGACCACCCTATGTTTTCCCGTATCCGCCTCGCAACGCCGTCCGATGTTCCTTTCATTCACAAGCTAATCCACCAAATGGCAGTTTTTGAGCGCCTCACGCATCTCTTTGTCGCCACCGAGTCTGGTCTTGCCTCCACGCTCTTCAACTCCCGTCCCTTCCAAGCCGTCACCGTCTTCCTCTTGGAGATCTCCCGTTCCCCATTTTCCACCACTGACGCTACGTCCCCCGACTTCACCCCATTTCTTGAGACACATAACGGTGATCTCCCCATCGAGGATCCGGACAGTCAAGATTTCTCGCCGGATAAGCTCAAAGACGTTGTGGTGGCTGGATTTGTTCTGTTCTTCCCGAACTACCCAAGCTTTTTAGCGAAACAGTGTTTCTACATCGAGGATATCTTCGTGAGAGAGCCTTACAGGAGAAAAGGCTTCGGGAAAATGCTACTAACTGCTGTGGCCAAGCAAGCGGTGAAGTTGGGTATGGGAAGAGTGGAGTGGATTGTGATTGATTGGAATGTGAATGCTATCAACTTCTATGAGCAGATGGGTGTTATAGTTTTTAAGGAATGGAGACTTTGTAGGCTTACTGGCGATGCACTTCATGCTATTGACAAGCTAAGCATCTAGAATTTGATGTTTTGCTGCTGAGTACTCGACCCATCCATCGATCACTTCCTTTAAACTTTGTGTCTCACTTGTTTTTAATTTGTTGAATAATACACCTCAAGTTTTCAAAGTAGAGAGATGTAACTGTGATTCCTGTTATGTTACTTTGATTTACATTATTGTTGTATTTTCCGGATTTGAATAAAAGGATAAGCCATGTTTAAAATAAAGTTTGAAGATCTTTTTATTTAATGTGTATAAGTAAGAGGTTTAAAAATTAATTTACCTCAATTCATTTTTTTTTTTTTTTGAAACGAACCTCTGTTTGACTGTTCCACAGTTCCACTCACACATGTTATTATAATTAGGTCCTAGTAAAATTTATCGTAACGTGATCCTAAAAATAATAATTTGAAGACATGATACAATTCCACTTCAATAAATTATATATCGTTCAACAAAATTACAATATCGTAATAGAATTAAGAAAAAAAAAAGAAATCTCAGTTGATGAGTACATGATAATTAAATTACGGTAATTAAGGATTAAGATAGAAAGTAAAATTTATTCGTTGACGAGGCGACAATTCTTACGAATCTCACCACCTTGATCTCCACGTGTAAGGACTTTGATGGAACTCATCTTGATCATGGACCGACCAAACTGAGCAAGAAAAGTGCCGGAGTTTTGGAAAATACTAGCAATGTGAGCAGCGGAGGGATCAGTCAACAAGGCGGCGTCGGAGGTGAAGAGTCCTTTGTGTCGTAGAAGAGAGACGAAGTAGCCACTGTCAAAAGAGAGAGATCCGGTAGGGTCCATTCCAACCATTGCGGAAGAGTTGAGTCTTAGAGATTTGTCGGAGCATTTGGATTTGAGGAAGGATGCGTAGTTAGGGTCCAGGGATGGATCTGTATCCCCTTTTCCGGTGAAGTTCAAGAGCCTCCGACCAAATACACCGCAACGCGCTGTTCCTATCGTGTGCGCTCCTGTTTCATACAATTTCGTTTCCTTTTAGTATATATAAAAAAAAAAGATAGCAATTAAATTAGTTGATTAATGAGTACTTTATATATCAGATCATTTATAATTGAATTTAAAATAATTTTTACATATATGATGTTCGAATTATGTCAATATATTTCGTATGTATAATATACTATTTCTTGAAGATTGGAAGGATTAAATTCGTAGCATCCCGTACACTTCGTAACATATGGACATGCACGTGCTTTGATATTCCCGCGATTTTCTTATTAATCATTCCCAATTCATAATTAAGGTCGTTATTATTATACTTGTTTGTTATATCAGTAACGTATATGTGATGATTACCAAAAGATAATATATGAAAATATGCTAAACCTGATAAAGCGACGAGGTCAACGACGTCCAAATCGCTCTCGGCAAAGAGTTTCTGTAGAGTGGTGAAGTTTGACCCACCAGAAGGTAAATCTCTGGCTGCCTCCGTTGCTAATGAAACTCTTCCATCAACACGTCCAGTAAAGACATTCCATAGCGGCCGTTGAAACTACAACATATCAAATTCCGGATTTAGCATTTTTTCGAAAATTCATAGATTTCTCTCAAAATCCAAACTAATCTGACTTCTTCTAAAAACAGGATTGTTTATCTATATCATCTACAATTACAAACATAGAAACGGAGCGAATGAGAATCGATTCTTGGTTTCATTTTTGATTGATTAGTAATCATGAAATATTTTTAGACGAGTTTGTTTATATATTACTTCATATGAGACGGCATCTCGGGCGGCTAAGGTGAGAATGTCAGCGCAAGAGACGGTTTCAGGGCATTGCTTTTCGAGAATAGATTTGATCTCATCGATGATTTCAAACCCGGTTAGCGACAGATTAGGTCTCGCTTCCTTCTCGGACGCCGCATTTTCAGCGAGTCGATCTAAAAGGAGTGATGCGTCGCACCCCTAAATATCATCAGTGATCCACATTAGACTTATGATCTTTACAAGAAAGATGTTCTATTTATAAAGAATAAAAAAATATACGCATATCATACCCTAACAAAGCAGTCATGGTAATGAACCCTCAGTAACTTGGGAGCCAAGCTAGGGTTTGCTGCGACTTTCTTGGACACAATCTCTTTCACGATTTCCTCGGCTTGAGGACAGGTCTTGTGATAGAAGTTCATCTTCAGCTTACCTTCCCATCTTCCTCTTCTCATCTCATGGCCATTGTTATTGAGTCTCTTACCATCAACACAAAGTAACATAACCAAAACCAAAACAAGTGGGAATAGAATCCGAAACTCAACACCTTTAGCCATGATTCGACTTTATAGTTTTGATGTTTGCTTTGAAGTATTTGTTCTTTTTGTATTTGAGGAATGCACTTGGCAGAGTTGCTTTATATAGAAACTGATGCTTGATACCCCATATGCCCGTTGAATTTTTAATATTCTTTTAGCAATTGAATAACTCTACTGAAATAATAATATATATCTGGGTGGCCAAGCAAAGTTCCCTGTATGTGTTGTGAAAATGAAGGATTAATTATTAAGGTTGCAAGTCAACAGAATTAATTAGAAATATTTATAATTCTCGCAAATAATCATTTAGCTTCATTAGTTGAACCATAACGTGAACATCCATTATGCAGATATGTTATAGATTTCACTGCTGTCTCCATAACCAATTTACATTAATTCAGGCATTTTTAAATTTTGTTTTTAACTTTCACCGTCGCAAGCGGAGCTTACTCTTGTGTCTTTTTCCATACGGAAGTTTCAGAACAAACAAACAAAAAGTTTGATCACATAAAGTGAAAAAGTTAAATGTAGGCAGTACATTTACGTTGGCACAAACGTTGAAGTGAGAGTTGAGATGGCGTCGTGACTTCGAAAGCGACCAAATAAATGACTCCCAACTTTTTGTTACGTACATTGCAGTAATTAAGCCAGTAACGCATAACGGCACTATGTCATATTATGATTAAGTTAGGAAGAAAGATGGTCAGTACACCAACTATACCATAATACATGACCACACATGCCAACTTTAGAAATGTATACTCAATTATATGAAGTATATGTATTGCATGGTCACATATACCAACTATATGATGACATATGCTCAACATCACAACAATTTTATTCCGGTACACCGTTCATCGAAATCCGGTGTTGACTAATATTGACCGGCGTTGACCAACAAAAAAATTCAAAAAAAAAGATTTAGAAATAAAAATAACAAAATTCTTTAGGAATCATCTAATAAGAAACCAAAATAAGAAATTTAATTGAATTATTTAGGAATCGTCTATGATATTTTATAATTAAAAATATATTTGTATCTAATATAAAGATATATTTTTATGTTTCACTCATTCAGTTTTATAATAGTTACTTTTTTTTCAATTTCAAAACTTAATTAAAATTGAAATAAAAATCATTCATAAGATATTAAAACTTAAACTCAAACCAAAAAATCTTGTTGTAGTGAATCAAATAAAAAACCTATTATTTTAACATTATTAATTAATAAACATCAACTTCTTACATAATTTATTTAAATACATATATAATATTATTTAATATTCTCAACAACAAAAATATTTTCTACAATAAAAAATACTTAGAACCAAACCAATACATGTCAAAATCACTAGAATTATTCCAAAAAAGTTATATACTCATGGTAAAATAAAAGTTTTATTATCTGAAAATATTATTAATGATTTTTTATTTCACTTTTATTAAGTTTTGCAAAAAAAAAACTAACTATTATAAGGCTGGATGAATATAATTAACATATACAAAATATAATTTTATAATGAATATAAACATTTTGTTAATTTTTGAACACATTAGATAATTCAATAAAAGAATTTTCTTATTTTTGTTTCTAAAATTAAAAATAAAAAATTTGAATATTTTTGTTGGTCAATATTGGTCAACGCCGGTCAATATTGGTCAACACCGAATTCCGACGAACGATGTACCGGAGTAAAATGATCGTGATGTTGAGCACATGTCATCATATAGTTGGTATATGTGGCCATGCAATACATATACTTCATGTAGTTGAGTATACATTTTTAAAGTTTGCATGTGTGGTCATGTATTGTGGTATAGTTGATGTAGCTGACTATCTTTTTCCCATTAAGTTATTCTGTTTTTGGGCTCATATGGGCCACATTTTAATTAACCTAGTGAAGGGGTCGAACAGCCCAACATGTCTGACTTCAGCTCATATCATGAACATTTTAACAAAATTTTGAAGAATTTTGAAGATTTTAATTATATCAGCTATTATTAGATTCTAATTATAAAGAATTTTGAAGATTTTAACAAAATCATCTAAAGTGAATAAGTTAAAGATTTCTAAGATTACTAAGAATAATCTATAGTTTTGTTGATTAGTTTTCTAAAATCTTGTAAAATACTCCAAACAATATCTATATATTTGTGATACTTTCCATTACTTTATTTTGTGAATAAAATATATAAAGTCATGAACCAATAACATAATAATTGAATTTATTAACAATCTGAGATTTTTTTATTTTAATTGAATAACATAAAACTTTTAATGTATTTATTAAAGTCTGAATCTAATAACACTAAATTTTAGTAGAGTTTAACAAAATCTTGATCTAATAACAACAGAATCTACATAACATTTAAAGTCTTTAAAACTTTACTCAAATCTCAAACCAATAACCCCACTTAAGTTATGTTTTTTGGAATCAATATTATTTAATATAGTTTTCTTTTTCTCTCAACAAATAAATTGGGATGCTAGCATAACAATATATTAGCATAAACCATTAATTAATTAAATTACAAACATTAATCAAAGATATTTTATTAGACAAAAAAGAAGCTTTATTTTGTCACAAGACAGAAAGAAGTTAATGTTAGAAAAATTAAAAGAGAAGCAAGATTTTGAAAGATATATAAAATAGCAAACAATAGTATAATATATAACATAATATAATGTAATTACTAATTTACTTAAGTAAGCCTAAAATTATCTAGTACTATTAAGTAGACTAGTGTACAAAACGTGTTGTTTACTAACACCCATTAGTATTGCAACAGCTGTCTTTACACAGTCCTTTATAAGTCTCGTCCTCTCCGATCATCTCTTCAACTTTGTACTGATCAAACCAAATCAAAAGCTAATGGAGCACCACAACCACCACCATCGCCGCCACCACCACCAACGCGACGACAGCGATGAAGATCGTCAATCCTTTGGAGGACCACCGCCGCGCAACAATTTCCCCGATGCTCCACCGCAACCCCATGGCCTTTACCAGCCACAACCTCCTTTCGACCCTTACGCGCCTCCGCCTCACTTCGGAGCTCCGGCACCACCGCCTCACTTCGGAGCTCCGGCACCACCGCCTTACTTCGATGCTCCGGCACCACCGCCTCACTTCGGAGCTCCGGCACCACCGCCTTACTTTGATGCTCCAGCACCGCCGCCTCCGTTCGGTCATGTGAGCCATGTCGGTCATCACTCTTCCAACGAGCCCTACCCGCCGGATCACCACCGTTACGGAGCTCATCCGCCGCCTGATTCGATGCTAGAGAGCCACACTGGCGTCTCGCACGTGGCTCACCATAGCTCACATCAGCCTCAACCCTACCCGCCTTCTGGTTTTGACCAAAGGCCTGATGAGAAGAACCGTGTGCCTGATAATATTGCCGGTCTCGCCGGAAGGGCTACGGTGAAGGTGTATTCTAAGGCGGAGCCTAACTATTATCTGACGATCAGAGATGGTAAGGTCATTCTGGCCCCAGCCAATCCATCTGATGAAGCACAGGTATGTCTAATCATCTCTCACTCACTCACCACGATCCAATTTACTTAACCACTTGGCTCGATGTGTTTGGAATGATTCACAGCTTTTGAATTTGTCTTGAGTTAAAAAGATTGAATCTTGTTGTCTACCATTTAGTTTTGTGGTTTAGGTTGTTAGATCCTATTGTTATGTTCATGTTTTCACGGTTTGTATAGGCTATTATTGATTCTGATGTTACTATTGATTGAGCATTTTCAAGCTTGCTGATGATATCATAGTTTATTAGTATTTCTTTGTGGTTGTTTGTTGGAAGATTTTCAATTTATTTTAGTATTTGATAGTTGCTTCCTTATGAATGCGCAGCACTGGTACAAAGATGAGAAGTACAGCACTCGGGTGAAGGATGCAGACGGTCATCCTTGTTTTGCTCTTGTAAACAAGGCTACTGGTGAAGCAATGAAGCATTCTGTGGGAGCTTCCCATCCTGTAAGCGTTTCTTCCTTACTTAGACAGTCTTTTGTCCTGCAGACTTATGTCCAATGCAAACTTGGGTAGATATTAGTTTTCATAACATTAGACAGCATTTGAAAACAGTTGGTCATGCATCTTATTAGAAATCACATTAGTCACCAACTAGGGATCTTAGTTGGAAGAAAGGAAACAGAGAGGTGCTTCAAGAGTTTTGGGAATGGTTCTGGAGAAACTCTTATTACGTTCTGCTAGTTTTGTTCTGTGATTCTGCATTGTTGTGTGTGTTAATCTCTGATAATAATAGGTTTATGATTCCATCAGCAAAATGTTATGATTATATCTTTGGATATTTGCAGGTGCATCTAATTAGATATGATCCTGATAGACTCGACGAGTCGGTGCTATGGACAGAGAGCAAGGATTTGGGAGATGGATATCGCACAATAAGGATGATAAACAATACGAGTTTACTCGTTGATGCATTTCATGGTGACAGCAAATCTGGTGGTGTCCGTGATGGCACGACTATTGTCCTTTGGGACTGGAACAAAGGCGAAAACCAGCGCTGGAAGATCTTTCCTTTCTGTAAGCCTTTTGTTAAACCTTTTATGCTTTACTTAGATCAATCTAGAGACCAGAGTTTAAACTTTGAATTAACCTCTTTCTTTTTGTAAATGCAGGAAAATTGGCGGGTGAAGTGGAAAAAAGTGGGGGGG
>NC_025689.1:4893718-4921135 GCF_000633955.1 Camelina sativa | reverse complement strand
GTGTGTGTTTATGAATAAGAAAGAAACAAAAGTTCAGATTTGTTGTGTCTTGTAAGAGTTGAGTTTGTGCGGTTGGCACATCTGTAATCTATCTTACTTGTATTTCAAGTATGCCTTCTTACAGATACACATACTCTGTACATGCGGTTTATATTTGTTTACTTCTATTTTGATATCTTTAATTTTTTATTTTTGCTACAGAATCTTCTATTAAGAAACTCTGCTGCTATAATAAACTATAAAGGTAGGAGATAAATCAAAGATTTTATAGAATTATGTTATGGTTGATTAGTTTATTAAAGCAAACTTGCACTCACGATTATATATCACAGCTGCATAGGATTTGAATTAGTATTTTTATAATTCTCCCATTTTTTTATGTGTGATATGGTATAGACTTTTATAAGTTGAAAATTTGGTCCTATCAACGAAAAAGAGAAGAACCCTGTAAAGACACGACCATTAGCTTAAGTAGACCTCACATTCAATTTTCTTGGGAGCACAATCTGGCATCATTAAGTTTAACTGGCTGGACAAAAGTGATGTCTTTGCTGCGTGAGTCAGAGCATCAAAGGTCCATCACGGCACTTGCAGGCTATCAACACATGTCAACACAACCCATTTATAAGACAGCGAAGTTTTCTTTGGTTCCTACTAACTTACTATAAAAAATAGAAATAATGCCGACATAAGAAACCGCTTCTATATGGCAAGTGGCAACCTTGAAAGAAATTAGTAAAACTGAACAAAATGGATATAACTAATTTAGAAATTAGTTTAAAAATAAATTAATAAACCTTTTCAAGCAAAATGGATATACTGTGTTTCCACTATAAATAGTGAAATTCCGTTGAAATATTGTATTCAATCTAGATCAGATTGATTATTTTACAGTTCCAACTGTTTGTAAGTATTTTAAGTACATAGTTTAATGGAGCTTAGCTTAGCCAATCATGGACACAAACTTAATTAAGTAGTTTAGACTAGATTATCATCAATTTATCAAGGTTTGGTGATGATCAAAACAATGGATCATTTGGTGTCCTAGACCAACTCAAACCGACAAAACATAGAAATAAAAGTTTATTATTCCAACATACGATAAAAATGTCTCCCATGCACATCTTCTCCATGTTTTCCCTTCACTTCATAGCCCTCGCCGGTCCTTCAACATTGTCTGATCTTACATCAGGCAATTCAACAGCCACGATTGGGACTTCGGTTTTATTTGCTAGTTGGTTCTCTGTTGGTAAATCCGTTTTTGTCGAACCTTGATACATCATGTATAGTATCATCTGAGCTACACCGAATAAAAAACCGAGAATGTTTGGCATCTGAAGACAAAGCAATATAGACTAAATTAGTAAAATAAGTAACAAAAATGATGAAAAATATGAAATGTGAAAATGTAAATTAGTATTACAGCGATGAACTTGTCTTTGATAAGAAGCCCATAAAAGAACCACATGACGGCGTTAAGAGTGAGAGACAAGGAGAGAAGAAACGGCATGTATTCCACACTCTTTGTCTTTATAACTTTCCTCTGCAACATCACACATCGTTTTTTAAACACCAATTCATAATAAAAAAACGGCACGATGTTTTAAAGAAAGCTGATGTATCACCATGACGCTTAAGGGAGAAGCAAAGACGGCGAGACTGTAAGCAGCACAAACCCATCCAACGGTCGAGACACGGTGTTGTTTTGGAACCAAAAGATTGACTAGAAGGATTAAGAGACCAAGTCCACCGATGTTGCATATCACTATCAACTTCAACGTGAATATCTGCCAAGTGTACTTCCAGATTAGTAGTAGATATAGAGTTACTCCCTACTAAAAATAGAAATATATTTTGTAAGGAACCTTGGCCTCTCTAGGTGCGTAAATGATATAGAGAAACAAGTAGGAGATTTCAATGAAACATCCAAAGGTGTTAATGCTAATGATGAGATAAGCATGTGTCTTCATTATTCCGTAGTAGAGAAGAAGAGTTGCACTTGCTAGTGCACATATGTACGGTATCGACTGAAACCCTTTCGACGATTTGTTCTTGTATATCCCATAAAACGTTGGCCTATAATACGTATATAATTAGTCAAATCCTTACACAATCTTTTACTAGTATATAGTATTTATGACTCTAGAAGTTAGACACTTACACTGGTGACAGGAACACCCCAAAAGACACAATGTTGCCTGAAAAAAAAAAAGCGTATGAGCTTCTTTATTTTGGGTATAAATTATATTTAAAAAATGGGTTATACTTATATATATATATATATATATACATGTTGGAAGTATATGATATGTAACTTTTATTGTGGATAATATTTGAACTTTCCAAAATCAAAAAGGATAGAAAAATAAAGGGAAATAAATTACCCATGAGACCAAAGAAAAAAGCAAGCTGATGAACTTTGATGAACACCATTCTTCACTTTCTCCTTTCTCTTTCTCTCACTCTTGCTTGTTTAAGATTTGCTTTGATTTTAGTTTCGTCATGCATGTCCTCCATTTTATATTGGTCTTGGAGAAAAAGTGAGTCATTCTTGCATTCTCAATTTTGTCCCCCATTTTTTTTGTTTCTTTCTCTTTTTAAACTAAAAAACAAAAGTTTGGTTCACATTTTCTTGGATATATATTGTTTTTTTGTACAATATATAATGTTTCACTCAGTAGCACAGACAACTCTTGCATGGATGATTGGCTGTAAATTGCTGGTGACTTCTGAAATGCGTCTTTACTTTGCCAACCAGCAAATTTCATTAGCTTCTCGTTTTGTTAAACCAATTTTAATTCTCGTTCTGATCGAGGAAACCATCTTAGAATTTATTTTTTGTTTGTTTTTGTTTTCTATCACAGTGATTAGTTCCTTTCACTTGAAACTAATCTCGAGATTATGAACATTGGGGAGTCGATGATTTTTTGACCATTTTGCTATGGAGAGTATCTACTGATGATATTTTTACCCACGTCAATCATGTCATGATGAAAATTATGTAGTAAAATGTAGTATTACAAAAACGTTGCGAATGTGATATGTTTTTGGGATGATAAAATTTACATCGGCTTTGCGTGATGTTTTCAGGCGGATCTACAGAGGAGGAGGGTGGGCCACGTGCCCCATACTAATATTGAAAATAAAAATTTTGAACACTCGTCGTTATTGTTTGTTAGGTCAAGTGGTGCTTGGTCCCTTAGTAGAAGTTGAAGATAACAAGTTCGATACACATATTTTCTTCCTTATTTTAATACTTCACTTCTTTCATGTTTTTATATTTTTCTGATTGGTTGTATTGTATGTTTTTTTGCTTTCACTTAATTATTTATATACCAAAACATATTGATTCTTTAGTATTTTTTTTTTTAACAATTTAGTCTTAAGTCGTTAATGTAAACCAGTATTACTATTATCTACGTTATGATGTATTAAATAAAAATTATATTTAGTAAATTTTTGATTTATTGTATATTTTTAAATATATAGAAATCAGTGAAATGGTATTCTTCGTAAATGTTTTTTTTTGTAATGTTTAGATTTTAAAACCTCATATTTTAAAATATATGAGATACTACAAATAATAATTATTAGTATTAAAATTTTCATATGTGCCCCAGCCCCCAGGTTAATATTTCGTCTGGATCCGCCACAATCAGGCATATATCAAATTTTGTTGTAATATCTTCTTTTTCTTTTTCTTTTTTGCCACAAAATGTATCGGGAAAGAAAGCTCTCATCAACGTGAGCCTGTCACTGTTGTTGGAAATTCACTAAACTAAAACATCTCTCTCTATCAATACGTCACAAAATACCATGCAAAAAGTATCGACTGTGTGTGTGAACCCTAAGATTTGTGGAGAAGTTTAGGTAGTCGTTGGAACGTCATGTCATTAGGTAGGGTTGTTCCTAATTGTTAGGCCTTCTAAATCCGACAAAGTATTTTTTTGCATTAGGCTTGAAACTTTCTTTTAGTCGAATCATTTCTGTCAATTAGTTTAATTAAGACATAACATACACCTTAAGTGGCAACCTTCTGAATCTGGTTTAGTTTCTGTGTATATAGCCAAATTAATTTAAGATTTGATATTTGTTTTTTTTTTTTAGATACAACATTACGTACTGGTCTGCTCCACCTATCACCTACAATGACATGCATTGTGTAATAAGTACTTATTACAACCTTCCATATACAAATGGTGTAAAATTATCTGGTTGCACATATTACCATGAGATGATTTGTGAGCATGTTAATGAATAAGTATTCTAATATAATTGTTAAAGGTCAAATGAAAACTATTGGCTTCAAATTATGTGGGTGCGATGGAGGCATGGATGTGTTTGTTTAGGCACAAACCTTAAGGCCTTGCTTGTTTGGCCTATTTCTTTGTTAGAAAACTTTAATTTGGCAATGAACAAGACACGCAAGCTTTTACATTACATCTTTGACAGAAAGCATTAATACCTTCTAGATGATCTAAGAGATTTTTATTATTTTGATTCAGCCATGTTTATAATTAAAATTAATACAAACTGTTTTAAGTTTGCGTACTTGACCCGTTTGCTAAATGTATCAAGTTAATAATATCAGTATGATTATGAACATGGAGCTTGATAGATAATTCAGAACATTTCAGCTGTTTGATCTCTCAAGAGTAAACATATAAGTTTGATCCAGACTAAAAATACTACTTTGCTACTCCAAGAAATTGAGCAAAGCTTGGATACTTCGGCTCCCATCCTATTTCAGCTCGTGTCCGTGAGTTGTCTAGCTTCTTCCCTAAAGGACCACTGGTGCCTACAAAAAGCCAAAGTTGTCAGACTCTATGAAGCTTAAGTTTTTTCAAGATAGTCACACGTCAATGTTTGAAGAAACTCACTCGTGAAACCTTTGAACTTCTGATCATATTTTCCGCTTTGATCCATCAGGTCCATCACCTCTTGCCTGAGAAGTATGCAAACTCAAAACATGTGAAATGAAAAATGTTTGAAATATCACAAAGTTGGAAAGAGAACAGCATTACCTTGACAAAGGATGGTTGTCACAACCCAAGAAAATTCGACCACCGGGTTTCTTCTTCATGACTGAAACTGCCAGTGATGCTGCATCCTATTCAGAAACACGTTACAGAAACTGATGAGAGACTAATATATAGTACAGTGCCAATGCAGACCAATCATAAGCATATAGTGAAGTTCATGGTCTTGAACAGGAGAAAGGAGTGAGCAAAATCACAAATATACCTCATAGTGTATGAGATTTAGGATATGATCAGGACGAGCATCGATTGTGCTCTTATTCAACCAGTAAGTATGTGCACCTCTACTCTCTGTGTATAAATAGTTCAGGAGAAACATAATTTTCAAATCCGCTAGAGACCAAAAAAAGCCATTCAGTATATGCTCATTGAGTATCAAATTTCGAAATCCAAAAGGATATGTAAAGCCCTGCCAGTCTAAGAACCGTCCCTCCACATTCCAACACTACTTTCTCTGCTTTTAAAAGCACATCGGTTCTTGGGCTCTTTCCCAGAGGCACTACTGGAGAATCCTGCAGTGAAGGGTGATAAACTTATGTAATTCTTATAGAATATCGCATACATAATCACTATGAACAACAAATTGCAGTATGTCTGGAGTATTGTATACTTTATTTTTATAGCTTTCAAATGATCAGAGCTGTTTGCCCCAATAGCATCAACAAATCCAATTATTCTGATGTTATGTGTGTTAACAACTTTGACATTGAATACTACAATGTAGTGCTAAAGCCTAAAATTAGAAAACTGAAAGGAAAAGATGTGTTCAGGTGCTGAGACAAACCTCGTTGCATTCTCCATTATCAAAGCAATCATAAGGTGCAGAACTAGATGTGAATAAGAATGATCCTTTGCCGTTCCAGTTTGATGCTGCATTCCTGATCCGTTTTGTAAAACACAAGCACATACCAATTGCCAATATTAGATATAGTTGAACCAAGGCAAATTCTTTTTAATGTTGTTTTATAGGATGAACCAATAAACAACACAAACTGACGTTTAGCTTCATCTTTCTTCACCATTTAATAAAGTTAACCGCACAGTAGACCTAAATGCATGGTGAGAAATACAATTCATCATGTGAATTTTTGTAATAAATCACCTGACTTCGCCAGCATAATCAGGGCTTTGTGATGGAGGAGCACAAAAGATCACATATGAGAACTTGTCCCCAAATTCGGTTCCTTTAAGAAATGGTTTGATATCCAACTTCTCCAACTCATCATGATGAGTTGTTGTTGCTGTCTGCCCAAAGATTTGGCTCTCTGGATGTTCCTGCTCCACATATAAAGTTCCATATTGTGAAAACATTGACTCTTATTATAAACGTTATGCTGCAAAGGAACTAGTCAATATCCACAAGAATTTCAGAATATCACCATAAAAGATTGTATAAGATCAACACAGAGCACATTGATAAACACTCAAGACACATAAAACAGGGACTTACATACAGAACACAAAACATTTTTGTTGTTAATAGTACAGAAACACCATATCTATAGGATGTTCTATAAGAAAGATATGTTCAGCTATCAAATTAGGCTCAATCTCTGTAGAAGATAAATGTTGTATACGACATATAGCACCAAAATTATACCTGTCTCCATTGTTGAGCAACTAAGCGTCCAAGAACACCTGGTCCAACAATCAGCAAATCGTTTGCCCCAATTGAAACATGAGACTGGACCTTCAAGCCATCACTGGTCTCATCTTCAACATAAAAAACGTATAAAAAGGTCACTACTCGGAGAAGCAGAATCACAAAATCTTAAATTTTACCACATTCTGAGGTTCCTCATCTATATATAATCACAACCTCCTTTCTTTAATCATTTTTCGCCTCTAAAGTCACTCACTAAGTATCCAAAATTAAAGTCAGCGAGAGTTCCGCAACAGTTCACTAATCCTTACAACTGTCGAAATTAAGAAACAGAGAGTGAGGATACCAATGGTGGTGGAGGAGGAAGAAGAGGATTGAACAGGAGTCGTCATTAACGAAGACGTTGATGAAAGAAAGAAGGAGACTTTGGGTTTATCCTCCTCCTGGCGTCTCAAAGCAAACTTAACTGAATATGAAGAAGATGTAAAAGTTGATAGCTTGGCGAAACACTGGGTCGATAGAATTCTCGAATTGACCGTAGGGAATGAGATGCAAGAGATGAAACCCATCAAGAACAAAAAAAAAAAAAAGACGACGAAGAAGAAGAAGATTGATTGAGAGTTGGCGTGGCGAAAGAGATGGGATTCTCTCCGTGAGACTTTGGTGATGGGGGGGGTACTCTTTGCATGTTTTAACCAATCGTGTACTTACACGTCACGATATCCAATATTGTATAATTATTTATTTATTTATTTTTCTTCTTCATCATATTCTAAGTTTTATATACTAATGAAACCAGAGGAAATGACATATGCTATTAAAATATTTTAATGTTACGAATTCGATAGTGTTTCACAGTTTTACACACTCTTCTCTGCCTACTACTACTACTACTAAGAACCTCTTCACATGAGCTCAGCTTCTTCAGTGTCTCCATCAACATCTTCAACATCGTTCTCGTCATTCTCATCAGTTGCATCTGGGTCTATTCCCTGCAATTAACACCCCCCAAATTTTGTAATGCACTCACTAAAGATTATCGCTCTAGCTTCATCAATAATGCATAATTGAAATGTAGGTTGACATACCTTCATCTGTTTCTCCAAGCGATCTAGTCCCTTTTTGGCTGCCTCATTCTGTGGATTTATTCTGCATTTACAATTCTTTTAACACTCTGTTTATTGATTCACATGGAAACAACGTTAATTAGAGGAACTACTGATTTGGAATTCCCATAGACCTTAGTGCAGCTTGATAGTGTGATAAAGAATCTTGTAGCATGTTTGTTGCAGCAAAGACTTGAGCTAGCTTGACGTGGAGAGAATCATCAACCCAATCTTTGAGATATCGTTCAAGTAGTGATACAGCATCTCCATTCCTTCCTTCCATTAGATGAAGCTCAGCCAGAGCTAAGGCCGCTCCTAGGTACCCAGGTTCAAGCCTCAGACCTGACTCGTAGAACTTCTTTGCCTGTTACAGCAAAAATTTACATCCATAATGAAATGATCATAAAAAGATGCTCACAAGCTCTGAATTGTTTCTTGATTTGGATAGCTAAATTCTTAAGGAACGTTTCCAATTTATGTAAATCTCTAGACTAGGGAATATATCTGCTATAGCTGACAAAATTCTGGGTAGAATACTGATGTAATGAAAATTGCCAAACCCATTGAAGCATAATAAAGCGAACTGTTGTGTACCTTTTCCCTGCCACTTGATGTACTAGCATGAACATCACCAACTAATTTCAGAGCCTTTGCTGACTGAGGCATTGCATTCATTGCTTCTCTGGCGGTATACAATGCTTCTTTGGTTTTACCAAATGCCAGATAAGAATGGACTAAGCCTGAAATGACCTTAATACTGCAAGTTAATTCACACTCCAACCTTTTCATGTTTGTTAAAGATTTATACCACCAAAACAGTACAACAGTGGAAGTGTATATCAGATCCCTCGTAAACCAGACCTTGATATGAACGAAGATCGGACCTCAAATTCTGAGCAGCCCTGAAGGCGATTGCTGCAGCTTCTGGTCGTTTTGCTTGTAAAAGAAGATTTCCCTATAATATAACAAAAATAGTGAATATACAATATATGCAGAATTATTTTAATAAACCAAATCCTTTAAACGAGGTTACCTTCATTATGTAGCCGGGTATGTGCCTTTCGTCTACCCTGATACTCTAGATGGTAAAGTGAATGTCATGAGCTATCACACAACGATTTTAGCACACAATTTTAGTGTCAGAAAAATGCTAACCTTCTCAGCATAAGATAATGCTGTCCTTGCATCTTTCCTTTCCCATAGTACAGACAAAGCAACAAATACTTCTGCTCTGGAGTGATCAATGCTTAACAAATCGTGGACAAGCTTGTTTAGCCTGGAATAATCACACTTTATATGAAGCAGCATTGCATACTCATCCATACTGGTTAGTGTGTAAGGATCAATTGACCGAACCTACAAAAGCTTTGAGATGATTATGCATGATTTGAAGTAGTTGAGAGATGAGACAAAATTATTAATGCGGTGACTACCTTCTCAAATCTCATTATAGCCTCATCATTTTTCCCAATAATGGCTTCAACCTATACAAATGAAATCAATGAAGGAAGAGTTTATCAACTACCAGATTTATATCAATCATTAGAGCGTCAATCATAATCATAAGAAGATAACTCAGGTGTAATTCTGTTTGCATCGTAGTCAATGCCATCCCTAACCTTTGCTGTCTCAGTCAACAAGTGTACATTATTTGGAAATCGTTGTAAAAGTTCAGCAAAGAGTTCCAGCGCCCCTGAGTAAATACACATTAGTCCAGTAAGGCATATTGGATTAATCATTGCAGAATTTCCCACAAATTACATGTAAGAACTGAAATCTATAGGGTAGACACAGAGATCCAAAAGCCACATATCATGGCACTATAAGCATGTGAGTTCCACAAATATAAAGAGAGCTACCTTTGTAAGCATGTGAAGCAACACAACACTGGGCCTCAACATAACGCTGTCAATACGAAGAAAAAATAAAAATGGCAAAGAAGAAAATAATGTTATTTCCAGATAAACTTCAACACGAAACCAATGAAGCCATCTAAGAAAAAGGATATACAATATTAGTTCCCTAGTTGAATAGTCTAGCTGATGCTAACAGATCAACATGAAAGCACTTATTTATTTGAGGGAATACTATAGAGACAATTAAATCCAATTTCCACTCATGAACAGCTTCTACCCATGTACACAACGTATAACTCGCTGGATTTTACATTCACTTAGTCCTTGATGAAAAAAAATAATAGAACTACTATGTATATATAAGTCGTATTGTGGAGAACAACACAGATAAAATAAGACACTTAATAACTCAAAGTATAGCTTGGCCGCATGATTAATGACAGTACTATCAAACAGTTTTTAACGCTGTAAATACTGCTAAAGAGTATGCTTACTTGCAACCAACGGGTAGGATCTATCTGATCGAGCGAAACCTTTGCACTTCTACTTGAAGTCTGAAATGTAAACACGACTCAACAATTACAATATAGTATGGATTTCACACAGAAAAGGTAATTGAAAATGGGAGAAAAAGGCGCAAAACACATTCAAAGGTAAAAGAAATCTCATAGAAAGGGACACCTGAGTAAAAGATGATATGATATCCTTTGCAGTGACTCCCAGTTCAGCTAAACCTATGACAGCTTCGAGTACATAAGGACACTGCCTGCAGAGATTAAAGATTATATACATATATGCAAGATGTGTTGAATTGGAATTTAACGTTAAAACCGAGATATTATGATAGTGTTCTATGCTAGGAAATGTTGGGATATGAAATGAAAAACAGACCTTAAACACTCTTTATAAAAAGCAATAGCACCACGGTTATATCCAGAATTTCGATGAAGCTTTGCCATCAGTATATTCATCTCCAAGCTCCTGGTCTTGACAGATTCCATCTGGCAAAGAAAGAATATGTGCAATGATATACTAGAACTAAGAAAACCATGAGTTATTACTTATTATCCCTTAAGAACTACATCCAGTTTTTGAAGCAAAGAATCCTAATAGTTTTACTTTTCTATTATATGGAAATGCATTGATGGGTGGAAAGGAAACGTCAACACAACAAAATATCATCTTGGATTCAGGATGCTAGAAAAATCTATTACTTGCGGCAATGACGTTTCGCTGAAGAGAACTATAGGAATTGACCTCTGGTTATAAAATATAATAGCGAGATAACTTAAAACCAATATATAATCTGAGAAGCAGATACTTAAAAGCTTTTTTCTATGTCTATAATCATCCTATACATATTTTATATTCTATGTACCATTGTTTGTGAACGAACAAATCTAGAAGACTAAATAAATTTTGATAACCAGACAAAAAGATGACACTCCCAATGAATAAGACAGAAGGCATACCTCAGAAATCGCAGCTTTTGTTTCATTAAGAGCAAAGTAAGATGAAGCAATCTTGAATCTCACCTGAGAAGAAAAATCGAAAAAAGAAAACACACATGAATTCCTATGTAATTAAAAACCATTTTCTAGAAACCAAACGGATCAAGCAGAAACACCACATTAATTTACCTCGCTCTCATTAATAGCAGAATTGCCAGACGCACTCACAGATGATCTGGTAGATAAAGATAATGAACTCCTAGAAATACCAGAGCTTTGCTTTGGAATCCTTCCATAATGATGCAACGCTTGCTTGTACGTATTCTGACAAAAAGATGGAATACATAAATTCAAAATTTCTACATAACTTCCATAGCTTTCCACCCCAAAGTACTCCAGAGGAGAAGAGAATAAGCAATGCAAATATGAAACTTTATAAATCAGAATCTTTTTCCATTTCATTACAGTTCAGTCAAGAGTAAAGAATTAAACTTTCGAAAAACTTACAATAGCTCTCCTGTGTTCTCTCTGATGAAATAAAGCATCGCCCAGTAGAATCTGAAAACAAAACAAAAAGAACGACAGGGGAAAGAAACTAACTTTAAAATATCAGACTCAACAAGCTACTAAAATAGAAAACATCGAAGGAGAAAGAAGCTTTAACCAAATTCTCCGCCTTTAGCTGAGGACTAGTTTCGGCACTAACAGTAGAAGATGAAACCAGAAAACTACCCTGGATTTAGATTCATATATAGAGAAAATTTCATCAGTACTTGATTCAAAGAAAAAAAAACTAGGGATTTAAAAGAGAACGACAGAGAGAGAGAAGAATCAGAATGAGTTTAAAAGTTAGAGAATTTACGAGCATTTCAGCAGAATCGTAAAGCCCATGCTCCATTAGAGTCGCGATCTGATCCTTTGGAACCTCCATTTCAGAAACTAGAGAGTTCTCGTGGTTGTTTAGTGGCAATCAATGGCTGTGAGTTGTTTTCTTCGGAGCAGCAGCGATGAAGTATCACGCTCGCTCTTCAATTTTGAAACAAAGAAATCTCGAACCGAACCAAACCGAAATCAACCGGTTATCATCAGAAAAATTAACTTCGGTTCATTAAAACCCGATTTTTCCAAGATCCGTCTTCACCGGAGCAAAGAAAAACAATTTAAAACCGAACCGGAGCGAAAATAACCGATTGATAATTTAAATCCGGATCGAACCGGAAAGAACCGGTTATCAATTTAAAATTAATATCGGAAAAACCCGATTTTTTAAAGAGTCGTCTTTCACCGAACGATCTCTCTCATCACCGGTGAGGCCTCCATCACCGTCTTCAACGGCGATCTGATCCGTGGCTTCACTTATTCGATCGCCGGAAGGTATAGTCTGATGAAAAGCGGTGAGAAATTTGCGGAGAGATCAATTTTTACTGCTGTACGAGGGAAATCGTGTCCGATTTGCCTCGAAAACCTAACCGACCGAAGAGCCGCCGCGGTGGTCTGTTACAGGAATTCCTCTGTTTGGCTAATAAAGAAAGTTGGAGGGTATAATATTAATAAAGGATGTTTGTGGGTGTTGTGTGAAATAAAGGAGTGATGAATAAGGAGTGAACGCGTCACATCAGTAGCAGGGTGACACGTATTTGTCGGTGGTTTTGGATTAGAGTAAAGCACGTGACTGGAGTGTTGGTGGATTCAGGTGGTGAGCTTAAGAGGAGAGGAAGTATCGTCCTTTTCATTCATTACGAAATTGTGCAAAACAACTGATTTTGTAATCACCTTTCTCTGCTTTCTCTCTGTAATCGGTGTTTGTAGCTCTTGTTTATTGGAGTTGTTTCTTCTACTAAACTCTTGTAAGCTTGAGGACTGGATCTTTGTTTATCCACAAACATTGATTCATTTTTTGGTTGAAGGTTTCTAATAAGAATTCATTTTTCGTTATCAAAGGTATCAGAGCTAAACGACCTCGGAATCCATGGCTGAAACACGTTCGCAAGCGATTCTGAAGGAGACAGTGGCTCGCGAAGCTGGAGTGGTGGTTCGCGAGGCGGAGGAAGTGCTCAGCTCTCAGATCTGTCAGGTAATCTCGAAAACTAAGGCATTAGAAGAGAAGTTGCTAGATCAAAACCGGAAGATTGATAAGAATATTGAGGATATGTTCACGGCGATCCGTTTGTTATCGGAGACGAAGATGAAGGAACCGGTTCAGGTCGACTCGGTTCGAGATCTGAGTCCGCCACGAGCTTCAACCTCGCAGGAAGTTTGTACGGGGGCTGGGAGGATGGAAGGTGGAGTTCGTGATGCATCACCGGAACATTACGATGGTCTTACCCGACTTGGTAAGATTGATTTTCCCAGATTTGATGGTAGTGGGGTTAAAGAGTGGCTGTTTAAAGTAGAAGAGTTCTTTGAGTTAGATAAAACACCACAGTCAAGGAAGATAAGAACTGCGGCTGTTCATTTCGATAGTCATGCCGCTCACTGGCATCAAGCACTGGTGCAGTCTGGACTTTACTACCATTTACTTCGTGATTGGGAAGCGTACAAAGTGAAGTTGAAGGAGAGGTTCGATGATGTGTTGGAGGACCCGATCGCGGAGCTTAAACGGTTGCACGAAACCGATGGTATTGTGGATTACCATCAAAAATTTGAACTGCTGCGTACAAGGGTTAATATGTCTGAGGATTACCTTGTAAGTGCGTATTTGGCTGGTTTGCGCATGGACACTCAGATGCATGTAAGGATGTTTCAACCACAGACGGTACATCACTGTTTGATGCTGGGAAGACTTTACGAAAAGGCTCACCCTCTTAAGCCTAGTCACCAGAACAGTGTGGAGAGTAAGTCTACTGGTGGTCGCAGTTACTATGATAAGGGGTTACTAGGAGCTGCGCCTAAGAAGGAGTTCAAAACGGAGAAGAAGTCAGTTGTTCAGGGTGATGATTTGGGAGCTAAAAAATTCTTATCAAATGCAGAGATGAGTGAAAGAAGAGCTAAGGGCTTATGTTACTTTTGTGATGAAAAATACACGCCTGACCACTATTTGAAGCACAAGCGACAGCAGTTGTTCTTGATTGAAGTAGGGGGTGAAGAGGAATCTGAGTCTGAGGAAGAGGAGATCGAGGAGGATGTTCGTAAGACCCCACGAGTGTCGGTTAGTGCTGTGTCAGGGGTTCAGGATTACGATACTATGAGGGTGAAGGGAACCTTTGGAAAGAAAATCATTTTCATGTTAGTTGACACGGGGTCTACTCATAACTTCATGGACCCACGGTCTGCAGAGAAGCTGGGTTGTTTTGTTGATATCTCGTTAATGACTAGTGTGAGGGTGGCAGATGGTCGTAAGTTGGATGTTAGTGGAGCAGTGAACGGCTTCCAGTGGAAGTTGCAGAACACGACCTTCACAGATGACTTCATGTTGATTCCGTTGGGAGGCTGTGACATGGTACTCGGAATTCAATGGCTGCAGACTCTGGGAGTTATTTCATGGGAGTTTAATAAGCTGGAGATGAGTTTTAGATATGGGCGAGACCATGTGATGCTTCACGGCATTAGACCAGGGTCAGTCAGGGAGATACGGGCTCAAAAGTTAAAGAAGATTCGAGAGAGTGAAGCCCAAATTTCTATGATATATACGACTGACGTGGGAAGAATGGAAGACCTAAGCTTGTTGGCGATAGATGCAGAAGTGCAACAATCAGATGGGAAAGGTGAAATTGAGCTGGTGATCCAGGAGTTCGATAAGTTGTTTCAAGAACCATCGACGCTACCACCTTTCAGAGAGAACCACAACCACAAGATCCCTCTTAAGGATGGTGTTGACCCGATAAACAAGCGACCCTATCGTTATGCGGTACATCAGAAAAATGAGATAGACAAGTTGGTGGGTGAAATGTTAACGGTAGGCACCATACAAAGTAGTTCTAGTCCTTATGCATCACCAGTGGTGTTAGTGAAGAAGAAGGACGGAACGTGGAGGTTATGTGTGGATTATAGGGGGTTGAATGATCAGACTGTGAAAGACAGATTCCCTATTCCCTTGATTGAGGACCTATTGGATGAGTTGGGAGGCTCCAGTGTGTACTCCAAGATTGATTTAAGGGCAGGATACCATCAGGTGAGGATGGAGAAGGAAGATGTGTACAAGACTGCGTTTAAAACTCATAGCGGCCATTACGAATATTTGGTGATGCCGTTTGGTCTCACCAACGCTCCAGCCACATTTCAAAATCTGATGAATACGGTGTTCAGACCACACCTGAGGAAGTTCGTGCTCATATTTTTCGATGACATACTCATTTATAGTGCCACCATGGAAGAACACATTGCTCATTTACGAATAGTATTTCAGTTGATGGAGGAGAACAGTCTGTTTGCCAAGCGGAGCAAATGTAACTTTGCTGTTGACAGGGTTGAGTACTTGGGACACTTTATTGAAGGAAAAGGCGTATCTACTGACCCTAGTAAGATCACAGCTGTAGCAGAATGGCCAACTCCAACTACACTCAAGCAGCTGCGAGGGTTCTTGGGCCTAGCTGGTTACTATAGGCGGTTTGTTCAGCATTTTGGTACAATTGCACGCCCCCTAACAGCCCTAACAAAGAAAGATGCGTTCAATTGGTCGGATGAAGCTCAAAGTGCTTTCGAAGGTCTGAAGACAGCTCTATGCGAGGCACCAGTGTTGGCTTTACCTCGTTTTGACAAACCTTTCGTTGTGGAGACTGATGCTTGTTCGCAGGGAATTGGTGCGGTACTGATGCAGGATGGGCATCCCGTGGCTTATATAAGTCGACATTTGAAAGGGAAACAGTTGTTGTTGTCCATCTACGAAAAGGAACTGTTAGCAGTGGTGTTCGCGGTGCAGAAGTGGCGACACTACCTGTTGACGAGTCACTTTGTCATTAAAACCGACCAGCGCAGCCTCAAATACTTGCTTGAACAAAGGTTAAACACACCCATTCAGCAACAATGGTTACCTAAACTCTTGGAGTTCGATTATGAGATTCAGTATAAGGAGGGAAAAGAGAATCTGGTAGCGGATGCACTGTCTCGCATGGAAGGTTCAGAGATATTACACATGGCAATGACAGTAGTTGAGTGTGATTTACTCAAGTTGATACAGCAACAGTATGAAGCAGACAGGGAAATTAAGGAGATAATCCTGTCTTTTGAAAGAAACGAGAAGACAAAGAAACATATCTCTTGGGCACAAGGAATTTTGCGAAGAAAGAATAAGATTGTAGTTCCAGCATCTGGGGGAGTGAGGGAAAAGATCATGCAGTGGCTTCATAGCTCGGGCAGTGGTGGTCACTCGGGCAGAGATGCGACTCACCATCGTACTAAGGGGTTATTTTTCTGGAAAGGGATGACTAAGGATATTCAAGAGTTTGTCCGTGGTTGTGATGTGTGTCAGAGGTGCAAGTATGAGACGGTGGCGTATCCAGGGTTGCTGCAACCATTACCAATACCGGAGGCAATTTGGTCCGACATCTCTATGGACTTCATTGACGGACTACCAGTATCTGCTGGGAAATCTGTTATCTTTGTGGTGGTGGATAGGTTGAGTAAAGCTGCCCATTTCATTGCCTTAGCTCACCCATACTCTGCACTTTCGGTGGCTCAGGCTTTCATGGACAACATCTTTAAGCTCCATGGCTGTCCTCAATCCATTGTTAGTGATCGAGACACAGTGTTCTTAAGCAGTTTCTGGAAAGAGTTATTCGCATTGCAGGGTGTGGAGTTGCAATGTTCTAGTGCCTATCATCCTCAAAGCGATGGACAGACAGAGGTGGTGAATCGATGTTTAGAGACTTACCTTCGCTGCATGAGTAGTGATCGTCCAACTGAATGGAGCAAGTGGTTGTCATTGGCAGAGTTTTGGTATAACACTACGTTTCATTCGGCGACTCAAATGACTCCTTTTGAAGTGGTGTACGGCCGACCACCCCCGGTTCATCTTCCGTACCTGCCGGGGGAATCTAAGGTGGCGGCAGTGGCGTTGACCTTGCAGGAACGGGAGAATATGATAATGTTGTTGAAGTTTCATTTGTTGCGTGCTCAGAACAGGATGAAGGAGTATGCTGACAAGCATCGTTCAGAAAGAAGCTTTGATATCGGTGACTACGTGTTTGTTAAGCTTCAACCGTACAGGCAGCAATCAGTGGTGATGCGGGGTAATGATAAGCTAGCTCCAAAGTACTATGGGCCTTACAAGGTGGTTGATCATTGCGGAAAGGTTGCGTACAAGTTGCAGTTGCCCTCTGGGTCACAGGTGCATCCGGTCTTTCATGTTTCGCAACTCAAAGTGCTGGTAGGGAACTTTCACACTTCTACTGAGTTACCAATGTCAGTGAATGATGTGCTTGTTAAGGAACCTGAGGAGATTCTGGAGCGACAGATGGTTAAGCGTCAGGGTAGGGCGGTGACCAAGGTGTTGGTGAAATGGTCCAATGCAGGAGTGGAAGATGCAACCTGGGAATTCCTGTTTGACTTGCAGAAGCGTTTTCCTGATTTTAGACCTTGAGGTCAAGGTCTTTGGAAGAGGGGAGTTTTGTTACAGGAATTCCTCTGTTTGGCTAATAAAGAAAGTTGGAGGGTATAATATTAATAAAGGATGTTTGTGGGTGTTGTGTGAAATAAAGGAGTGATGAATAAGGAGTGAACGCGTCACATCAGTAGCAGGGTGACACGTATTTGTCGGTGGTTTTGGATTAGAGTAAAGCACGTGACTGGAGTGTTGGTGGATTCAGGTGGTGAGCTTAAGAGGAGAGGAAGTATCCTCCTTTTCATTCATTACGAAATTGTGCAAAACAACTGATTTTGTAATCACCTTTCTCTGCTTTCTCTCTGTAATCGGTGTTTGTAGCTCTTGTTTATTGGAGTTGTTTCTTCTACTAAACTCTTGTAAGCTTGAGGACTGGATCTTTGTTTATCCACAAACATTGATTCATTTTTTGGTTGAAGGTTTCTAATAAGAATTCATTTTTCGTTATCATGATCACGGCGTGCAAGCACGGATACTGCCTTGCTTGTATTCGTAAGTGGAGTGGGTTCAAGAGGAATTGCCCTCTCTGTAACACTCGTTTCGATTCGTGGTTTATCGTCAGTGATCTTGCTTCTAGAAAATACCATAAGGAGCATTTACCGATTCTTCGTGATCGTGATGAGACTTTAACTTCTCATCGGAATGATCATTCCGGTCGCCGGAGGTATCTCTCTCTCTTTCTCTGTGTGTTTAAGATCCTCTATTTGAAATTTCTCTTTTAAAAAATCACTTCTTTATATTCACTTGCTTATTTTACTTAATTAGGATAATTCCAAGGTCGAGGCATGTTTTGGAAAACTCTAGGTCGAGATCAAGGCCATTGCCATGGAGGAGATCATTTGGACGGCCAGGTTCAGTTCCTGATTCTGTTATCTTACATCGAAAGCTTCAATGGCGAGCTAGGTTGGTTTACTACTATTGATTGTATTCTCTTATCTCTGTAGCTTTCGCTTTACAATCCTCTGTTTTTAACTAGTGTTTGTTGGCTCTAAATGCAGTATATACAATAAGCAGTTACGAGCTGTTCGATTACATTCGAGGCGAAGCTTGGAATTAGTAAGTTTGATAAGACAGTGTGTCCCCATTCTATGTTTGATGTTTGTAGTATTGGAGTTTGCACTCTTAGTTAAGTAGAAGCTTGATGGATATGCCTGCTTCGTTTTGTTTAAATTGTATGATAATTATAGGGTTTTGCAGGTGAATGATCACGCCAAAGCTAAAATAATTGAAAGAGTTGAGCCATGGATTAGAAGAGAGCTTCAGGTAGTCCTTGGAGATCCTGATCCATCAATCATTGTTCATCTTGCGTCAGCTCTTTTCATCAAAAGGCTTGAGAGAGAGGATAATCAACAATCTCGGCAGACCGGGATGTTGGTGGAAGATGAAGTCTCTTCACTCCGAAAATTCTTGTTTGAGAAAGAGGATATATTTTGGCATGAACTAAGGTAAGATTATTGTAGGTTTTCAGATTAGTAGTAGTACATCAAACACATAGGCAACCTTAAAATCCAGTGACATGCAAGTATGAACCTCGGTATTTGTTGATCACAGAGCTTATATCTGTTTGTACTGAGATTTTGGTCATCGTTGATGATTAATTTTGACGACTGTTTCTGATGAGAAGAAAACATTCTTTCAGATGTTTTGCGGAGAGTAGTCTCACGATGGAGGCGTATGATGCAGTGGTTGAATACAATGAGGTGGAGTAATAATAGCAGTAAAAAGACAGGTAAAGAAAATGCTTTAGGAGTTTAACTCTATATTTGTATAAGCACCGAATTAGGTTTTGTATTATGTGGGTTTGGTTTAACTAGTTAGAACTCTGTTTTGTTTTGTTGGATTTCCTGTAAGTCATATCAGTTTTCATTATCTCGTATTTGCTTACAGATAAACTAAGCACTAAGCTCTCCGGCAAATGAAGTAAATAGACAAACTTACGATGCGACTGTTGGTGTATTGGAAAAGAGTGGACCAGGTAAGAAGACAAAATCAAGAGTAAAAGAGTAGGTAGGAGGAAGATGTTATGATGATGCAAGTTTAGGTGCGGGGTTACTTTTGAGATAGCTATAGGTGGATTCCCAAATAGCTGACACTTAGTCTCTCTACTTCCACAATGTACGTCTCTTCTATGCCAAAATTCTCACCCCCAAAGTTTCTTTCCAACGCTTTTCCTCACCTCATCAATTTTTTTCTTAGGTTTCGAGGACCACCTATTTCAACATAACATTAAATATTGTGTATCATTTGACTATCAATTTTTCTTTATTTATTAAAACTACAACACACACAATTTTACATAAATACACTTAAATTTTATCCGTTTCTACAATATGAAGTAGAGGAAGAGGAACGTTCGTATGAGTTTCACTTTCTCTTTTGAACCGTACCTTAATAGCTAAGGCTATAAGATTAAACGGTGAATAAATGACATGACTATAAATGGATAAAAGTTGAATAAACAACGCGTTCTCGTATTCCACTATTGTGATGTATTAGTAAGCAAGCGGGTGTAACACAAAATAAAATAAAATAAATAAGGCTTCTTCTATAGGTTGGTAAGCGGCAATCCAGCTGCCAATTTGCCTATTTGACTTCCCCATTCGATCATGGTGAGCTCGTCTTCTTCTCCTTCTCATTCTCTATCTCTCTGCTATTTTCTTTTGCTTTAAAGCTTTCTCAATCATGAACATGAAGACCCTCATCACAGCATTTCAATCTTCCTCATGAGTAATTCTACATCAGGTTTCGTCTCTTCCCCCTTCTGATTCTCACAACACTCTTACCACATTTCTTCTACATTTGTGTTATATTATCGCTTTTTGTTACACATTCTCTCAAAAGTGTTCTTGGTTGAAGAAATGTGATGTTTGTTGTTGAGCGATGCTGTAAATTACTTGATGTCTGGTGTTTGATTGAATGATTAGTGACTCTCTGGCTGTTTCTCTCCGTAATTGTGTTTCTATTTGTGTTGACTTGGTATTGGACAGTGAGGAGGCTGGTTTCGTCTAGAACAATGAAATGTTTCTACTTCAGCAAAGACAAATCTCATAATGATGAAGCTAAGACTAGAAAGTTTGGTTCCACTACGATGGCGAGAGGAGGATCAGGGTCTGAGTTTAACTCAGATACAAGTACTGCTACTTCCATTACTTCCTCCTTGCACGTCCTCTCAGAGACACACAGTAACAATCTCACAGTTTTTGCCCTCGATGACCTTAAAACCGCTACCAAGAATTTCAGTCGCTCCTTAATGATCGGGGAAGGTGGCTTCGGTGGTGTGTTTCGTGGCGTGATTCAGAACCCTCAAGATTCTCGTAAAAAGATTGATATTGCAGTTAAACAACTCAGCAGAAGAGGTCTACAGGCAAGTAAATCTCTCTCTTTCCTACTATTCCTTTCTCTGTGGTTTGTTGCGAACAACATAATAACATATGTATGTATTAACAGGGGCATAAAGAATGGGTGACAGAGGTAAATGTATTGGGAGTAGTAGAGCATCCGAATCTGGTGAAGCTGATCGGTTATTGCGCTGAGGATGATGAGAGAGGGATACAACGGTTACTTGTTTATGAATATGTACCAAACAGAAGTGTTCAAGACCATTTATCCAATCGTTTCATAGTCACTCCTCTCCCATGGTCCACCAGAATGAAGATTGCTCAAGACACTGCTCGAGGACTCGCTTATCTTCATGAAGGCATGGAGTTTCAGGTCTCTTCTCCATCCATGATCACAAATACCTTTAAATACTCTTTTATGTGTTCTTGAACCATTTGTAATATTGTCTTATATGCACAGATCATCTTTAGAGATTTCAAATCATCCAACATCCTTCTTGATGAGAATTGGAATGCAAAGCTCTCTGATTTCGGACTGGCTCGAATGGGTCCTTCAGATGGAATCACTCACGTCTCCACCGCGGTAAGCCATGCCTGACCTTGTTGTGTCTAAGTTGGATTCAGACAATTTGATTAATAGGTAATAACCAAACTTTGAAATACAACAGGTTGTAGGGACCATTGGTTATGCAGCACCAGAATACATCCAAACCGGACACCTCACAGCCAAAAGCGACGTATGGAGCTACGGAATCTTTCTATATGAACTCATCACAGGAAGACGACCTTTCGACCGTAACCGCCCAAGAAACGAACAGAACATCTTGGAGTGGGTCAGACCACACTTGTCCGACATAAAGAAGTTCAAGATGATCATCGACCCAAGACTCGAAGGAAACTACTACCTCAAATCAGCATTAAAGCTAGCTGCAATTGCTAACCGGTGTTTGATGGTAAAGGCGAAGTCTAGGCCAACAATGAGTCAGGTTTCAGAGATGTTAGAAAGGATAGTGGAGACAACATCAGACGAAACTCCTTCAGGTCTGCCATTGATGAAAAGCTTAACACCTAAAGACGCATTCGAAGCATCAAGGAGGGAGAGAGTTAAAAGAAGATTTGTCGAACTTTGGATTGGGGTTAATGGTTGTCCTAATTTGCCTACTTGGTCTCCTAAACTTGTTACTTCTATTTGATTTTTTGAGAGTACAACAACAACAACTCACCGCTTGTTTTATGCAAATATTATTGTCGTTATATATATAACTCATCCCATACTCTTTTGCTACTATAGGACAGTTTTGTGGACACACTACTCACTACAACAAACTTTAGTGCTAGTGTAGTATCATTGTCGTTTTCCTGTGAATAAAAAGGGCATGCAGTTTATCTCCGTGTCCTTTGTTATGAATAAAACGGCATGAATTTTTTTATCTCCAGTCGTTTTGCTCTAATTTCCCGATTAAGCTCCGATTAAATTAGGGTTATCCGATTTGTTCGTCTTCAACAATGCTCTCTGTTCGCCGCCATGCCCAAACCCTAGCTTCCTCCTTCACTAACCTCCCTTGCTCCACTCAAAAACGAACCTACGTCGACGTTTACATGAAATGGAAGAAAGATCCATATTACGACAACATCGAACACATCCTCCGATCATCTCAGCTCAAATCCGTCGTCGGTCTCAAAAACTGCATCGTCCAGGAACCAAATCGCTGCATCCCAATCTCCGCCATCTCCAAGAAAACTCGTCAATTCGATGTATCAACCAAAATCGCTCAGTTTCTAAGAAAATTTCCTTCGATCTTTGAAGAGTTCGTTGGTCCAGAGTATAATCTCCCATGGTTCAGATTGACACCAGAAGCTACAGAGCTCGATAGGTTAGAGAGAATCGTGTACCAAACTCACGCTGAGGATTTGCGTGATAGGTTGAGGAAACTGATACTGATGAGTAAAGATAACGTTTTGCCACTAAGTATAGTTCAAGGAATGAAATGGTATTTAGGTTTGCCTGATGATATGAATTTAGATTCTTCGTTTAGGTTTGTAGATATGGAAGATGGAGTTAAAGGTTTAGCAGTAGTAGACTATAGTAATGGAGGAGGTAAGGTTTTGTCTGTGTTGCAGAAGAATGTAGTAAAGAAGAGAGGAGGAGGAGAAGTGAGTTTGGAAGAGATTGAGTTTCCTCTGTTTCCATCAAAAGGTTGTAGATTGAGAGTCAAGATTGAAGATTGGTTAAAAGAGTTTCAAAAGCTTCCTTATGTATCACCATATGATGATTACTCATGTTTGGATCCAAGTAGTGATGTAGCTGAGAAGAGAGTTGTTGGGTTTCTTCATGAGCTGCTTTGTCTTTTCGTTGAGCATTCAGCTGAGAGGAAGACGCTGTTATGTCTCAAGAAGTTTTTCGGATTACCTCAAAAGGTTCATAAGGCTTTTGAGAGACATCCTCAGATTTTTTACTTGTCTATGAAGAATAAAACTTGTACAGCTATTCTTAGAGAGGCTTATAGAGATAAAGCTAGTGTTGAAACTCATCCTGTGTTGGCTGTAAGGAAGAAGTACATCCAGTTGATGAAGAATTCTGAGTTGGTTTTGAAGAGTAGAAGGCATAGTTTCGGGTTTTCTGATGAAGGAGTTGTAGTAGAGAAAGATTTGGATTTGGATTTTGAAGCTTAAGGCAAAGTATTGTACTCAAGAATCAGTTTAATGATCAACCAATCTTTTATTAATCAAAGACATCATTGACGTATTTTGTTTTAAACAAGTCTTAAAGTTGCAGCTCACATCACTCGGAATATTACAAAAGCTTTGAATGCAAGAATGAATTTGCTATACGAAAACAAAAGACCAAAACAGAACAAAAAAGGTATTCCCCTGAAGACAAAATGGGTATATAAGAGTTTGTAAGAAAAAAATCGAAGAGGTAGTTACTTTTAGCTGCTCAATTTCTCAATGATCTTGGAGAGAGCTGAGTATGAGCCAATGACTGAAGATATTGTTCCTACTATGATGATTAAGACACAGAGCATCATCTACACAACAAAATCAAAACATTGTCGATGAATCTAAAAACGCTATGATCAATGTTTGTAAGATACAGAATTGCTAAGAAGATTACCTGCGTCGGGGTAACTTTTCCACGCACGATGCTTAAGAAACAAGCTGGTGGAAGTATTAGAGTCTGCACAAAACAGAAGATAAACTTATATATTCAACTTAAGATCCTCATTGGTAGTAGAAAAACTAGTAAGGCAAGGAAAAGACAGCTTACGACGAGCATTGTCAACAATGATCCAATCAAGGACATGACAAGACCTGCAAGATTATCGAGTGTTCTCTCACTATTAGCAAAAGAACGATTCTGAAGAAAATGAGCTTTAACATCAAAATGGTAGAGATGATCTTACCAAAGAAGGGAATTGAAAGACCAACAAGCAGAGTAGAGAAGACCAATGCGGTTCTAATGCCGATGGCGTACCAATGTGATCTGATATGCCTTGATGGTATCAACTCCTCTAGACTCATTGCTACTGGAGATATAGTCAAAGCATATTTGGTAAATGGATTGACCACCTGCAAAAAATGGTTAAATACAAAACGGTTTTAGTTCCCATGCGATAACCAACATGCACTAATTAGTGGAAAGAACACATATTATTTGATCTACTTACTGTAGTCCACACAGCAATCTTAGTTGCAACTAAATCTTGAGGCAAGTTGAGTGTAAATTGTGATTCTGTTGATTCTCCAAACATTGTGTATCCCATAACAGCAACGCCAGCATACATCAAAGTGCAAATTGTAAAACTGCATAATGTTACCAATCATTATTGTGTATGTGTTAGAGAAGTTGAGGAATGTGCATATAAAAACAAAGGTTAAGTTTGCATAGGCGAAAGTCAAAGCAATCTAGAAATGTAACTAACTTGTTAAAACCATCATAAGCTTACCATGTCAAGAGAACAGCAGGGTATTGAGATGGTTTTGCCATAGAAGTATAAATATTGGGGAAAACAGCATGTCCTGAGTAGCAGTAACCATAGAGCCCTATAGCTACAGGTAATGTTGACAAGTTTAGTGTAGTTCCTTTGCTGTGAATCCCAACTTCATCTACCAAACCAATCCAAAACAAACACAAAACCACTAGCACCGATGCAATCACCCCTCCAGCTGAGATATAACTCAATACGCTTAGATCTCTGAGCCAAACGGTGGGGAGAACAGCGAGAGTGGTAAGCAATGCAAAGAGATGACGTGCATCTAACTGAAATCCTCCAATACTTAAGGCAGCATTTGGATATAATGAAGACAAATTGTCACTCTCCAATATTATATATTCCACACAACACGCCTGCAAATATAAATACACAATCATGTGAAGTCAGCAATTCTATACTCACTTCTACTGAAGTAAGTAAGATCTTAGTTTTATGATACACCTTTTACTATGAAAGAAACAAAGACTCTAAAAGCAGTTTACAGAAAAGTATACAAAACATGTTACACCTAAACTAAAATGTCAGAAAAATTCACTATTAAACTAGTCTTTCACACTAATAGCTTTTAAGAAGCTTTAAGGGATCATTCCATCTAAAAATATATATATTTCGCCGCTTGAGTGACGTCAAAAGTAGCTTTAAGAAGGAACAAACTGAGACAAAGAGAAAAAGTTTAAAGTAGCTTCAGGTAGTGCCAAATCTAGAACTAGTGGCAGGAATCTATGGGACCCTATGCTAACGTGTTTCACAACATGGGGTCACACACTTAAAAGATCTCTTGTGTTGTTTTTGTTTCCTAAACACCACTTGGAATCTCTTTAATTATGTATGTACTTTTTTCATGGCAAAAAGAGTCATGGGATTTTCTATTTCTATAAAGTATAGTTTAAAGTCAATTGATTGACGAATCCAAGAGAAATACTTACGTATAGCTCCAAATAGAGTACAATCTGCAATGCAAAAAAAAAAAGGAATAAATTAATATAAAATGAAAATAATGATATCAAATTCCACTATTAAAAGTGGGTAACTGGTAAGCTAATTGCATCAAGAACTGTGAAATACTAATTTGTCATAAGAATTCAGATAAAGATTCATAGTTGAAACAAAAGGGAGTATATTTTTGTCCTTGGCTTTTGAGTTGTTCGAATTGTTCAAATTTCTTAAAAGGCATTTCCCTTTCTGTGGGGATAATTCATTGAGTTTATCATTTTTCTATATGGTCCTTAGCTTTAGCACCTTCACTATAGAGTAGGAATTTAAGGAAAAGTTGATTCCCTTACCGAAACAAAGATACGTCCAGTAGTACCAAACGCAGCTTGGCCAATGTCGGGATAGGTCTCGAGGTCAGACTCACTGTCGAGGCAGTAACGCAGTAGGATTCCAGTGTAGAAAGAAAGAAGACCATATATAAATAGTATTATTAGTCCCAACCATCCTCCTTCTTTCGCAGCATAAGGCGTTGAGAGTATTCCAACCCCACATAGAACGTTCAATCCTGCACCATTGACCCACAATGTTATAGAACAAGATCATTGTTTTACTAAGAGCAAAAAAGATTACAAGCATATTCTTTGAACCTAGACATGTTCTGTTCATGTGCTCCACATGCTATAGGACAATAGAGTTGATTGTTATTTTGGACTATTCTCTTAAATTATAAAGACAAAAACTCTTTAAACCCCGAAGAAGACGGTCTAGGCCCATACACAGTAACACACACAATATAGAGTGGTATTTGTTGACATTATTTCACTCGGATTTGTAATGGTGAAGGAACAATTGCAATCAATCTTGAAGCTCTATAGTTACGAGAAAAGCTAGTCGCGTGGTTACTACTCTCACCAAGCCACTTTTAAACTACTTCTAGGTGGAGACAGAGTATATTACTAAAGCATATAAGATTGAACTCACCATTTAGAACAGCTTGTCCATATGAGCTATTACGGGACATAGGAACCTCATGAGAGATCATGGATGACTTCTCGTCCTTTCGCATTGAATGCCTCCTCGAAGGAATAGGAGGGAGCAAGCCATGAGAGCTAAGTCTGTGTTTTGGTAAAGCTTGTTCATCTGCTTGTGGTGATAACAAAGGCTTTGTAACAGCAGGTAATGATTCCGGAGTATGTCTCCTTATCAAAGAAGATGACAAGAAGGAGCTTCCAAATCTCGTCATCGAATTGTTTCCAAGGAAACCGATACTAGGAGACGGTACACTACTGTAAAGATCAATGGACTGCCTACAAAATATTACCAAGAACACAAAACAAACTCGTGAAACTTTGTGTCCAAACCAATCAAGAATCATAAGAATGAGGATTAATTAGTAGTAGAGAAACCTGTAACTCTGAGGCCAGGCAGTGGTGTAAGAGCTAGGCTTAGTATGAGCTTGGTTTTCATCATAAGCATCATCAGAGGAATCAGAATGGCTTCCACCACCATCTTCTTCTACGTAATCTTTCCTGTCGTCTTCGTCCTCACTCTCAATGTA
>NC_025689.1:4873758-4888935 GCF_000633955.1 Camelina sativa | reverse complement strand
AATCTCGTCATCGAATTGTTTCCAAGAAAACCGATACTAGGAGACGGTACACTACTGTAAAGATCAATGGACTGCCTACAAAATATTACCAAGAACACAAAAAAAAGTGTGAAAATTCTGTGTCCAAACCAATCAAGAATCATAAGAATGAGGATTAGTAGTAGAGAAACCTGTAACTCTGAGGCCAGGCAGTGGTGTAAGAGCTAGGCTTAGTGTGAGCTTGGTTTTCATCATAAGCATCATCAGAGGAATCAGAATGGCTTCCACCACCATCTTCTTCTACGTAATCTTTCCTGTCGTCTTCGTCCTCACTCTCAATGTAAAAGCTTTGATCAGATGGTACGTGATTCATTTTTTCTTCCTCCTAATGAAATTTGATAAATTCAGAAAACAAATCGAATACGAATGTAGATAACTAGGGTCAACAAGATCTAACTTGTCAAAAAAGTCTCTGTTCTGTTTCTTGAACAAGATTTTGGAAAGAAAAAAAAAATCGAAACTAGCTTCAATTATTGAGTACCAGATCATCACAACAAGAAACAAAACGAAACATGGGAAGAAGATTGTCGGAACAAAAAAAAGAAGAAACAGAATTGAGAGGATTAAGATTTGAATCGACAGAAGAGAAAACAAGTCATAAAGAAAGTGATGAATAGTTGTTGGTGTAGAATAGAGTTTGGTGTTGTTACCTGAAAGAGTTTGGCTGAGATTCAAAAACAATGATGTGCTTCGGATCAGAATCGCTGGAGAGAGATGCAAAGAGAGAAAGAGAGCTCTTCTGAATTCTGATAGGAGAATATAGAGAGATGAGAGTGGAAGAGAGAGAGCGGCTTTTTCTCTGTTGTAGGACTAGAAAACAAATACTAATAAAATAGGAGGAGAAAGGTTTTTAAATTAAAAACTCTAATTACGGGTTAACTTATTTCTTAACTTATTTAATCATGATTGAGTGGGGATAATAATATTAGGTGTAATAGTATTAACTGCAGTGGTAATAAAATTCCCAGTGAGTATGACTGCCAAAGTGACAGATGTCTCTTCCGAATAGAGAAATTTCATAATATGATGGTTTGGAAATCCAAAAATAGTAACCGATTTGGTAACCAAATTTGTTTTGAAGATTTTATTCTATTTTATTCTGTATTTAAACCCATGAGATTCTTTTTTTTTTGTTAGAAATTGGAATGGAATCTAAATTTTGAAAACATATTTTGATAATTTTTTGGGTGACTAGCATGTTTTATTAAAATAGAAACAACAAAAATATATTAAAGAAAAAAGATGAGTTGAAAACATCTGTCTCTTTTGAGTAATGGTGACGAATTTTATAATTTCATCAACGACTTGGATTTAGTCATATAGAAAACCTAATATACTTTGTTTTAAAATTAAATATTAATTGGTTAATTCTAATTAAAGTAATGTTTTACTATGAAGCTTTGGTGTGATTTTATTTGTAGTATTACATTTACAATGTAAGAGTTCGATCTTTACCATTTTATTTTTGTCGACAACTTTACCATTTTTTGCGTACAATATCAGGCGTGTACGTAGTAAAACCCAAAATAAAATCAAGCGTTGTATGAATGTACACGAGAGCATATGCTCAAGTGGAGAAAAAAAAGACAAGAACCCACGGCTTTAGGACAACAAGGAGATGACTGGATGACGACGAGTTTGCAAACACAAGTGGTAAAGCGTGAAAAAATGTGATTGGTGGACAATGGAGATTAAGCAGGCTTAATACTGATTTTTTTCTTTTTTAATTTATGGCTCCACGTCAGTTTTAATCTTATACTACTAATTTGCATCTTTGTCTTACTTTAGATATTAAATAGTATTAAATTGTCATTAATTTTTTACTCACACAAAAAAAAAAAAAAAAGATGACTCGTTCGCAGAATCGAGGAGGCGGCAAAACATATCTTGCATATGGAGATAATGTAAATTATTCATTGCAATAGATCAGCTCTTGTATAGTGAGATCCTCTAAATCTCATTTTATAAAAAGTATTTTTTTTAAAAACAACAGACTGTGAATCTTGTTCATCTATTTTTTCCGAAAGAAAACTAACGATAAAATGCCTTTCTAGGTTTTATATGCGTGTGTGTGTAAGAAAGTGTCATAAAAACACACCAAAAAGGTTTGAAAGAAAACATGGGAATGAGCGTTTCTCTTGTTATGATTGTTGAGGATTTTATACTAGAATAAGAATTAACCCACTTTCTGGCAAAAGTATCTGATATATATATATATATATATATATATATATATATATATATAGAATGTTGATGTTTAGTAGCGGACTAATGAAAAATGGATCCTAAAAAATGATTTATATCCCAAGGTTATCAAATTTGATCATTTCAATGAGATTAGGTCAAACATATCTAATAAGGAATGAGGTTAATCTGATAAGAACAAATGAGTCATTGAACACGGATAATAAAATCAAGATTTTATCAAATTTGTTATAGTGTCACACTCTGCAAAAAATGACTAATGATATTGATGTGAACCCGTAAAAAAAAAAAAAAATCTCAATCGCAAGAACACAAGCACATGATGATGTGTAGATCTATTCCTTTGCTCATTTGGACTTTTCTTCTGAAATGATATCTCAAGAGCATGTGCGCAAAATTGATCTCTCTTTGTTGATTCTCCGCATCAAAAATATATCTCCATCCCCACATGTCTTCATTGTTTTTTTTAGGATCCAAATTGTATTTAATACAAAGGAGAGGAAGATCGTTTCGTCCTCACAACAAATTGTAATCATCATGATATACACCTATCAGTGCAAAATTGAAGGTTTAGACAGCTCAAGAAATGATCTTGCACATCAATCATTATTGAATCGATATTTTGATTTTTGTCTTTTTTTTTTTTTGTGTGTGTGATAAATTATATGATTACACTCGTTATCAACATAATGTCCTGCGTTTGTCTCCTAGCGATGATTAATGTTCGTCATATAAATTGCAAGTAACCATGTTATGTAATTGCAAGTAACCATGTTATGTAATTGCAAGGAATATAAATTGTCTTGGATATATATATAGTTCATGACATAAATTGCGAGTAACCATATTTATGTACCAATGGTGCGTAGGCGTGGGTAGATTTGGAGAGAATGTTAGGCTTTACTTTATATATGGAGACAACAACACAATAATATCGATTACACCATGTACAATTGCTAGGCTAATTTTTTTTGTTTTGATTAATGACTAATCTTCACCTACCACTGATTATCCGATATGTCTGTTTAATTCTATTATAATTCGTCTAGTCCGATTATGTTCCGCTTGATTTTATGTATACTGGTTATTTTTGAATCAAATATAAATCAAATATGTTATTTAAACATTTAAATTAAGAATTTATGATGTTTTACAATAACTAATGTATAAACTTTTAATAAAATTCATAAATTTTCGTTTAAAATTATGTTTTTCTATGTTTACCGTAATTTTAAAGACAATACTATGATTTTATATTTTATTTCACGTTTTTCTTTTAACAGAAATAGAATTGTATATATATATTTAATACTATCTATTTTTATTTTATTATTATTAAATAAAATAACTTTAAAAAACTAAAACTAGTTCCCGGTTAATCTCCAATTTTTTTGTTAGGCGCTAGGCTCACCTTGACCGTCTAATTTCAGATTTCCTACATCTGTTTTTTTTTTTTTTATGTTTATCATTTACAATACAAAAAAAATAAGTTTTGTATAAATAATTTTCAAATTTATATTTCTCGTGTTGATTTCTCAACTTAAAAAAAAAGCTTTTTACATTGTTTAATTTGATATAAACATTGAATTTTTTTTTAGAAATACAGTTTCCACTCTAGTTAAAAGTGAAAACATCATGACTATTAAAACTAATTTGAAATATATACTTTTAGAATTTAATTTTTAGTCTGTAAACTTTAATTTGTTGTTAACTTTTTTTTTTTTTTTTAATATGGTCTATTTTTTTAATTGTGGTTAAATAGAAGGACCTATTTTATTAAAAATCCCAAAAAAACAGAACAATATCCGAAGAATACAATGAGATAAACCCCATCGGAAAAAAAAAACCGTTCTCTCACAGTCTCACTCCCATCGGCGATTAATGGCGTCGGTGGCAGCATCATCTCCGATCTCATTCGCCGCTTCATTCCTTAAAATCAAAGCTTTCCCTCTCTCTCCTCGCTTCTTCCCCATCCGTACACTCCGTTGCTCTGCCTCCTCCTCCTCCTCTGATTCTCTCGAATTCGACATCTCCTTCGCTCCTCCAAAACCAAAACCTTCCTCCACTCGCGGCGGCGGCGTCTCCCCTCAACAGCTCTTCATCCCTTGGATCGTCCGTGGTGATGACGGCACACTCAAACTCCAATCTCAACCTCCTGCTCGTTTAATCCACTCTCTCGCCATCGATGGCACTACACAAAACCCTAAGAAGAAAGATAAACCCAAGAAGAAACAAACTCAAGCTACCTCCACCGCCACCGCCACTACCTCCTCCGTCTCAGTCTCAGCTCCACCTTCGAAACCAGTGCCAAAGCTCTCTAAAGCTGCGCGTAGGTTTTACAATGAGAATTTCAAAGAACCTCCTCAACGTTTAAGCAAAGTTCTCGCTGCTGCTGGAGGTATTAACCAAACCAAAACCAAATCCTTCCTTTGTATTAAAGTTTGGGAATTTATCTCTAATGATTTATAAGAAATTGATATAGTGGCATCAAGAAGAACATCTGAAGAACTTATTTTTGATGGAAAGGTTACTGTTAATGGTATTCTCTGCAACACTCCACAGGTTAAAAAAAGTTACTTGTCATTGTTGGGAATCAAAATTGATGTTTTGATTTACAAAAAAGAAAGCTTAGCTTAGCAATTTCTGTTTTATGCAGACTCGAGTTGATCCATCAAGAGACATTATTTATGTTAATGGAAATCGTATTCCTAAGAAACTTCCTCCAAAGGTTTACTTTGCTCTCAACAAGCCTAAAGGGTTAGTTAGCCTTTTCATAGCCTGTTCACACTTGTAGCTTAGGAAGCTTGTAACCTTTGTTTGATATTTGCATCGTATACCAATGACAGATACATTTGTTCTTCTGGAGAGAAAGAGATCAAATCGGTTATTAGTTTGTTTGAGGAGTACATGTCCTCTTGGGTAAGATACTTTTATTTTCCTGTTCATGAATTGTCTGATTCACCATTTAAATGAGCCTTTTAAAGTATGTTAGATTGGAATACTTGGTTTGAAATTACTTGTCTTTGCAATGTAGGATAAAAGGAATCCAGGGACTCCCAAACCTCGTCTTTTTACCGTTGGTCGTCTTGACGTTGCCACAACTGGATTAATAATAGTGACAAATGATGGTAATTGTGTTCACTTAATATCTTAGTTTGTACAATTGTTTTAGGTCTTCTGTTCTTCTAAAAGGAATTTTAAACTTGTTGCTATACAGGAGATTTCGCTCAGAAACTTTCACATCCTTCATCTAGTTTACCGAAAGAGTGAGTTCACATATTCATTTAACATACCTTCATTACTCATGATTAGGTGATCATCAATTTGTATAAAGACCCTTTGGTTGAGTAAGATTAATGAAAAAGGCTAGCTCGTGCCAAATACTTCTTAATGATTATAATTCAGATAGATGTTCATTGCAGAGTTATTTTTTTTTAGCTTTGGCTGCTGGTAGTAGTCACTAATTCGAGATATTGTGGTTTTAGGCTTTGATCCTCTTAGTTGTATCAATTCAAGTACTTACTCTTTCTTTGAACATTTATGTTCCTTCTAAATAGTTCTAAGGATTTTGTGTGTAATGGCAGATATATTACTACAGTTGTCGGTGATATACACAAACGGCACTTAATGGCTATTAGTGAAGGGACAATTGTGGAAGGAGTACACTGTGTCCCGGATTCAGTTGAGTTGATGCCAAAGCAGCATGATATACCAAGAGCACGGTTGCGTATTGTGGTATTTTTCCAAAGCTTAACTTCTCTCCATTGTTGTAGTCTGATGTTGTTGTTTGCCGGTCATGACTTATCTTGTGGAAAGTTAACTTATTTTGTGTTGACATGTGCAGGTTCACGAAGGGAGGAACCATGAAGTCAGGGAATTGGTGAAAAATGCTGGGCTTGAGGTCAGCTTTTTTCTTATGCATAAAACTTTTCTCCTTGTTAATAAGAGTCTGAGAAAACATTGAGTCAATACCTCATTCCTTGTGAACATACTCATTTGTGAACTAATGTTGGAACTGTAGACTTTGTAATTATGAGATTTGTTTATGTGTTCATTCACTGATAGAGATTTCCAAATCGTTTCACGTTACCTATAGTAATTTGTTTTGCCTTGACTTGTTCCAGGTTCATTCATTGAAGCGTGTCCGTATAGGTGGATTCAGACTACCTTCAGATCTTGGGTAATGTTTTCTTGCATTGAGGCCAAACCTTTGTTTATGTTTTCTTTTTTTTTTTCCGGTTCTTATCCGTTTGTTGATTTTACCTGACTGTTGTTCGAGTATTTGATTAGAATCGTTGGGGGATGATTTATGTAATTACTCATTTCCTATCTATCAGCTAGTTTCGTTAGACGAAAGAAAATCAGACCTTTTAGTTGCTACAACTCATATGTTAATTATATCACACAGGCTAGGGAAGCATGCGGAATTGAAGCAGAGCGAGCTAAAGGCATTGGGTTGGAAGAATTGAAGATGACTGCTACAAGCCTACAACTGAACTCTTCTTCTTTTAAGGGATATATATATAGGCTAAGTTAACTGTAGAGTATATGTTCATATTTATATGTTATGTTCTTCAAGATGAATATCATATCTATATAATCAAACCAAAGAAAAATCGGTGAATGTGGACTCTCTATTTTTCTGGGACCAAAAAAATCTATTTTATGGCCTACTTTTGCATATCCTTGAAAGAACAAGTAAAACTAGAGCTTTCTTTGGTTTGAAACTTCCTTAATTGCTTCATCATATATAACCAGATGAGCACTGTCTAAGATCTTTAATTAGCAATTGAGATGTTCTTTTGTTTTTTTTAGACATCTCAATTAGGGCAGAAAAAAATGTATAAGAACGTGTGGGAGCCAGAAGTCACTGGTTCGGAGAAACCTATAGAGTGGAACTGGAACGTCGATTTCCCTTCTGTAGACCCACCTGTTAGGGGACCCTCTTGGACTTCGTTGCTACAATGTTCAAAAGGTTAAAAAAGAAAATGGACAAATCCATTTTAAACAAATAAACTTATCGTATTAGTTAAAAAACCAACGTAGCCAAAAAAAATCGATATTAATGATAAAAGAATTGGGGGATTGAAATATCGATGATCCAAGATTTCGGGGATCAATATCGATGATCCAAGATTAAGGGTGTGACATGTAAATCCAGTAAGCATAGATAGTGGGTAGGGATAAAACAGAGAATCTGCAACATCAGGGGTTAGAAGACACACCGTCATAAAACTTTCAATATCTTTGTTACAATCGAATTTGTTTCAAGTGAGTTATGTATGAGGGAGAAGTTTTTGTAACTAGCAAAATTCAATATTGGTTATGCAAAACTCAAAAACCATTAGAAAAAAAAGTCTCACTTTCAATTTCAGACATAAATCTTGAATCAAAAGAGAAAATAAAAAAGCACAAGTCTTTGTTGTCCCTAATTGTGAAATAAAGAGAGCCAACTGAAATGGCCGGATGATGATAATAGATAACAAAGACATCCTAAATAATCATCTGGAAGAAATCAGTTATCAGGTTTTCTCGGCGTGCTATTCTGATAAAGCCACCAATTTTCTCGCGAGCACATATTTCTCGCCCTTTAGTTCTCCGGCCCCAATAATGTTATGACATGCAACGCCATAATGTTACGAAGTAGTTGTTGCAAGTCGAGTCAGTGTAAATATTAACAAAATTCGATAAGATAATAAGATAGTATTTTTTTGAAATAACCATATAAAATATGATCCCAATAATATCAAAAATTAATAATAAATTTACATATATATATATATTGATATAGTAAAAAAAAAAATATTTCTCCTAGAAGCTCATTTCTATAGAACAATTATAATGTCGTTTTTTCAAACTATAATGATATCTCTAAAATATTCTATAACATGTCATAAAAATAGTTAAATTTTTAAAATTTTCAATTTTTAGATATGCATCATTTACAATTTGATAATTTGACATACTATAAAAATAGGACAATTGATATTATTATTCATAAATTTAAATTTATTTATGGCATGTGTATAAGTCAATTTGTCTATAGTATTTGTAATTTATTATCAGTAATGTTTTCTAAATATTACAAGTTTAATTTCTAAACTATAAAATTTACAACATCCAAAAGTCTAATCTTGTTTTGCTAAAATTGTCTCAATTCATAATTTTTTAAAATTTAAACAATTAAAAATATATCTATAAATTAATAATTATTAATTATACTATAAAATAATAATTATTAATTTATAGATAAATTAATATCACTATAAATTAATAAAATGTCTTGGTCCCAACATTATTAATCTATAGAGTTTTTACTGTATATGTTAAAGTTAAACATATATAACTTACCTCTTTGATTTGTTGATATCTGGATAAAAAATGGGTATACAACATCTTCAATTTTGTTCAACCACACCAAATTAGTTAGGCAATTCTTGAAAGAAATACAAAAGGGCAATTTCGTTAACAAAATGTATATAATTGTATAAGGATTTTGTTCCATCTTTTAGACTGGGGAACCGACGAAAATAATCAAATATAAATAACGATCCTTTGTTAAACAATATCATCTATCAATAATTAAAACTATAATATGATAAAATATAGTATTTTAAATATTTTATTATTATTTTATTTATTTATTTATTAGGGATATTCAATTTGGATAAATCCAAGCGAACGAAAATATTTGATGTGAAAAACTAAACTATCGTTTAAACAAAGTCACCATATTCTATTTCCTAACAAACCATAGATTTAATTAGAACATGAATGCTAACCAAAACAAAAACAGTACAAACCATTTATTATTGGTTAAGTTTTAGTTTAAATATTACTATTCACTTTAAAACTGAAGGTCCTCGAATCTAAACCAAACCAAAGCACCATTTTTACATATAACTAGACTTGTATAGATATTTTAGAAAATATTATAATATTATTTTCTTGAATTAATTTGATTGGATCTTCTAATAACAACAAACATATAAATACTTTGTCATGAAGAAAATTCATAATAATCAAAAGAAAATATTTATTTATTTTTTAAGTTTTCAAAAATACTTAATATGTTCATATTTATTAGTTACTGAACGAGCTTGTTAAACGAAGCGCATAGTGGATATAGCTCTAATAAAATATATATTATTAACTTTTCAAATCATCTATCAAGAATTAAAACTGCTAATTGTTGTTAGAAATTTCAACAATGTCTTAAAAATATCTAAATTGTACTTTGCTTAGCAAAGTATAAAAAACTACCAGATTTTAAACAATCCTAACTGACTCACTTTTTAATTCTACTGAGTTGATTGGGTCTTCTTCTAATAACACAACTTATTAGAGAGAATTGTGTACAATTTTTAAGGTTTATGAACGCATTATGGAGATTTTTTTTGCAAAAGGGAACCATTTCTTGGGTTTTATGGAAAAACTACACTAGTCACATATTCACTCCACACTCAATTGAACATCAGATTTAGTTATGACACTAATTAACTAATTATTAGTGTCAACTGGACCTTAAGATATTTTATTAACAAATTATTTTCCAACCACAACTTTAACATTAATCACATATTCACTCCACAATGAAGGATTTATGAGTAGAACTATATTTTAGTGGACAAACTTTGGTTTTGATTGACAGATTAATAAGATTGTAATGAAATGAAAGGTAAACTCAAAATTTGAACTCTTTGGGATAAAAGTGAATAATTTACATAAATAAGCAGTCTCTCGTAACCACAACGACAGTAATGAAAGACCTAAATCCTCTCAGCAACACGTCCACCAACATCCACATTACCATCCATATCTCCAAGCCATGCCTTGAGACTCGCTTCTTTACCTGCCTTGAACTCCTCAAACTTTGTTGTCTCCACAATATGTTTATCTTTGCCTGAGACTTCTTCTTCTTCTCCTTCTTCTTTTAACTCATTGATTTCCACATCATTGGGGTTAGACTCCGCCTTCTGTTCTTTGAAATCAAGCTGTGGCCATTTGATGTTGCTTGCCTTCTCCTTAGCCGTCTTGAACACTGATGTGAATAAGTTGCTGCTTTCACTAACATCCTGGCTGTAATCAGAACCACGACTTGTTGTGGTTATACTGGTAGATCTGCTCCAAGGGTTTGTGGAGCTGAGGATGACCCCTCTCCTCGGTTGTTTAGAAGACATAATCGATAAAGAGTTCTTGATGTCTCCAATCATGTCATCAGCGATAGGTGAACCACACTCTCTCATTGATTTCACCATGGCTATAGAATCTTCCAAGTCTTCGGTATGCAAGCCTGTCTCACGAGACTTGTCCAAAACGTTGCTGTTGAGATTAAGAACATTTGGTGCTGCGTTTCGGACGTGCTGTTGGATGTAGTAAAGCCCCACTGAAGGTTCGTTTGCAATGTACTTAATCATCTCCGCTAAGCTCTCGTTTATCTCCGCAAAACCATCAACAGTAGAGAACTCATGCATCCTGTAAAAAATTCCCAAAACATTATTAGTGTCTCTTAAAATCAAACAGTGGCAAAGCAAAAGTAGCACACCTGGTCAACCCAAAACAGAACATGAAAACAAAAACTTGATATACAACGAACTCAAGCTATTTAGTTCTCAGCTAATCACTCTTCTTATTGTGCCTAGATAATGTATCAAAGCAGTAGATGTTACCATTAAGCTTCTTAAAAGAGAGGTTTTAAGAAGCTTAATGTGATGCAAACTAAGATTCACAAGCGATCCAAGAGAAGCTAAAGGTTAACAAAAAGAGAGCCTTAAACGAATTGAGGACTAAACTAATCACAAAACACAACCATGTACAATCACTTTGACAACACGAATCAAAAACGCCACCATGTTCAAACACAACCATGTACCGTTCTAGATAACATCAGAAGCATCATCAAATTAGCAAACATGAAACACCTAAAACCCCCAATTGAGTCAAAAACGCCTAATTTTAAAGCTAGGTCTCAGAATAAGAAGGATTCAAACACAAATTGGTACAATTAACATAAACCCAGATGGGAAAATTTATCAAAAAGAGAAATTGAGAGAAAAAAGGAGCTTACAGGAAACCCTAGATGACGACGGAGCAAAGAGGGAAAAGAGGCGAAAGCGGTGGAAAGCTTCAATTATGAATAAGGAATTGGAATTGGAATCTCCGTGTCTGTCCTGTTGTCTTCCTCCTATCATTTGATCACGGGTCTTCCCCAAAAAAAAAAGAGCAATTTCTTCTGAGCTTCACGGTGAAAGTGCAGACAAAAAAAAAAAAAAAAAAAAAAATTGATGCATAATAAGGAAGGAAGAAGACGACGATGATAAGGTCCACACGTCCTCTCTGTCCACGTCATCTCTCGCACGTGTCTACTTCTTACCTCGCACGATTTGGAATGGTAGGTAATTAATCGTTTGTTTACTTTTGTGAGAAGAAGAAAGGAAAAAAAAAAAAGACAACAAGTTAATAACTTACGACGTACTTTGGTCGGAAACGTGCGCGTGTGTGTTAAGTGTTAACTTAATTTCTTTTTAAAAAACATCAAACAAGTGCCGATAAAAAAAAAAAAAAAAAAAACATCAAACAAGTCCTCCGATTACTATATAATTATAAGATCAACTTTTACTTTTGGGAATAATAAATTTTAACCCCTTCATGTGTTATATAGAGTCTGTGGGAATGTTGTTGTATAACATAAATAAGAAAATGAGAAATCAATTACAATTCAAGTTGTAAGCCATATAATGGTAATCAAACATAAGGAGAGGTCACACTTCAAAAAAATCACATAAAGTTTTATTTCCAAAGATAGTGATTCGATTTCAATGTTCCAGACATATACAAATTTCATTTTTATTATAAACACCCAAAGTTTTAGTCAACTAATAACTCATATATTTCGATGTACGCAAAAAAATGAATTTTAGACTTCTTATTTTTGTCAGCTAAGAATTTGGACAATCTCACACTGGTAGAAACTATGACCAACTTTATAACTAAATGTGTTTGAATTGGAACCATTTACATGATAGATGACGTTTAAAAAAAAAAAAATATTTTCAATATCATAACTACTTTCTCACTTAGTTAAAAAGCTTTACCAAAACAAAAACAAAAACAAAAAAACTTAAGTTACTTATTCGTTCATTACCGTTGCAGTGTAAAAAATATTAGAGGATTTTGGGAGAATTGAATCACGTTGCGTTAAAGATGTTCCCAAAACGCCTAATTCGAGCCACAACTATTCATAAAAACCTCGGATTATATAGTCTTTACTGATGAGCTTTACCTATTTTTGAAACGCTTTGTTGTTGTTTTAGACTACAAACTGTTTGACATCATAAAGAATATTACCCACTAGTATTGCAAGTTCATATTCTTAAATGGTGAACTATACTCGGATTATGCAAAGCATGACTCGGCAAGTTCATATTCTTAAATGGTGAACTATACTCGGATTATGCAAAGCATGACTCGGCAAGATCATATTCTTAAATGGTGAACTATACTCGGATTATGCAAAGCATGACTCGGAATACTCATTTTACTATTTTTTAAGTGATACTAATTTAGAATGAGTCCGAATATGTATATAGAATGAGTCCGAATATCTTTCAGCGAACAATAATTTTTATTTAAAAACCACCTAACTTATACACCAGTTGAAAGCCTAAAGAAGGATGAATCGTTGAAAAATGAGTAGTGGCCGAGAGTAAATACATTTTCTTTGTTAACTCGAAAAGAGAGTCGCATTATATGTTCGACACAAACGAGTGCTGAATAACAAACACAGACGTATGTATATGGTCATGGGTTGTCGACAATAAAATATGGTCATGGCCTCATGGGCCAACAAAAGGTCAAAGGTGTCAAATAAGCTAAAGCCTGAGCTAGTAGGGTCCTGAAATCGGATTTCAACTATTTCGTCTACTCTTGTTTTTAATAATCTGGAGATGAATTAATTAATACTAATCTACTGAAGTGGTCTGACCATTAGACTCCTCCTACGCTTATATCTATTGGCTAGACGAGTTCAATCCACGTGTTATGCTTGGTTAATGGGTTATTATTACCAAGTTTAACTAAAGATGTTTAAATCTGATTATTTATTCGAACAAATCTAAAATTCTAACCCGAAAATTGAAATATTTAGATGATTTCAAACGAAAAAGTTGTAAATATTTAGAAGAAAAAAACACTTACAATTAACATCGATAAAATAGAAAGAAAATTAGCATTTTCATAAACTAATTAAAGTTGTGTTTCTTCAAGTAGCAATTCAACAGGATGAATTATCTTTTCCTGAACAACAAGCTGGAGAAGAGGATTCAAAAAGTAAAAAAAAAAAATCGAAAAATAAAAAACTTAGGATATGGCCTAAACTCGACTTGTTAAGAAGAGATGCTTGCAAGTTTCGGAAAAATCGATCAACTTGGTCTAGATGTAATGTTTAGTTTGAATAATAATTTAGGTAGAAAAGAATAAACTAAGTTTGAATAAAGTTTAGTTTTCTATATAATCTCAAAACGAAACTATTTAGGACTTCAATTAAAAATTATATTAATAGAAATATATAGGGTGTGTGGATTGATTAGTTAGTTGGCACCTAACTTGTTTGGAGTGATTATACTTGATCCTGCACCAAAATATTAATTAACGGCATCGTATGTTTGGAGACATTCTAATCCATGCGTGGACCACCAAAACTATACCTTCACACAATCTACACATACTGTAACATCTAAAACAATCGTCACGGATAGTAAAGTCCTGTCATATGAACACTTCCCATGCTGCTGATCTTTATTAAAACTTTGTTATTTTTTTTACTTCGAATAGTAAGTCCTATCATTTAGGTTGATAATATATACGCGTGTTTATTCCAAACGTTTATCTCATAATTAACTGACGCACGTAAAGCAAACTGTCGCCGGCCGCAAGCAATACCTGAAATGCGATATATATATATACAATATTTGGAAGTGTTCCACGAAGGTTATAATTTTTCTTGTGTGAATTGTGATCTGAACATGATTAAATGTGTTTACTATATATATAAAAATCATAGTAATAAGCCACTGTTTACTTCACATATGGAACCCATTAAAATACAAATAGATTTAGTTATTGATAACTGAAAAATAAGGAAAAAAAATCAAGAAGAACATTTTTGTGGTACGTATAAATAATATCTGATGTAATTCCCAAGATTTTAGAGTGATGTCCACACTAGGACTTGACTTGTAACATGGATGCAAATTTATTTGCTAAAACCAAAATATTTGAGAAAATAGATTCACAGAACACACCCGATGCAGATGGTCCACAAACTTACCATTATTCATTCCATAGATGCGTGTGAGCGAATAAATCTACGTACAACTCACATAGAAACACACAACAAATATGAAAATATACACTATTATATAAGAGTGCTTGCGCATGCATATAAATTTGTAAAGACATGTGATAATCGGTGGGTAGACAAAAGTACAGCAAGGATTAGGTAGCTAACACTATGGATTGTTCCTCAGTCTAAACAGATGAGTCAAAGAGAGAATCTTAGTTTAAAAGTTTAAACAATTACTTCATTTCTCTCTATACTTTCTTAAAGCTAATGTCCTCTCGATGAATAGTACGATTAATTAGTTGGTTATGGGTCGTGCTCTTTCTTTTCATAGTTTGTTGTTACATTACTACAGTAGACAATAGATATGAGGTGTGCCATAATTCTCGGTTAATAATAGCCTTTATATGCACACATATAACAGTATATGAAAGAGATAATTAATAAAATAAAAAGAATATATGCGGAATTGAAATGATAATAATAAAAAATGGATTGGGAAAAAGGTGGAGGAGATAGAGGAATCCATGTGTATCCAAGCACTTGCAGACAAAATGAGCTTCAGAGAAGAGAAAAGCAACCTTTAGCTTTTT
>NC_025689.1:4790785-4872960 GCF_000633955.1 Camelina sativa | reverse complement strand
TCTCTCTCTCTCTCTCTCTCTCTCTCTCTCTCTCTCTCTCGATCTCTCTGGATCCCCAATCTCACCTCCATATTTTGTCTGTCGATTCTCATCTTCTTTTTTTGTCTTTCAACAAATCGTCATTTAAGGCTTCAAGAACACCAACCCAATCCCTCCAGAAGAGAGAGAGAGATAACAAAGAAAAGAGAGATCTTCAATTCCATTCTCGTACATGCAAATCACAATCCATGCTATAGATAGTTCCTATTCCTCCTTATTTATTGCGTATATCTGTTCATGCATGTCCAGGTGGAAAGAGCATTATTACTTCAAAATAGAATTAGACATCTGTTTTAGGCAATTAGTTTCCATACATAACATGTATACGTAGTCATGACGCATATACATATGTAGATGTATTATATATGTATGCCTGGCTCCCTGTATGCCATACGCTTAGCCCATCGAGTATCGATGACCTCCGTGGATGGCGTATGAGGAGCCATGCATATCCTCATACATATATATACAGATTTTTGTAATTATGTTATGGTATCTATTGAATTGTGTTGAGCTTGTAAAAGTCTCTCTATTCACTGCCTCATCATGTGTAGAAGATTAGAGGTACATCACTATTCCATCATATGGCTTCGTCTTGTGATTTCCATATATTCCTTTGATAGATATTTGTTGGTGACCATCAGATTCCGTTCTTTCAATTCGTATTTTACCAGTACACATGTTTGTCATATCACAACACGTCTTACGAGGATTTCTTCTGTGTTCACATCAGTTTGGCATTTTGTTTTATTTTTTTTGAAAGGAAATGGTTGATTATATCGATAGCTAATTATTACATTCCCGTACGGTTCAGATAGCTTTTGTATCTTTTCAATCATATCGATTCTATGAATCTGTTTGTATATATAACTTGTGAACTACCCTTGTATCTTATAAACCTAGTGGTGCTTATTACATTTTGGTTTCACACATTTGTTTACACATGCACGAAGTTGCCTTACCACACATTTCGGACTTTGTTTTCGTGAGGTATTGCAATAATTGCATCTGGTTTTGTTGGTCTTACATTGAAAATGCCGCATATTATAGTTTTGCAATAAAAATATAGACTATCATGCTTATAGATATATAATTCCAAGAATGTTTAAGATTTTATTTGACATAGACTAGCTATTTTTGTAGTCTATATGTACTTATGAAAATATGTTTATTGTCACTTAAGTATTCTAAATTCTTTCGTCCCGAAATATTGTTTACCTTTGTAATAATATTGCTAATTACCACTAAAAATAAAAAAGAACAATAACTAAAATTTTCTTGAAGTAGTGAAAGTGAATTACCAATATACTAAAGCAACAAGACAATTCAGATGTACGCTATTATATAATATCGAGTCCTAGCCGTTAGTCTCGACGTTATTTACACTTGACTACTTGAATACTATGACACTATAATTAATTATGCACTTCATTAGTTTGACCCCAAAAAAATTACACTATTAATTCGTTAGCCACTTCTTTTTTTGTGTGTGACAATGGTTAATATGTATATATAGTTTTATAAGATGGATGCTTTGAGATTTGTTTGTGTTTTGGAAAGATAAATGTTTATAGTTGCCTATGCGAAATTAATTTTGTATTTCCTAATTTTACGAATATAAACTGAATATAAGAAAATACAAATATTAGTTATATCATTGAATTGAATTAATAAAATGTATAGCTTTTAAGATGTTAAACAAAGGTATATCTATTAAAGTTTTAGCATCAATTTAATTCGTTTATCTTATTACTCTACAACTATAAATCTTTATTTTTTTGGGGTCAAAAGTCTACTACTATACTCCTATGTAACTCGTAGCTATTTACTAGCTTTATGATATTTGTTGTTATAATATTACATCTGAGGAAAAATAGTTAAGAAAACTGAAATGTTATTAAATTGGAGAAATCCTAGGAAAGGGTGAGCCTGCGGTGCCTGTAATTATTCCAAGCATCCATCCAACCACGCGTGAGACTGTTGACACAAACACACATGACAATGTATAGCCTCAACTTTTTATTTTCTTTTTTCACTTTTTTCTTTTCATTATAAGAAGAACTTATGTTTTCTAATAATATTATAGTAATGTCTATAAGCATACTTCATTCATGGAAGTGAAGAGAAATGATTTAACAATAAGAAAATAAGTATTAGGTGGTGTTGTGATTCTTGTCATGATAAAAAGTACGTAGTTCATCTATTATAAGTAACACATTAATCGTTCATATATATTTTAAATTCGAGAGGTTTTAAATATAATATTAAACCATTTAAAGTTTATCAAATTTTAAATCTTTACGATATAAAAAGACAAAATTAGATAATTACATATGAAAAAAAAATCAAATTGTATGGAAGACATTTGAATTTCATGTATTAAACAAATTTTGCCTAAATTAAATATTAGAAAAATACAGCATATATATATATATATATATATATATTCCTATCTTAAGTATAGAAAAATTTATCATGGTTTATGAAGGTTTTAATTATATTTATGACAAAAAGATTAATAATATACAGTTTATGTTAATAAATATATGATTTAAAGTTAAATCTGATAAATGACAGATTACTTTTATATTGCTTGTGAAATAAATATATGGAAGTTAAGTTAGAAACAAACATAAGTAAGAAACCCACATTATATAAATCCTACACGTACGTAAACCAAACTTCTTTCGAGTCTCAATTATTTGATTTCGCTAGATAGTCAATACTCGTATATTACAGACTCGTAGCATATCACATCAATTTGAATAAATCATTCGTTTCATCCTTTTCTTGTATGCTAATATATGAAGTTTGATATTGGAACTATAATAAAATTATGGGTGGTAAGGTAATGATGAAAGAAAAAATAGAAAGATATAATGTTTTCTTTGCTTTGGGAATCAACTTTTTTTTTTTGATATTGTTGTAAATAATCATCAAAGAAAATGTGTGTTATAATAATGATAAGGGGATGGACCACACTAGTCCCTGTAACTCTTGTGATTGGGTATTAGGGAATGATGAAATGTATTTTTCTAATAATATCAGTCAAAGTAGGTCAACAAAGAATTCTCAACAACCGAGGGCCACGCCTCATTCCACTTTTTTTTCAATCAATTCTTGTTTAATTCGATTTCTAAATTATACTTAGGCCGTTATCGATATATGTGATGTGATATGTGTGTGTTTTACATAGTATAAGACAGATTCTACCTCTTAGTGTGGTTATTTTCCGTATATTTAAATCATATACTAACATGTAGAGATGTCAAGCGGAGTGTGGTTCGGTCCATGTTTAAAGAAAAGCGACCAAAGAAAAATTTGGGATGTAATCTGGTCTGGTCCAATGTTTAGGGAAATCTAAAAAAAATATAAACTTCGTCAACATATATAGGTATTCTTCAAAACTCAAATTATTTTAAAATTGATCTATTCTAACACTTAAAGATTGTCTTTTGGTTTTTCTTTAGAAAAAACACAAGGCTAGGCTTTGAGATTTTGGTAGAGAAGAAGAGACGATTTTGGTAGGTAATCTTTGGAATTTTAATGTAGATATGGTGAAATATATAGAAAGTTTGTGGGGAAAACTGCAAAACAAATATCCAATATATAGCACTTGTGAAATTCATGGCAACTTTGGGGAGGGAAATTGCAAAACAAATATCATTGTGTACGTGCACGTGTACGTACGTGTTTTTCATCTAATACAAAACACAATCACTAAACCAAACTGGTAAAATAATTGTCTTTTGTTTTATAATTGCAACATAAGAGGTTATTATTTTTTACATCTTAAATTCTGTCCAAAAATAAAAATAAACATTTTAGGTCAAAGTGCCATGTATAGACTCTGATATCATTAGTTTTTGGGCTATTTCCCCTGAGTTTGTGAGTTGGGTAATCACTAATCAGTATAACCAAAATTGCTCTCCGGTTTGGTTAAGTCTTAGTTATTTTCTATGTCTTATGTTAGATAAACTTAACCGGCTCAAATTTGAGCTAATTCCATCAGCTCTGGATTGCACGTGAACATCTGTTAACCAAGTACAGAGTACAGACGTTATTTAAGTAAAGGCAATAACGAGGTTAAAAATGAACGAATACCTTTTAAAAAGTGAAATAATTGAATTTGCATTTTACTTTTGACTGATAAATAAAAGAAATATTCACAAAACATTTAATTTTGAAACTTTATAAAAACTCTTTTAGTCAACTTTCCATTTATACAACCAAAGTGGAGTGAACTGAATAAATTTGGTTTTCAACTGAAATTAAACCATATTTATCTATAAAAAAAAACTATTAACCCGGTTTAACCAAACTGATGTAACAAAAATCGAACCATTAAACTCTCGCAAGGTCCTCCTAAATATTCCATGGTTCGAGTATGTTTACATTTTGATCATTATAAAACGGAAGAGACTTTGAACATTAGTCTGCAACTGCAAGTGCAAAATCTAACCAGTAAAACACTTACTTTAGACCTATACTTTCTGATTGCATATGACAAACAAATCTGTGGGTTTATTACTTTGATAACCAATTATTTTACAATTTGTAACGAGTAAGAAAAAAAAAATACAATGCTGAAAATATTTTCACATTTTGAGAGGCTATAGCAAACTTAAAAAGTGAGTCCAGACTTGACTATGAGATCAAGAAAACTCAGAAGATTTCTGATATTAGGTCTTTCATTGGGATTCTCCCTCACAGCAAGCTCAGCTAGTTCAGCCAATTTAAGCAAAGGCTCTACATTTCTTGGCAAACCAATGTTCCTATCGATAATCGCAGCTGCTTTCCCTTTTCTGATCAAAGGAACCGCCCATTCCGCAATCCCGGGAGGATCAGACTCTCTATCAATAGCTTTCCGCCCGCTTAGTATCTCAAGAAGCACAATACCAAAGTCATACACATCACCTTCTCTATCACTATTGCTTGAATCCCTTTCGTTCGAGCTTACCAATCCGAAATCCGCAATTCTTGCACACATTTCACCGTCCAACAAGATGTTTGACGTTTTCACATCTCTGTGGATTATAGGAGGATCTACTTCGTTGTGTAAGTAATCAAGTCCTCTTGCAGCTTGCAACATGATCTTCAGTCTCATGCTCCAATCTAATTGCGAAAGATCACCATGTAGATGATCATGAAGCGTACCGTGCGGCATGTACTCATAAACCAAAAGCCGTTCTCCCATCTCCGAGCAGTAACCTAACAAATTCACAATATTGTTGTGTCTGATTTTGCAAAGAATCTCTAGCTCGGACTCAAAACCTCGGTTGTTAGAGTGGATGATCGTTGCAGCATTCGCTCTCTTGACAGCAACATGTACACCATCAGACAAAACAGCTTTGTAGACAAACCCGAAGCTACCTCTTCCAAGCTCGTTGAATTCTTTAAACCCGTGAGTCGCGTCTTTAAGCTCCGAGAGACGGAAGAGTTTAGTTTCGCCGAGAGATACAGCGGTTGGTAGATTAACCGACTGAGGAGCCGGATCAGGATCAGCTTCGACAGAGTTTTTATCAAAACAGAGACAACAAGTCATTTTGCTTCTCTCTTCATCATCTCTTTTACTACCTTTCGTCATCTTTGGTATAAAAGACAAACCAATCAACATCACCAAGAAACCTAAAACAGAACACCCTATAATGATCACCAATCTCCGTACCTCTCTCTGCTCTTTCTGCTCGTGCGTCTTCGACTTCGCAGCTCGCATCTTACAGATACCGTAACAAGAACTGTTCTGACATAACGAACAAGGAGTACAGACTCGATCCGCGTTTGGATTACAAGTACTAGAAGGGAAATAGCCTTCCAAGCAACTGATCCCACATCGTAAACATATATTTAGGTTATGAAACGAGCACAAGCTAGTGAGCTCAGATTCTTTCAAGATACTTGCGTTGAAAGCAAACGAACCATCACCACAATTACCACGAGGAGAACACACCCCGGGGCTGCATAGCTCCAGAGGAGGACTATAATCAGGTTTCGAAGAATCATGAACTCTCCAACAATCAAGAACCAAATCAAGCTCCCTAACACCACAAGTTGTTGAATCAGAAGACGAAATCGCCACAAACCCTGAAGTATTAGGAGCTGATGATGGTGATGTTAGGTTTCTTCCCCAACACTCAACTCCATGATCATCCTCACGTATACCACAATAATGATTAGCACCAGCTGAAAGAGCTATAAACCGAGGCCGGTTCGGTAACGTACCAAACTCTGTTTCATCACCAAAGCATTGGAGTTGACCTGAATCTTTAGAGACACCACAAACAGAGTTCCTCCCAGAAGCCAAAACCTCGAACTCTTCATTATTGGAGAAACCTAAACCGTTTGATTTTGGTCCCCAACAAACCAAGTCTCCATCTTTAGTAACACCACAAGTAAACCCATCTCCAGAAACAATCTTACGAAACATGAGACTATCTATGTAAGGACTATGAAAAGAAGAGTTCCAAAGAAGACCAGATGTGAAATTGGTGCTATCACTATACTCCCAGCAATGAACAGGACCATAATCAGGACCTGAATAGTACAATCCACTAATAGCACAAACATGGTTGTTACCAGAAGCGATCTGAGAGTAAGAATTATACTGAAAAGCTCGAGGAACGAGATTCTCAGAAGGATCTTGAAGGTTCCAGCAAAACGCACGCGAAGTGTTCGACGTAATGGCGCAGAGAAAGCCTTCACCACCTGAGAGAGAAGTCATGGGAGGAGAATAACCGGAGATTTNGTTCCTCCCAGAAGCCAAAACCTCGAACTCTTCATTATTGGAGAAACCTAAACCGTTTGATTTTGGTCCCCAACAAACCAAGTCTCCATCTTTAGTAACACCACAAGTAAACCCATCTCCAGAAACAATCTTACGAAACATGAGACTATCTATGTAAGGACTATGAAAAGAAGAGTTCCAAAGAAGACCAGATGTGAAATTGGTGCTATCACTATACTCCCAGCAATGAACAGGACCATAATCAGGACCTGAATAGTACAATCCACTAATAGCACAAACATGGTTGTTACCAGAAGCGATCTGAGAGTAAGAATTATACTGAAAAGCTCGAGGAACGAGATTCTCAGAAGGATCTTGAAGGTTCCAGCAGAAAGCACGCGAAGTGTTCGACGTAATGGCGCAGAGAAAGCCTTCACCACCTGAGAGAGAAGTCATGGGAGGAGAATAACCGGAGATTTCACTGGGGGACCGGTTTAGTGATCGGTTAGTGTTTCCTCTGTCCCAACAGATGACTTCTTGCTTCCCGCTAGCGTCAATGGCGCAGAAGAATCCGTTTTCGCCAAAAGCTGCGGCGATTGTTCCCGTTGAGCCATACCCTGAAACAGTAGTGATGATGAGTGATGATGAGATGAAGAAGAAGAAGAAGAAGAAGATGTGGGAATTGGGTTGCATTTTTTTGAGGTTAATGGGTTTGATGATGAAAGTTGTGGTGGTGAGATGATGATGATTGTGATTGTGAAGGCTGTGGAAGAATCGATCTGAGTAGACATGTTAATGAATACAGAGTTCTTTGGTTTTGTCTTTTTTTTTTTTTTTTTTATAATTAAAGAATAAAAATAATAATGGAAGTGAGCTGTTTATGTCTGCTGGGGGAAGAAGGTTCATTGGAGAGAGACAATCAAGTTTACAACTTGGTCAGGTTGATCGAACTTACCAATCCAAGAAAATTTTATAACTTACTAACCAGTTTCTGTACGGACAGTTAACTGTGTGAGGGGATCAGCTCTGTGTCTATGTCATTGGAAATGACGACGATGCATAAACAAATATTTTTATATATACCCAAAAACAGTAATCCTATAAATTAACTGTAATTTATTACTCCCTCCGTTTCACAAAGAGTGTCATTCTGGAGATTTTTCTTTGTTTCACAAAGACTGTCATTTTACAATTCCAATGCAGTATTTTATATTTTCAATGCATCTTTTACCTTAGATTTCCTTGTTTTACCCTTAATTATAACTAAAATAGTCTATTAAAAACTTATTAAATAAGGGCATATATGTATATTTCAATGTTTTCTTAATTTGTGTGAAAAGTGTCAGAGTGACACTCTTTGTGAAATGAAGGGAGTATTTTTTATAGATAGCGTTACATATTAGGCATGTAGGCTAACACAGTATGATAATTATACTATAATGGCACACATTAAATTGTTTTATCAATGTAAAATATGGAGATGAATATAAGTAGTACTATATAACAACTATATATAGACAGAACTTAACCTTTTACCAAAAAAAAAGGAAACTGTATAGTCAGAACTTTTTAAGTTTTAACATGGCGGAAAAACAAAGGATTAATTATAGAATTAGGCATTTTTTTCCAGAATTTTATCGATTTAGGAACTATAGTCCATACTTGCACAAATAGGCATTTATATTCAACAAAAATTACCAAATTGCCCATCCTCAATAAACGCTCAATTCTCTGTTCGACGTTCTCTCTTCCTCTCTCTCCTGCCCGTGAGCCTGTCTTTTTCTTCTTCTGATCTTAAATCTCTTCAATTTGATTTTCTTCTGATTCTTAAATCTCTCCGACGATGGTTTGTGAATATGGTCCACTTATGGTTTAATTAGTGATGAGATCAGATGAACAACAATATGGTGATGATGATTCGGTTGCCCAAATTTAGTGTCAATTTTTAGATGCGATTGGAAGTTTTATTCGATTAATCTTTATAATTAGAGCCCTTGGGTTCACAAGATAGTATCTTCTTAGGGTTTAGTTTTCTTCATCTAAAACAAACAGATTGAATCTATTGAAATCTTTGGATCTGAGATGGTGTTGGCGAAGCGATTTTTTTTTTGGGGCAAAGGAATTGGTGTTGTTAGTGACGGAGATGGTGTTGATCGATGGAGCACAGTCGTGAGAAGAAGCCATGGTTGTGGTGAAAAGGAAGCGCTGGTTTTATTTTTGTCTTCCTCTGATTTTGATCGGCGAAGGAGAGATGGTTGGGTGAAGAGACAGAGGGCAAAAAAGTCATTTTTCTTCTCAAAAAATGCCTAATCACGCAAGTACGGGTAAAAATGCTTTATTTCAAAGTTTTAACTCACAAAATACCTAATTCTATAAATATCCCAAAAACAAACTTCTAACAGTAGATTTATTTTATTCCCAAAGTATTTAGTCATCATATAAGAAAATTTTGATACAGGTCAAATTGACTAACCATGTATGAAATATAGTACGTAATAATCGCTAGTGGTATATTACGTAAAATATTTCAGTTAACTCGTAACACATAATTATTATACGTTAACTTTTTTGTCCCTGGGAGCGAAGTACAAGTAATTAGCTAGTTGGATGCTTGCTTTTTCTTAATTTCGTTCTAAAAACTTACAAGCAAGACAGAAAAAAACTTGGGTTTCTGAGCAAACCAAGACAATTAAGATTTAGAGAAAAGAAATAGAAGTGGTGTCGTGCAAATTAGAGTACGGTCAAAGGGGTTAATAGTTGACTTTGCATTTAATCATAAGTTCGAAAAGCACATGCATGCCTTTCTCCACGTGATATTAGCTTAAACAGTGCCGTTAATTATAATATCCATCCATCATACCAATTTCTTGTTGTCAACATCAGTAGTATCTCATTAATTCCCCTATATATCTCTATGCAAAAGACTCGAAATCTCATTCTTCAATTTAATAGTGAATCCTTTAACCACTAGATCACATTAGTTTTTCTTAAATCTATGCATATGAAAAGGATATTTATATGAGAAACCTAAAACATTACTAGCTAGTGGCAAGAAAACCAGAATATTACTCAACATGTTCATAATAAATTCACAATAACCACACATTACTATACTGGTCAACAATTCTAAAATATACTAATACGTTGCCTGAAGTCACATTTTCAATTAATAAAATTGTTTAGTGTATATAGTAATGATATCAACCACAATTTTTGTGAATAATTAATAATGTTGGTGAGAGTTCCGAATTTACCGTGAAAACGCGCCAAACGTGGTTACTGTTCACACTCGGATTAAAAAAACGTAATTAATAATGCAACGTCAAGTCTCCGATTATGTGTTTAATCAAGGATATTCTGTACATTAAACTCCAACTATAAACTACGTAATATACCATGTGAACATTGAATTAAAGAATTAAACAAAATCAAGTGTTGGGATAATAATAATAGAAGAGAAGATCTCTCGCACAAAGGATCACACCAGATTTAATTAGGGCAAAACTTGAAAAAGAAAACACAGTGTTTGGAAGGGAGAGAACATCGGCCTGTGTTAAGTGGGTCAAGTAGATACTGTCTTCTCTGTCTTTTACTCCAAATCATATACGTTTACATTGATACATATCATAAAAATTTGATATAATACACATAATACAGCCACTTGTCGATCTTATTTTTTGTTGTCAGCATTGAATTACAGGTTGTTCTTACACATTTTTAATTTAAAAATATCTTTACTAAATCACTAAAACACAAATAAAATTCTCTATTATTAAGAACGAAGCTGCTTCTCTCTTGGTTTATTTATTGTATCGAGAAAATACTAAATACCACTTGTCGAAGGAAGGTCGAAGATTGGGATCGGAGTAGATGGCTGGATTGAGTTTTGTTTCCCCTTCACTTTGATACGCGAGTTCTCTTTCCATAGATTACTGATTCACAAATCACAATCAATATTCCGATGCTGTAAGCAAGTGGAGTTTGTATACAAACAATTTACTATAAACATTAATTTTAACCATATATAAAATTTCACTTATGCTTGTGGATGTTTTTTCTCTCACTTTTAGATATGTACAAAACCGAGTTTTATATGACCGACCAATCAAACCTAATTGGTTAGTATAGAGTAACTCACATTCTTCAGCTACAACTTTTAGAGATATATATTTGGCTATAATGCTTTCCACAGTTACATGCATGTTGGTCTCACGTTTTCCCTCAAAAGACCCCCTTCTTTCCTCCCTTTTAATGGGTTAATCTTGATTGCCTTATTTCCTACTAACACATTTGATACATGGATTTGTAATATTTGCTTCAAATCACATATTCCTCTTTGGAAAAGAAAAAAAATCAAGACGTAACAGACTAAGAATGCATATAGACAAAAACTTGTATACTCATCAGCTATTCAATCAAAGAAATTCAATTAAACTACAAAAGTTCAGAAAATTAATAAAATATAGAACAGAGAATTTTATGTTGGTCTCTCCCAATCCATCCCATTCCACCGTGTCAGCTGCTCTCCTTCCAGGCTGCATCCCCCTCTATTTGATTTCCCACTTATGTCTATGAATCGGTACCATCATGTTCTTCAACAAAAAACAGCGACAACGAAGTCGATGTGGTGAAACAAGTGATGATAATATCTCACCTTTTGATGTTCTCTTCTTTATAATTCAACTAAAATTTTTAAAAACTTTATTTACAAAAAAATGTAAACTAACCTGGATCATGAACATCTAATGGACATCCTACCAAAAAAAAAAAATTAACATTTATACCATGTTTGTTAGAAAATATAAATAGGTTAAAATAAAAACATATATAAAATTATAATTATACCATGTTTGTTAAAAATATTTGGCTTATCCGTAGCTCTAGCATCACTGCATATCATCATGCCTCTCGTATCTTGGTTTTGGTTTTTCCAGAAAGTCAAAAAATAAAATCTGTACATTGAGAATCAAAAACATTAGCCATTCAAAAAATATGGCACACGTACTTAATAACATTAGCCATGCAAAAACATGAAAATCGGAAAGGCTAAAAATTAACAAGACTAAGATTAATGTATGAAGTTAATAGTGTCGACTAACAATAATAATAATCTAACCGAAAAACACTACAGGTCATTCGCAGCAAAAATATTAAATTACCTTGAATTAGAGATTTATGCTTGAAAGTTAAAAAACACTTCAATAATACAATTCTTTAATACTCAGAAAACAATTTTTCGAAACTTGCTTATGTAGCCAAGAAAAATTTATATATAATAAACAAAGAGGTGTAAGACATAGATGTGTGAAATGTAAAGGTGTAAAAATTAATAGATGTGAAACATGGAGGTACAACAAAGAGGTGTAACACATAGAGGTGTGAAATTAAAAGGTGTAAAAATTAATGGATGTGATTTTTGAAACCAGGAGGTACAACAAAGAGATGCAAAGACTAAGAGGTGTGATTTAAAAGGTGTAAAAATTAATGGATGTGATTTTTGAAACCAGGAAGTACAACAAAGAGATGCAAAGACTAAGAAGTGTGATTTAAAAGGTGTAAAAATTAATGGATGTGATTTTTGAAACTAGGAGGTACAACAAAGAGATGCAAAGACTAAGATGTGTGATTTTTGAAAGATGGGATGCGATGAGAAGACATGATTAATAATTTTAAACTGTTGGACTAAAACTAGAACTAATCTTATCCGTTGGATTAAAAGTTGACAAAAAAAAGTGAGTTTGCTATTATATATAGATATCTAACAGTTGATTTCACACATCGGTGGGTTTGTGTCCGGTCGTCACGGGACTAGTTAGAAGAATCGTAGGTTTTGTAGGGTAAACATACCGCAGATTGCAGTCTGTAGAAGTCATTGTTTCATGCATATTGCAGACCAGACCGTGAACCTTTATATTTGCTCAAATAATTAAAAAAACTTACAGAATATATTGTCTATATATGCTATCAATACATCATACTACTATATTTTAACTTCGATAAACGATAAACAATTTAAGACATATATATAGCCTATAAATAAATTTTTTCGATTTGTCTTGTTTGTGAATGTCCAACATAGATCATATCAAAGTACGTTTTGTAATTTTGTCTGTTTGGAATAGTTAGGAATCCTAACTTAGTTTATTGTACTTTTGTATAGTTTATGAGTGGATTATATTCGATATGTGATCCTTTTTATAAGTATAAAAAAGATTGGGCCGCTAGGCCCGATACTACCGTGCCGGTGATACTCTATACTGTTTTTTTTTTTTTTTTTAACCATTTATTAATGTTGATTTTCTTACCGCTTTGTTTTCTGTTTTTACCAAATCGGTAAAACCTTATCACGCTGACGTGGATCACTCCTCTCCGCCACAAAATATTAAAACTGGCAAAAAAAGAACAAAGTCAGTCGTAAAAGCTTTAGCGGACGGCACTCTCACTATCTCCATCGCCTCCGCTCCGATAACTCTCTGATGTCTCATCGATTTCACAATTCTAACTAAAACTCGTTTTTCTCCGATCAAACATGGCATCGGTATCTCCATCTCCGTCTTGTTCAACTATACCCACATCAGTTCGACGCTCGTCTCGATCACCTTTCGCCGTTGCTGAATTGAGGCGATTGAAACAGAGAAGAGCTATACCACCTGTGTCCGTAGGTCTCGGACACTTCGGCGATGTCGTGCGCAGTGACTTCGATTTCCTGAAGAACAAAATCGGAATCGGACTCCGGTGGGCGAACGAAGCTTTCCGAGTACCGGAAGTGACCAAATCCGCTGAGGAGTTGTTTTGGCTTCGGCATCTTGAGGATCATCGTGCTTCTATGAATTCTGAGAAACAATCTTGGCCTCAACCTTCATACTCAGGTTTGATTTTTCGATTTTGGTAGTCATGATTTTTAATTTGTTGCCTGACTCGATCAGAACAATGCTTTGATAGTAGATATCTGAGTTGTGTTTGATGCATTGCACGAGGTAGTAGTCTTATGATAGAGTAAAGCTTTTTTATAAACAAAGTAGAGAAATATTAGCTTCTTAGAGATGTTGGAATGGTGACTGTGGTTATAAAGTTGAGAGCTTTAGGTTGGAATATTAGGGGAAGTCGATTACTGTCAATCAAAATGCCTTTTGCTATCGATTTAATGGTTTTCATATAGATTGGAGCAAATGTGATAGGAATATAACAGCTGACAGATGAATGTAGGCGTCAGCTTATACAGCTTTCTTTGTATAGTTTAGGCTAATTTAATTTGGTTTCACTTTCTGTTTCTGAGAACTGCCTACAATCTCATTATCATCATTGAAATAACCAGCCTACTCATCTGTTGCAATGTATATTACACTAAAGAGGCGACAATGCCATTCTTGTAACTATTGGTTTCCCTTATCTGTGGCCCCATTCCTCATGTATTTGTATTTTTTATTTTTATTTACTGTTAGTGGTGATCATTTGCTGATGCAGTTCCAATGGTTTGGTAGGGCTCTCTGGGGTGGACTTGTTCATGGCTGATGTCAAAGCTTTAGAGGCATATGCTGGTTACTTTTACTGTCTTTCTAAGATGTGGTCAAAACCACTTCCTGAAGTTTATGATTCGCAAGCTGTTGCAGATTACTTTAATTGCAGGCCGCATGTCGTTGCCTTAAGACTTCTGGAGGTATCTGTTAGAAGTTTTGGTTGATATATCAACAACACACATAAATATTCTTGCTTTTTCTTGAGCAACATATATGGTGGAAGTGATTTTAATTGGTTGTAATGTATAGGTATTTTCCGCGTTCATGATTGCTGCCATCAGATTACGAACATCAGCTTCAGACAAAGGAAAAGATTTAGAAGCTTCAGAGCAGAATTTTGGGATGGTGTTGAAAGAAACCATGCTACGTTTGGGCCCTACTTTTATCAAAGGTCTGGCTATTTGCCTATTATTTTGAAGTATGAAACTATACATCAGTCACCATTTACATTTAGAGCCATATATTACGTACTATGCTCTGTTGCAAATGATAGTTCCCTTTCTTCTTCTTGTCCAGTTGGTCAATCGCTTTCCACGAGGCCAGATATCATTGGGACCGAAATCTCCAAGGTCAGATAGAAATTATGTTCGCACATGTCTTAATCTCTTAGCTTCTTATTGTCAGTTGTATTACTTTGTAGGGTTAATGTAATGTCTTGCAAGTTCATGTTTCCATGGTTCTTTCTCTGTTCTGCATGCCACATTTGGTTTAGTAATGCAGCTGTCTGACTAATTTGGTTTTTATGTTTTAACTTGGTTATGATTTGATACTGCAGGCACTATCTGAACTGCATGACCAAATCCCTCCCTTTCCCTGGTCTGAGGCTGTAAAAATCATTGAAGAGGAATTAGGTGGTCCTGTCGAATCATTCTTTAGCCAGTTTTCTCAAGAAACTGTAGCAGCAGCATCCTTTGGTCAGGTATTTACTCTGGTTTTTATCTTACAAGAATCATATGAATCAGCAAGTAGGATGCAAGCCTAATACTTGATATGCTATTTTTTAGGTCTACCGAGGAAGGACTCTTGATGGTTCAGATGTTGCAGTGAAAGTTCAGCGTCCTGATCTAAGACATGCAGTGCTACGCGACGTTCACATTCTGCGACTTGGGGTTAGTGTGAAATCTACTAAGTAATGTCAAATCTATCTGCTTTAATCATGTCAAGTTATATGATATTTTCTTTGAATTGTTGCAGTTAGGTGTACTGAGAAAGATAGCAAAAAGAGAAAATGACATTCGTGTATATGCTGATGAGCTTGGAAAGGGTTTGGCTGGAGAACTGGACTTTACTTTAGAGGCTGCCAATGCCTCTGAATTTCGGGTACTGGAAATTATACTTTTTGTACCTTTAAAACATGTTGTGAAGAAACAAAAGTTAATGCTTTCTACTTCTCTGGATAGAGAAGTTGCTTTTGTTCCCTTTAATTATGATGTGCTCATTATCGGTCCACGCCTTAAATTCCAAATACTCTAATGTTTTCCCACACAATGTGATCCTGTTCTTACTAGTATCTTTTTCTTTCCTAATTTTTTTTGGTGTACGTTGTTTCTTGAAGGAAGCCCACGCACGATTTTCCTATATCCGGGTTCCAAAAGTTTATCAACATCTAACGCGCAAAAGAGTCTTGACCATGGAATGGATGGTCGGCGAAAGCCCAACCGATTTACTCTCAATATCTTCTAGTTACTCTGATCATGACCTTCAGAGTAATGAGAAACAAAAATCCGAAGCGAGAAGGCGTCTACTTGATCTGGTAGGTTAACATATGCTTTATAGTAATGGTATAACCTCCCGATATTCTATTTTTTAATGTTTATTAGTAAAGACGTGTAACTGTTTGTTTATTACATTACTTCAGTTGACTCAGTGAAAAAAAGTAGAACTAGTTTGCAGATGCCTTCAGTTGTTTGTATTGAACTGCATGTTCACGTTATTTGTTTTGATCCATGTTAATTTGTTAGTACCATTTTGCTTGAATATATATGATGTTCGAGTGGCTTAGATTTTCTTTCTAATTTTCATTGTAGGTGAACAAAGGGATAGAGGCAACTCTAGTCCAACTCCTTGATACCGGTATTTTGCATGCAGATCCACATCCTGGAAATCTCCGTTACACAACCTCAAGACAAATTGGGTATCTTTTGACCATCCTTCAGCATTACTCAACAAAATCTGAGTGTGACAAGATATCTTGATTTGATAACCATTTTTTTTTTGTGCAAGGTTTTTGGACTTCGGTTTAGTTTGTCGAATGCAAAAAAACCATCAGCTTGCCATGCTTGCAGCAATTGTTCATATCGTGAATAGCGATTGGGCCTTACTTGTTGAAGCGTTGATTGATATGGATATCATCACGCCAGGCATTAATACCCGTCGTTTTACTATGGTAAGTAAATAATTCCCTGGTGGCTCAAATACTGTATTTTCAATAAGAATATAGCTAAAAAATGCTGAAGAAGTTGCTATCCTCATATCTTATGATTCTTGAAAAAAAATTACAGGATCTGGAATATGCATTGGGAGAGGTTGAACTTAAAAACGGGATTCCTGATATCGAGTTCACCAAGGTGAGACATATATTTCAAAAACTGTTGTTAGTGTATCTAATTGACAGTTTACATACACATATTTACGTGGACCCTAAAAACACCTTAGTTGTTTATAAGCCTACCATAACGAAAAGGCTTAAAATCATCTAAGAGTTCGGAATGTGGAGGGCCCTTTAGCTCAACGAACAATGTTAGGGTAAGTAGCAGAACCTAAATGCCAGAACTTACAGGAATATGTCATAAATTTCGTTTCCATTAGAGAGGCAAATATGCTATACTTTTGACCTTTAATTATAGCACATGGTATACCTGATTAGAAGAGTTTTTTTTTTTCTTGTAGTTCTTTCACATTCTTCTCTGTGTTAGTATCCTTGTACCTAGGTACTTTAACTTGCAAGGATGCTAGGAAAATCCTTCTGCACTCATATGTTGGAGCAGATTTTATCTTGTAGCTCTTACATGGGAGAATGCAACCGATCTACAATTGTTATAGTTTATCTTCTTGATGAGTACCATTTCATTCGCTAATTTGTCTTCCAATCTTTCTAATTTTCAAGGTGCTTAGTAAAATAGTCAAAGTGGCCCTGAAGTATCAGCTACGCATGCCACCATACTTCACACTTGTCCTCCGTTCTCTTGCTTGCTTGGAAGGTACTTGTGATTGAATCCTTGATTCATTGTTTGATTGGTTATCATGAAATAGAATACCATCAAAGCATGTTTTGAATATTTGAAGAACTTTTACCTTTTCAGCTGGTATCTGCATCTGCATTGATCGTGTATTACTTGATGGTCAATGTTAACTAATATTTTCTTAACGTGGTGCATGTTTGTTATATGGCTGTGATAGAAAAAAAAATGAATTCTGTCTAGGAAGTGATGTTAGATTATCATGGATGACAGTGTAGTCAGATAATTTNAATTGAATCCTTGGTTCATTGTTTGATTGGTTATCATGAAATAGAATACCATCAAAGCATGTTTTGAATATTTGAAGAACTTTTACCTTTTCAGCTGGTATCTGCATCTGCATTGATCGTGTATTACTTGATGGTCAATGTTAACTAATATTTTCTTAACGTGGTGCATGTTTGTTATATGGCTGTGATAGAAAAAAAAATGAATTCTGTCTAGGAAGTGATGTTAGATTATCATGGATGACAGTGTAGTCAGATAATTTCATTTGTCATCTCTTTCTAACCATGATTGGTTTCCATTACTTGGCATTTTGTATCATTCTTTTTGTTAGGCTTATATCCTAGTTCCGTTCATTTGTTATCAGCGTTTCTATTCATGTCTTACCAGGTCTGGCTGCAGCTGGAGATCCAAATTTTAAGACTTTTGAGGCTGCATACCCTTTTGTGGTTCAAAAACTCATCACGGAAAATTCAGCTGCAACAACGAAAATTCTTCATTCGGTATTACTCAGTTTCTAATGCGATTTATGTGACTTATTAGATTTCACAGCAAAATAAGATGGAAACTTTTTTATTTCACGTCCATAAAGCTATATTGCAGAGAATACTTTTATATCATTTCTAGTACATCTGGAAATTCAGTTACGAATCATTTCTGGACTTTGCACTTATTGATTTTCATTCGTTCATTGTGAAAGAAAGAGATTATATCTCTTAGGTAGACTGGATAAATTAATTAACTTCTGATGGTGTATGTAGGCAGTCCTTAACCGAAAGAAGGAATTCCGATGGGAAAGGGTTGCTCTTTTCCTGAGTAAAAGTTCTACAAGGTATAGTGAATGAGATTTTTGAATTATGTCTAGTTATCTTTTAGCTCTGCTGGATAAGTGGTTTGCTAGCTAATATGGCAAAGATGAGAACTTAAGTGTCCCTGGCTCTCTTCTAAGTTCCAAGTACTATGTCGAGCTTAGTAACAGAGAACCATAGTTAAATTGCAGAAGTATCAGATCAATATATTTTCGATTTGTGTGACTGGAATTTAGTTACAAGTAGTCAGATGACTCACTACAGTGGGCAAGTAATAGACATCTAAAGTAGCTTTGACTGCTAATGATTAGACATATTGAATGATCTTTACATGCAACTCCTGTCGTATTATATCCTCTTTTATAGTTCACTATCTTGTATTCTAGGTCTCTGTATAAGAAATTCTTTTGTACCTTCTGTAGGAAACAATCGCCACTGGTAACTTTATCAAGGGATGGAACTTCTGATGACAGTAGTTCCAATTTAACGGACAAAGATGCTGACAATGTAAGTTCGGTCTTGAGACTTTTGGCATCCAAAAACGGTGTGGTTCTTAGAAGACTCTTGATGGCTGCGGTTAGTTTCTACATTCTTAACGCTATTATTCCCGTCCTTTTGCCAGTTCTCTGGCCTCATAGATTAGTCTTTAACAACTTAAACAGGGAAGAAGTTACTTTTCTCGTTATGTCATCATATCTGTTATTATAAATGATGATATTTCCCCATGTTGGCTTTAATTTGTGGTTTTGAGTCGATTATCTTAATTTTGTGGAAATTGATCTTCAAATAATAAACTTGGGATGGTTCTCTGCTTCGATAAACAGAACGGAACTTCACTGATCCGGACATTTATGTCAAGAGAGGCACATGTCATCCGCCAGAAACTTTGCACGACGATTGCAAATACCATGTACCAATGGATGGTAGGAATCCTCGGAGTTCAATCCCTTAAATTCGTTTCTCTTCCAGACCCACCAGCATCTTCAGGAATCAATATTACAGTCAAAGACTTCAAGATTCTAATCAGCGACAAACGTGTTAGAGTGATACTAAGAAAGATACTGGAATCTGCAAAGAGGGACCGAGTCTTGATGCTCAGATTATGCTGGACTTCCTTTGTCATGTCTCTCACCACTACTGCTCTTGCTTGTCATCGGTTTGTGATCTCAGTCTCTGAAGGTTACATCAACTACTTATCTATGTCTGCTCCAGTCGCACTTCGTACCTGAACATCTCACAGAGACACATGACCAGAGCATCTAATGTATATTCTTGTCAAGACCCAAACAAAGGGTTCCTTAGTAAGGGGGAGAGAGATTCCATAGAAAGACTAAAGATTTTAGTGTATAGAGTTGTACCATATCTAATACTATCAGACAATCATATCTTCCGATGCATAATGTTAAATATCATTTTCTCTGCTTCAAGAACACATAATAGAATGCTCTCCACCATTTTTAGCAACCCTTTTCCCTGCTTTAGAACCTTTAAAATGCAAGTGGGGCATTATAAGTTAACTAGATGAAAAATCTGTTTACTAGTATGATGATATAATATATCATAAACGTTTCGATCTTGGAGCTAGAAGCAAACATCATAAATTTGTTACAATGTTTACAATGAACTGATCTTGCTATATATGTTGACTACATATTAATTATTATTAAAAAAAAAATCTCTAAAGAATTAGCTACAAATTATACTACTCAAAATTGCCAACATTCTATAAAATCCACACCGCACGAGATCATTCTTTTGCTAAAACGCAAATTTGATGCATAAGTGTAGACATATGTATGATCTTTCATCTTTGTCACAGATGATTTATTTTCAAAAGGAAAGACAAATATTTGTCCAATCTTAAGGATAATGATAGATAATTCAACACTTTTTTTTTTTTTTTGTAGTTATTATATGATAAACAAATTCAAATAGTGTCAGTAAGGATCGTATGTGATCAGTCATAATCAAAAACTCTTCCTAAAACCTTGAAATTTTTTACCAATGATTTGTGCGGATTTAAAAATTGTTCTTGAGAATGGCATCGACGCAACTTGTGTGGATCGTTACTAAACTTGAGAAGCTTTCCAAGTCTGTTTCTGAGTTTTGAGACAATATTGATGTTTGGATTTGCATTTATGCAAAACTGGATGTCTGGATTCCATGAACCGTATTGGGTCATAGGATTTGGTTTAGCAGTGTTTTTTCACTGTATTTTTTTTTTTTTTTTTATTTGTTAATGGGTCTAATTTATGTTCAAACCTAATTTTTAAGTTTAAACTGGTCCAACAATTTTTTTTCTTTATTTTGGAAAAGCTTTTGTCAATACCACGGAGATCTTTTTCCTAATTATAAACAAATAAAAACACAAATCAGAAAATTATAAATTATGTAAATAATTTTATTAAAAATCCATAAATTGAAGTAATTATTATATATTTAATAACTATATATTGTGATATTAATATAAAATATTTTTTGAAAGACTTTAGTACGTTTCGGTCAAAAAAAAAAGATATTAGTACGTTTATAATTGGTAGAATAAAGCCTTCTAGTATACCTTTTTTCCCTTTTTTTGCATGTATTTACATTTTTTTTTATATAAGAATTCCGTAGAACACATAATAGAATGCTCTCCACCATTTGTAGCAATCCTTTTCTCTGCTTTAGAACCTTTAAAATGCAAGTGGGGCATTATAAGTTAACTAGATGAAAAATCTGTTTACTAGTATGATGATATAATGCATCATAAACGTTTTGACCTTGGAACTTACAGCAAAAAATCATTACAGAAAAAAAGAAAAGACAAAGAAATAAGAGAAGTGTTCATTCTCAAGATTATATCATTTACAAAGAATGAACAGGCGCATGTTAAAAAGTATAGTGAGGTTCCTATTACTTCTTGAACGTAAATTCAGGCATATCAACCTTGACGTGTTCAACAATCTGCATCTCTTCTCTAACAGGACTTGCAACGTCAGCTTGGGGTTGATGACTATTGCTGAATTCAGAATCTGTGATCTCACGCTGGTAAGAGTGATTCTGTGATTCAGGGTCGAAGAAATGATGATGGCCATGGCCATGGCCGCTAAAATCAGAGAATCTAGGAGGAGAAGGAGAGGCAGTAAAGCTGGTTTGTTGGTCCAGGCTGCGGTGATTATAGTTGTGGAGGAGATGCACCGGTGACATGCCATGTGTTGGCGTAGTAGGGCGGCTCGACTGAGGTGTGTTAGATCCCGAGTGTCCATGTTTCGTCTGTTTCTTGGCCGTGTGGTGCCATTTCTTCAATGCATTGGCTACCCTATCGTTGAATATGGTCGGCCTCATTGTAGTTCCCATCTGCAATCACATACATTTTAGTGCTAGAAAAATCCTAATCGAAAACCAATTAATTTTGAATTATCACGAAGTGGTTTTGATGATATGGAAACTTAATAAATCCGGATAATTTACATATTTCTATGGTTAAAGTTTGTAGCAAGCCCTTGATGGTTTCAAACATGACGTGTATCAATATAGATTTGTAAGTTGTACCTGAGTAACAAGAGCATATAGAGGTAGAGTGATGTAGCTGCATAGAACTTGTATTAATACCCTGCCGTAAACAACAAGAAGTTTATGTTAGCGTCCATAAGATGATATTTTAGGTACACTATATATAGTTGAGGAAGTTAACAAACCCCATGCTGATCCTAATTGCAATATCTTCGGTTTTGTGATGGAAGCAGTTTCTGAGTGTGAACTCGTACTGCAACATTAATTTTAAAACCATAATCATTCATTTGTTAAAATCATATTTAAAATTGGAAAAAAGAAGGTTAGACTGTTATTGCTTACAGTGCTCCAAACGAAGAAAGCCAGTTGAAATGCATTCTGTAAGAAGAGAAAATTACATAAAAGAGTTAAAAATACACAGATGAAAAACATAAGAAAAATGAGTAAATACATACATGTATAAGAGTAAATAAATAAACTAAAGTATACCGTGAAAAGAACCAAGTGAATGAGGAAGAGAATGAAACGAGGCCGACCAAACCAAAAGAGATCATCACCCGGTTCAACCACAGGGGCTCCTTTAACCACATCTCCTTTATCTTGAATCCTTAATCCTAACTTGGATATAATCATTTGAAGTTTTGCTCCTACTACCAATATCACCTTCAATTCACACCATCCAATATAATACAATTATTATTTGTTCACGCAACTACATAATTAATAAATTGAAGACTTTGAATTTAAAAAGTGTTTATTACTTACAAGCAAGGGGATGAAGGGCAGCCAAAGATATGAATTCCATCCTATTTTAATTTGAAAAAAAAAATTGATGTTAATAATTTTTCATTGTTACATAGTCTGCATAATAGCTTAAATGAAATGAAATGATAGAGACAAACCATGTGTATTGGTCAATAAGAATAAGACAGCAATGCACCATATCAGTGGACTGCATTCACACAAAGATGTGAACAAGTAAGTTAATCAGATGATATTTAATAGTATTGTGGAAGATTAAAATTATTGCAAAAACATTATTAATGATTTTTATTATAAATAAGGGACTGTACCTTATACCCACAACCACCTTGAAATCTTCTTCCAAAGATCTTTGAATGTATTTTTGGAAATCGAAACGAGCTGCACTTCCTGCCGGCAAATGCGCCTGCACCAGTTCAGCCATTAGATTAATTAAGTAATCACCAATTTAGAAGCAAAAAAACCTAGCTTAGAATTTTACTAATAATGATTACTTACCATAATAAAGCCATGTCTTAGTGTGAGATAATCCACTTTTGTCACTGATCCAAAGAACTGTCTGAAGAAACATGTCTGCATGCATGCCCCGATTTATCCATAAGTACTTTTGTTGTCAATTTTTAACCAAATTATAGAAAATATTAAAAATAAAGAAACGCGAAAACTTACAATCCAGAGGGTAAAGGAAGACTTGCTCCAAATGTTCAAATGTCTACGTCCGAACGATGTGTCTCTTGCAAATCTGAACCTCTCTGGATCTATAATAGATTAATAGTTAAATAAAACCCCCATTGAATTAAATAAATTAAATCAGATAGGACATAACGTACACATATAGTTATGTAAGAAAGAAAAAAAAATATGAGTCAAACAATAGGCGGTGTGTCATTGGATAGTCTTGGTTCTCTAAAAGTCTATGAAATATACAACTAATCATTGTAATAAACTAACTTGAGATATGGATGAATAAACAAATTCGACTGATACGCGATCATGATGTTAACGTTTCCCGAAGTCAACCACCGAAGAAAATATTTTATTTACTCTTTCTTTAAAAATTGATATTTTAACAAATGTATTTTGGTTTTCTTTGACTACAACCACAAAAAGAAACTCATATGGCGATCAGATGATGGGTGGTATGTATGAACATACCATTGGCATATTGGTACTCAATTGTTTTGGTCTCTCTCTCCCATGACTTCCATTTCTTCATCTGCATATTACATACCATATTTATATATCACAAAATTAAACACATACATTTGAACTTGTGCAAAGTGTATAGAGAAGATCATGTACCTTAGTCTTCCCCAAAGCATAGGTTATAATGCAGTAGAGAACATGAAAAACAGCGAGCACAAAGATGAATATATGCAGCTGGTGGATACCATAAGCAGATACTAATGCTACTTTCCCCTGGAAAAAATAAATAAATAATAAGATTCTAAACAAAAACTTGGAAATATTAGAGGGTCTAAAATAATAAAACATACTTTCGCTGCGCATTTGTCATAACCCTTGGTGGCTAAACTTCGGCGAGGACTATAAAAGTCGGTGGAGTCAAAGTCTTCAAGAATTTTGCGGCCATCGTCGACATAATCTTTACCGTATTTAGCGATTTCTTGTTCGTGGCTACAAGGATGCCAAGTTTTAGCAACTGTTTTTGGAATGCAAATTTGAGAGACTGGATCTTGCAATACCACCAATAGAAGCGAGATGAATCCCAGTAGCATCAATTCTATATTCATGACAAACCAGAAAATAAAAAGTTAGTTTGGGAACCAAGATAGAGAAAGATCATACTTTGTGTATATAAAAATTGGTCCTCCAATGACAGAAAAGTGAACTTGCCTGCTTTAACCTTTTCAAGAGCTTCATTTAAAGCTTTCTTGTGCTTCTTTTTAAACCACTACAGTAAGTCAGAATAGAAGAATGAAAATTTGATTGAAGTTGTGTAGTAATTAATTAATTTAATATGTACTTCATTATGCAAAAAGACTAGAGAAAGTAAGATTTGAATTGCATATATTTCTCCTAAAAATGGAAAAGTGAAGGAGAAATATATATACGTACGTGACTAATAAAGTGCAAGAAATATTCGATCAAGATGGAAATGAAAAGAAGAACGAAGCAAACAACAGCGATAGCCCATGTTGGTGTCTCCTCTAGTGATCGCTCTTTTATCGCCATCACTAGTACTCCAAAAGTCTAGTTTCTAAAATGGATTAGCTTTTAGGGTTTCACAAGTTTTATCTAATAAGGGGAAAAGAAGAAAATGATATAGCCATTTGTTTCGGTTATGTCTATATATATATATGTTACAAGAAAACAAGATGCGTTGTTATTTTTTCTCAAAGAGAATAAATGAAAGTCAAACAAGTGAAGGCCGCAATTATTTATTAGAAAAATAATGGAACGAAGACTTTTGACTAATTCAAAGATAACGAGTTGAGATGAAGTGGCCCAAGGAGACTGGTTACGCCGTGTGAACCTATGCTACCACTTCTTATCGCATACCACAAAACAAAATTTTCAATTTTAAATGTAGTTTTGTCAATCGGTCGTTTTGATAAAGACCGAAAACTTGTTCATGAGGCGCATTCATCATTATTTTATATATTTATGACTTGATAAAAGAAATAATTTTTGGGAGTTATTATAAATTTACTGAATGAAGTTAATGTAAAAATTCTTATAAGAAGAAAAAAGCTTATTGTATTGTGAAATTTATTCATGTAGATGAACCAGTTTATCTATTTATTTTTGGGGATAAAACAGCGGCCAAGCGTTAAGCGATGTGAAATTAGCTGTCATATAATAGTTTATATTCCATTCGTAGTTCTTATTAACTTGTATTGAAGAAGAAAAATAAAAGTTCTTATTTACTTGTTTAGCCAAAAAGTTACGTAATGAGTTCATTCTTATATGACAGCTGATGAAAACGTTAAACCGATTTTGGATTTTGATGGTTGCCTAACAATAAGTGATGTTTCTATGTCATACCAGGATTAAAACCTCCAAAGCGGTACATTCATTCTTTTGGAAAATTCACAAAATTCCAGTATGATAATGTATGTGTTGTACGTAATGTCGTGTGTTACAGGTTGGACGACTATTCATCCGGAGTCAGGACATAGTTAGGTATGTTGGTTGAAGATGGTAGACCATATATCATTGATAAGATGTTGAGATATTGATTTTCATAAATACTGTCACAGTATTGACAATACTAAAAATTAAACCATTAAAAACATAACCAAAAAGCTGTGATAAGGGACCCAAGCAACTAAGCAAGGTGGTCTAGTTATTCGATTGCTAAAAATTTTACGGTTACACTTTTTTCACAATCACACATATGCAGTTACGTTACCGATGAAGCTATGCAACTTTTTCTTCATATGACCAGATGAAATCGAAATTTTATCTTCAAGCGAGAAAAAAAACTTCGGATCAAATTCTATCTAAAGCGTGAGGTGAAACTTAATTATAGTGAAGTCAAACTTAACCAAAAGCTGGAACTGAAAGTACAAACATGGGTTTGTTTATTAAATTAAAAAAACGTACATCGGTTTGACTATGATAATAGTTTCTTAAAATAATCATAGGTCGATTAGTAATAATACTGGCTTTATGGAGCGGACTTGATACGCAAGGTGACTAAAGAAAGAAAACACTCACTAACGGAGTAACGGTATTTACGATTTATAATCATTAAAATCTTCTTTCTACTTTATTCCCATAAGGCTTTTTGATTCCAATCTCGATAGAATAATTACCAAATTAATACAATGGCCATGTTGTAATTTTGATATGACTATCCCACTAAATAGTACGTACTCATATTCTAACCATTTTTCTTTCTTTTTCTAAGTAAAATAGTAAACTAACACTAATACTACTATTCCATTTTTATTTATTCAGCGGTAAATTTTGGTATCTATATATATATAATAGTAAACCCACTTTTGGAGTCAACTTTAATCTAACGAGTGAGAATGTTTATATTATCTTATCTAACGGTTTATAATTATAAATAATTCTAACAGTTGCAAGTTTTTTTTTCAATGATCGTATTTATTCGTCATACCCCCATTTTATAAAAATCGTACCTATTAATTTTTACACATTTTTGTTTCACACCTCTTTATTTTTATATCTCTTTGTTTTTATATATATATAATTTTCTATGAACTTTAAAAAGATTTTTTGTTCTTTGAATATTATATTATTAATAATTTCATCCTTTGTTAATGATTTCAAAAGTTGCAAAGTTTCGATCCAACAATTGTGTTTCTTCGTCGCACCCCCAGCTTTCCATGTTGGCACCCGTTAGTTTTCACACCTTTTTGTTTTACACCTCTTTGTATATATAAAGTTACAATGTTTTGATCCAACAATTGTATATTTCTTTGTCGTATCCCTAGCTTTCAATGTTTGCACTTGTTAGTTTTTCCACCTTTTTGTTTTACACATTTTTATTTCACACCTCTTTGTTTTCACATCTCTTTGTTTTTATATATATACAGATTTTTATGGACTTTGAAAAGAAATTTTAATCTCTGAGTATTATTAATAATCTCACCTTTTGTTAATGGTCTCAAAAGTTGCAAAGTTTCGATCCAACAATTGTGTTTCTTCGTCGCACTCCCAGCTTTCCATGTTGGCACCTGTTAGTTTTTACACTTTTTTGTTTTACACCTCTTTGTTTATATAAAGTTGCAATGTTTTGATCCAACAATTGTTTTTCTTTGTCTTACACCCTAGCTTTCAATGTTTGCACTTGTTAGTTTTCACATATTTTTGTTTCGCAGTTTTTTGTTTTCACACCTCTTTGTTTATATATATATACAGATTTTTATGAACTTTGAAAAGAGTTTCCACTACTTTTTGTTTTACACCTCTTGTTTGCAATTGTTAGTTTTCGCACCTTTTGCGTTTCACACATTTTTGTTTCACATCTCTTTGTTTTCACACCTCTTTGTTTATATATATATACAGATTTTTATGAACTTTGAAAAGAGTTTCCACTACTTTTTGTTTTACACCTCTTGTTTGCAATTGTTAGTTTTCGCACCTTTTGCGTTTCACACATTTTTGTTTCACATCTCTTTGTTTTCACACCTCTTTGTTTATATATATATACAGATTTTTATGAACTTTGAAAAGAGTTTCCACTACTTTTTGTTTTACACCTCTTGTTTGCAATTGTTAGTTTTCGCACCTTTTGCGTTTCACACATTTTTGTTTCACATCTCTTTGTTTTCACACCTCTTTGTTTATATATATATACAGATTTTTATGAACTTTGAAAAGAGTTTCCACTACTTTTTGTTTTACACCTCTTGTTTGCAATTGTTAGTTTTCGCACCTTTTGCGTTTCACACATTTTTGTTTCACATCTCTTTGTTTTCACACCTCTTTGTTTATATATATATACAGATTTTTATGAACTTTGAAAAGAGTTTCCACTACTTTTTGTTTTACACCTCTTGTTTGCAATTGTTAGTTTTCGCACCTTTTGCGTTTCACACATTTTTGTTTCACATCTCTTTGTTTTCACACCTCTTTGTTTATATATATATACAGATTTTTATGAACTTTGAAAAGAGTTTCCACTACTTTTTGTTTTACACCTCTTGTTTGCAATTGTTAGTTTTCGCACCTTTTGCGTTTCACACATTTTTGTTTCACATCTCTTTGTTTTCACACCTCTTTGTTTATATATATATACAGATTTTTATGAACTTTGAAAAGAGTTTCCACTACTTTTTGTTTTACACCTCTTGTTTGCAATTGTTAGTTTTCGCACCTTTTGCGTTTCACACATTTTTGTTTCACATCTCTTTGTTTTCACACCTCTTTGTTTATATATATATACAGATTTTTATGAACTTTGAAAAGAGTTTCCACTACTTTTTGTTTTACACCTCTTGTTTGCAATTGTTAGTTTTCGCACCTTTTGCGTTTCACACATTTTTGTTTCACATCTCTTTGTTTTCACACCTCTTTGTTTATATATATATACAGATTTTTATGAACTTTGAAAAGAGTTTCCACTACTTTTTGTTTTACACCTCTTGTTTGCAATTGTTAGTTTTCGCACCTTTTGCGTTTCACACATTTTTGTTTCACATCTCTTTGTTTTCACACCTCTTTGTTTATATATATATACAGATTTTTATGAACTTTGAAAAGAGTTTCCACTACTTTTTGTTTTACACCTCTTGTTTGCAATTGTTAGTTTTCGCACCTTTTGCGTTTCACACATTTTTGTTTCACATCTCTTTGTTTTCACACCTCTTTGTTTATATATATATACAGATTTTTATGAACTTTGAAAAGAGTTTCCACTACTTTTTGTTTTACACCTCTTGTTTGCAATTGTTAGTTTTCGCACCTTTTGCGTTTCACACATTTTTGTTTCACATCTCTTTGTTTTCACACCTCTTTGTTTATATAAAGTTGCAATGTTTTGATCCAACAATTGTATTTCTTCGTCGTTCCCCCTAGCTTTCAATGTTTGCACTTGTTAGTTTTCACACAATTTTGTTTCACAGTTTTTTGTTTTCACACCTCTTTGTTTTTATAAATATACAGATTTTTATTGACTTTGAAAAGAATTTTTGTTCTTTGAGTATTATTAATGATCTCACCTTTTGTTAATCATCTCAAAAGTTGCAAAATTTTGATCCAACAATTGTGTTTCTTGGTCGCACCCCAACTTTTCATGTTGACACCCGTTAGTTTTCACACCTTTTTGTTTTACACCTTTTTGTTTATATAAAGTTGCAATGTTTTGATCCAACAATTGTGTTTCTTCGTCTTACCCTAGCTTTAAATGTTTGCAATTGTTAGTTTTCGCACCTTTTTGTTTCACACCTTTTTGTTTCACATCTCTTTGTTTTCACACCTCTTTGTTTTTATATATATACAGATTTTTATGAACTTTGAAAAGAGTTTTTGTTATCTGAGTATTATATTATTAATGATATCACCCTTTGTTAATGATCTCAAGAGTTGCAAAGTTTTGATCCAATAATTGTGTTTCTTCGTCGCACCCCCAACTTTCCATGTTGGCACCCACTACTTTTTGTTTTACACCTCTTTGTTTATATAAAGTTGCAATGTTTTGATTCAACAATTGTATTTCTTCGTCGTTCCCCCTAGCTTTCAATGTTTTTACTTGTTAGTTTTTGCACTTTTTTTACACATTTTTGTTTCACACCTCTTTGCTTTCACACCTCTTTGTTTTTGGTACCTGTTAGTTTTTACACTTTTTTGTTTTACACCTCTTTGTTTATATAAAGTTGCAATGTTTTAGTCCAACAATTGTTTTTCTTTGTCTTACCCCTAGCTTTCAATGTTTGCACTTGTTAGTTTTCACACATTTTTGTTTCACAGTTTTTTGTTTTCACACCTCTTTGTTTTTATAAATATACAGATTTTTATTGACTTTGAAAAGAATTTTTGTTCTTTGAGTATTATTAATGATCTTACCTTTTGTTAATCATCTCAAAAGTTGCAAAGTTTCGATCCAACAATTGTGTTTCTTGGTCGCACCCCAACTTTTCATTTTGACAACCGTTAGTTTTCACACCTTTTTGTTTTACACCTTTTTGTTTATATAAAGTTGCAATGTTTTGATCCAACAATTGTGTTTTTTCGTCTTACCCCTAGCTTTAAATGTTTGCAATTGTTAGTTTTCGCACTTTTTCGTTTCACACCTTTTTGTTTCACATCTCTTTGTTTTCACACCTCTTTGTTTATATATATATACAGATTTTTATGAACTTTGAAAAGAGTTTTTGTTATCTGAATATTATATTATTAATGATCTCACCCTTTGTTAATGATCTCAAGAGTTGCAAAGTTTCGATCCAATAATTGTGTTTCTTCGTTGCACCCCCAACTTTCAATGTTGGCACCCACTACTTTTTGTTTTACACCTCTTTGTTTATATAAAGTTGCAATGTTTTGATTCAACAATTGTATTTCTTCGTCGTTCCCCCTAGCTTTCAATGTTTGCACTTGTTAGTTTTCGCACTTTTTCACACATTTTTGTTTCACACCTCTTTGCTTTCAAACATCTTTGTTTTTGGTACCTGTTAGTTTTTACACTTTTTTGTTTTACACCTCTTTGTTTATACAAAGTTGCAATGTTTTGATCCAACATTTGTTTTTCTTTGTCTTACCCCTAACTTTCAATGTTTGCACTTGTTAGTTTTCACATATTTTTGTTTCACAGTTTTTTGTTTTCACACCTCTTTGTTTTTATATATATACAGATTTTTATGGACTTTGAAAATAATTTTTGTTCTATGAGTATTATTAATGATCTCACCCTTTGTTAATCATCTCAAAAGTTGCAAAGTTTCGATCCAACAATTGTGTTTCTTGGTCGCACCCCAACTTTTCATTTTGACACCCGTTAGTTTTCACACCTTTTTGTTTTACACCTTTTTGTTTATATAAAGTTGCAATGTTTTGATCCAACAATTGTGTTTTTTCGTCTTACCCCTAGCTTTAAATATTTCAATTGTTAGTTTTCGCACCTTTTCGTTTCACACTTTTTTGTTTCACATCTCTTTGTTTTCACACCTCTTTGTTTTAATATATATACAGATTTTTATGAACTTTGAAAAGAGTTTTTGTTATATGAATATTATATTATTAATGATCTCACCATTTGTTAATGATCTCAAGAGTTGCAAAGTTTCGATCCCATAATTGTGTTTCTTCGTCGCACCCCCAACTTTCCATGTTGGCACCCACTACTTTTTGTTTTACACCTCTTTGTTTATATAAAGTTGCAATGTTTTGATTCAACAATTGTATTTCTTCGTCGTTCCCCCTAACTTTCAATGTTTGCACTTGTTAGTTTTCACACTTTTTCACACATTTTTGTTTCACACCTCTTTGCTTTCAAACATCTTTGTTTTTGGTACCTATTAATTTTTACACTTTTTTGTTTTACACCCTAGCTTTCAATGTTTGCACTTGTTAGTTTTCACATATTTTTGTTTCACAGTTTTTTGTTTTCACACCTCTTTGTTTTTATATATATACAGATTTTTATGGACTTTGAAAATAATTTTTGTTCTTTGAGTATTATTAATGATCTTACCCTTTGTTAATCATCTCAAAAGTTGCAAAGTTTCGATCCAACAATTGTGTTTCTTGGTCGCACCCTAGCTTTTAATGTTGACACCCGTTAGTTTTCACACCTTTTTGTTTTGCACCTCTTTGTTTATATAAAGTTGCAATGTTTTGATCCAATAATTGTGTTTCTTCGTCTTACCCCTAACTTTAAATGTTTGCAATTGTTAGTTTTCGCACTTTTTCGTTTCACACATTTTTGTTTCACATCTCTTTGTTTTCACACCACTTTGTTTTTATATATATACAGATTTTTATGAACTTAGAAAAGAGTTTTTGTTATCTGAGTATTATATTATTAATGTTCTCACCCTTTGTTAATGATCTCAAGAGTTGCAAAGTTTCGATCCAATAATTGTGTTTTTTCGTCGCACCCCCAGCTTTCCATGTTGGCACCCACTACTTTTTGTTTTACACCTCTTTGTTTATAGAAAGTTGCAATGTTTTGATCCAACAATTGTATTTCTTCGTCGTTCCCCCTAGCTTTCAATGTTTGCACTTGTTAGTTTTCATACTTTTTTCACACATTTTTGTTTCACACCTCTTTGCTTTCACACCTCTTTGTTTTTGGTACCTGTTAGTTTTTACACTTTTTTGTTTTACACCTCTTTGTTTATATAAAGTTGCAATGTTTTAGTCCAACAATTGTTTTTCTTTGTCTTACCCCTAGCTTTCAATGTTTGCACTTGTTAGTTTTCACACAATTTTGTTTCACAGTTTTTTGTTTTCACACCTCTTTGTTTTTATAAATATACAGATTTTTATTGACTTTGAAAAGAATTTTTGTTCTTTGAGTATTATTAATGATCTCACCTTTTGTTAATCATCTCAAAAGTTGCAAAATTTTGATCCAACAATTGTGTTTCTTGGTCGCACCCCAACTTTTCATGTTGACACCCGTTAGTTTTCACACCTTTTTGTTTTACACCTTTTTGTTTATATAAAGTTGCAATGTTTTGATCCAACAATTGTGTTTCTTCGTCTTACCCTAGCTTTAAATGTTTGCAATTGTTAGTTTTCGCACCTTTTTGTTTCACACCTTTTTGTTTCACATCTCTTTGTTTTCACACCTCTTTGTTTTTATATATATACAGATTTTTATGAACTTTGAAAAGAGTTTTTGTTATCTGAGTATTATATTATTAATGATATCACCCTTTGTTAATGATCTCAAGAGTTGCAAAGTTTTGATCCAATAATTGTGTTTCTTCGTCGCACCCCCAACTTTCCATGTTGGCACCCACTACTTTTTGTTTTACACCTCTTTGTTTATATAAAGTTGCAATGTTTTGATTCAACAATTGTATTTCTTCGTCGTTCCCCCTAGCTTTCAATGTTTTTACTTGTTAGTTTTTGCACTTTTTTTACACATTTTTGTTTCACACCTCTTTGCTTTCACACCTCTTTGTTTTTGGTACCTGTTAGTTTTTACACTTTTTTGTTTTACACCTCTTTGTTTATATAAAGTTGCAATGTTTTAGTCCAACAATTGTTTTTCTTTGTCTTACCCCTAGCTTTCAATGTTTGCACTTGTTAGTTTTCACACATTTTTGTTTCACAGTTTTTTGTTTACACACCTCTTTAATTTTATATATATACAGATTTTTTATAGACTTTGAAAAGAATTTTTGTTCTTTGAGTATTATTAATGATCTTACCCTTTGTTAATCATCTCAAAAGTTGCAAAGTTTCGATCCAACAATTGTGTTTCTTGGTCGCACCCCAACTTTTCATTTTGACAACCGTTAGTTTTCACACCTTTTTGTTTTACACCTTTTTGTTTATATAAAGTTGCAATGTTTTGATCCAACAATTGTGTTTTTTCGTCTTACCCCTAGCTTTAAATGTTTGCAATTGTTAGTTTTCGCACTTTTTCGTTTCACACCTTTTTGTTTCACATCTCTTTGTTTTCACACCTCTTTGTTTATATATATATACAGATTTTTATGAACTTTGAAAAGAGTTTTTGTTATCTGAATATTATATTATTAATGATCTCACCCTTTGTTAATGATCTCAAGAGTTGCAAAGTTTCGATCCAATAATTGTGTTTCTTCGTTGCACCCCCAACTTTCAATGTTGGCACCCACTACTTTTTGTTTTACACCTCTTTGTTTATATAAAGTTGCAATGTTTTGATTCAACAATTGTATTTCTTCGTCGTTCCCCCTAGCTTTCAATGTTTGCACTTGTTAGTTTTCGCACTTTTTCACACATTTTTGTTTCACACCTCTTTGCTTTCAAACATCTTTGTTTTTGGTACCTGTTAGTTTTTACACTTTTTTGTTTTACACCTCTTTGTTTATACAAAGTTGCAATGTTTTGATCCAACATTTGTTTTTCTTTGTCTTACCCCTAACTTTCAATGTTTGCACTTGTTAGTTTTCACATATTTTTGTTTCACAGTTTTTTGTTTTCACACCTCTTTGTTTTTATATATATACAGATTTTTATGGACTTTGAAAATAATTTTTGTTCTATGAGTATTATTAATGATCTCACCCTTTGTTAATCATCTCAAAAGTTGCAAAGTTTCGATCCAACAATTGTGTTTCTTGGTCGCACCCCAACTTTTCATTTTGACACCCGTTAGTTTTCACACCTTTTTGTTTTACACCTTTTTGTTTATATAAAGTTGCAATGTTTTGATCCAACAATTGTGTTTTTTCGTCTTACCCCTAGCTTTAAATATTTCAATTGTTAGTTTTCGCACCTTTTCGTTTCACACTTTTTTGTTTCACATCTCTTTGTTTTCACACCTCTTTGTTTTAATATATATACAGATTTTTATGAACTTTGAAAAGAGTTTTTGTTATATGAATATTATATTATTAATGATCTCACCATTTGTTAATGATCTCAAGAGTTGCAAAGTTTCGATCCCATAATTGTGTTTCTTCGTCGCACCCCCAACTTTCCATGTTGGCACCCACTACTTTTTGTTTTACACCTCTTTGTTTATATAAAGTTGCAATGTTTTGATTCAACAATTGTATTTCTTCGTCGTTCCCCCTAACTTTCAATGTTTGCACTTGTTAGTTTTCACACTTTTTCACACATTTTTGTTTCACACCTCTTTGCTTTCAAACATCTTTGTTTTTGGTACCTATTAATTTTTACACTTTTTTGTTTTACACCCTAGCTTTCAATGTTTGCACTTGTTAGTTTTCACATATTTTTGTTTCACAGTTTTTTGTTTTCACACCTCTTTGTTTTTATATATATACAGATTTTTATGGACTTTGAAAATAATTTTTGTTCTTTGAGTATTATTAATGATCTTACCCTTTGTTAATCATCTCAAAAGTTGCAAAGTTTCGATCCAACAATTGTGTTTCTTGGTCGCACCCTAGCTTTTAATGTTGACACCCGTTAGTTTTCACACCTTTTTGTTTTGCACCTCTTTGTTTATATAAAGTTGCAATGTTTTGATCCAATAATTGTGTTTCTTCGTCTTACCCCTAACTTTAAATGTTTGCAATTGTTAGTTTTCGCACTTTTTCGTTTCACACATTTTTGTTTCACATCTCTTTGTTTTCACACCACTTTGTTTTTATATATATACAGATTTTTATGAACTTAGAAAAGAGTTTTTGTTATCTGAGTATTATATTATTAATGTTCTCACCCTTTGTTAATGATCTCAAGAGTTGCAAAGTTTCGATCCAATAATTGTGTTTTTTCGTCGCACCCCCAGCTTTCCATGTTGGCACCCACTACTTTTTGTTTTACACCTCTTTGTTTATAGAAAGTTGCAATGTTTTGATCCAACAATTGTATTTCTTCGTCGTTCCCCCTAGCTTTCAATGTTTGCACTTGTTAGTTTTCATACTTTTTTCACACATTTTTGTTTCACACCTCTTTGCTTTCACACCTCTTTGTTTTTGGTACCTGTTAGTTTTTACACTTTTTGTTTTACACCTCTTTGTTTATATAAAGTTGCAATGTTTTGATCCAACAATTATTTTTCTTTGTCTTACCCCTTGCTTTCAATGTTTGCACTTGTTAGTTTTCACACATTTTTGTTTCACATTTTTTTGTTTTCACACCTCTTTGTTTTTATATATATACAGATTTTTATGAACTTTGAAAATAATTTTTGTTCTTTGAGTATTATTAATGATCTCACCCTTTGTTAATCATCTCAAAAGTTGCAAAGTTTCGATCCAACAATTGTGTTTCTTGGTCGCACCCCCATCTTTTCATGTTGACACCCGTTAGTTTTCACACCTTTTTGTTTTACACCTCTTTGTTTATATAAAGTTGCAATGTTTTGATCCAACAATTGTGTTTATTCGTCTTACCCCTAGCTTTAAATGTTTGTAATTATTAGTTTTCGCACCTTTTCCTTTCACACCTTTTTGTTTCACATCTCTTTGTTTTCACACTTTTTTGTTTTATATATATACAGATTTTTATGAACTTTGAAAAGACTTTTTGTTATCTGATTATTATATTATTAATGATCTTACCCTTTGTTAATGATCTCAAGAGTTGCAAAGTTTTGATCGAATAATTGTGTTTCTTCATCGCACCCCCTGCTTTCCATGTTGACACTCGCTACTTTTTATTTTACACCTCTTTGCTTATATAAAGTTGCAAAGTTTTGATCCAATAATTGTGTTTCTTCGTCATTCTCTCTAGCTTTCAATGTTTGCACTTGTTAGTTTTCACATCTTTTTCATACTTTTTTGTTTCACACCTCTTTGCTTTCACACCTCTTTGTTTTATATAGATATGTATACTGATTTTTATGGACTTTGAAAAAAGTTTTTGTTCTTTGAGTATTATTAATGATCTCACTTTTTGATAGTGATCTCCAAACTTGCAAAGTTTCGATCCAAGAATTGTGTTTCTTCATCGCACCCCCAGTTTTCCATGTTGGCACATGTTAGTTTTCACACCTTTTTATTTTACACCTCTTTGTTTATATATAGTTGCAATGTTTTGATCAAACAATTGTGTTTCTTCGTCGTACCCCTTGCTTTCAATGTTAGCATTGTAAGTTCTCGCACCTTTTTGTTTCATACCCTTTTGTTTCACACCTCTTTGTTTTCACACTTTTTGTTTAAATATATATATATATACAGATTTTTATGGACTTTGAAAATAGTTTTTGTTCTTTGAGTATTATTTCACACCTCCAAGTTTTAAAAATTATGAGTATTATTTTTTTTTTAATTTATTAATCTACATGATTCACTCATCTTCGTTAAAATTTGGATTGTTTTATTTATAGATTTTTTCATCTAACTTTTGTTTGGTGTCGTTTTTCATTTATACACGCATTGATCATTTCTTCCAAGTATTAATCTAGGTAATTGATTGTGATTTCTAATTTTTCATAGATTTATCTTTTTAGTCAATTTGGTTGGTTGCAGCCATGAGCTTTTTCTTCCTAATTCTCTTATTATTTTTTATAAATTTCGATAGAATAATGATGTAAATTTTGTTTTATGTGAATATCTTTCAAAATTGATTATCTGAGTATGATTCAGTAAACCTAGATTTATATACCTTTAACATTTTTCTCTTATTGTCACTTAATCGATTTTTCATTTTTATATATACAACAAATATTTTATTTAACTAATTTGGTTGATTAATCTTAGGCATTATTTATGACTTTTATACTATACAGTTAAAAAATTACCATAAAGTTTTCACTCGAAATGTGAAATTATCAATGTTAATCATTTCAAGTTTTCACTTTCCCGTGCAGTTACGTATGGGCCGATATCCTAGTTAATACAATAGCAATTATTGATTAAGGGTTAATATTTCTTGGTATGATTTAAGGCTTTAACACGCATTATTCTGTTTTTAGCCAAGAAAACAAATAGTTCTCTCTTGAAGTTATGAGTTTACTATAATAATGGGCTTACACATTTTCACCCTAAGCTTAAAATTGATAAAGTAGTATTTAAATCATTTCATCAGGCGGTTGATTACTTAAATAAATAATTTAGAAATAGATGGTCTGAGTCAACTCAATTCATATCGAGCATAGTCATCCCATGAATTGTATTTGATCTTAACTTCCAAAGAGTTGACCCGATCTTTGGTAAGGCTGTGGTGAAATTTTAGGTATCCATCTTTGTTTTGACCCATATATAATTCCAAATTTTTCAATCTTAACTGATGATCTAGTTTGGTTTCCTTCGTTGAATTTAGTATCCTTTGTCCACAACTCCACATCGTCATTCAATATAAAATTCAGATAAATTCGTTGTTGAAAGTCATCTCTTAAAACGTGTTGTCGCCTTATTTTTTTGCAAGTTGGACAAATTCAATTCAGATTAAATTAGTGAAATTCAGATTTAATCTATAAATAGATTATCAGAGATAATATTTCTGCAAGTTGGACGACAAATTTAAACAACAATAAATAATTTTCATTTCTTGTTACGTAATTGAAATTATATTTATGTAATACTACTATTCTATATTTAAGTAGCACCACTTGAACTTTCTATGATTTAGATAATGGCTTTTCTCGTTTGACCGGCAATGAAGTATCTTAATTTGAAGTAAACAAAAATAGAAATTTAAGTAGAGTTTCTTATTATAGGTTACGAAGTTATTAAAAAAAAATGATATTAAACGTGCTCAATATTGCCTTCAGATCCTAACTATGAAAATAACTGAAAAATATTTTTTTTTGCATTCAAAGCCAATTAGTATACGGAAATAGGAAAGATGAAACAATAATTCAACATTTACAAGGTTATCTGGTTATGTATGTTTTTCTCCCAAAATAAAAGTATCTGAAATTATATACCTGTCCATGAGAAAAAAAAACATATAAAAAGTACTCGTTTTGTCGTTAATTTTTGTTTAATGTAATTCAATTGTTTTTTCGCATTGTATATCAGTTTCAATATTTCCAAAATTCTCTAAAAAATCATACAGAAAAGTACTCGTTCTGCCGTTAATTTGTGTTTAATGTAATTCAATTGTTTTTTCGCATTGTATATCAGCTTCCATATTTCCAAAATTCTTTTATATTTTTTTTAATATCTTAATTTCTTTTAATATTACTTTTTAAGATTGATGTAAATAGTTACAACAAATCATGTTAGTTCTATATTTCAATTCATGACATGAAATAGCTTTTTAGGTGATTGCTTGTGATAACTATATCTTAAGCGGGTTCGCCCTAATTCTCTCTGACACGATAACCGAGGCGCCGCGCATCCCATCTTCTTCCGACGCCGGTAGAGCTCCGGCTCGCCGGCGTCGGGATCTCTCAGTGTCTCCGATCCTTTTCTACTTCTGTCTGCAAATCTCCTCTGTGTTTTTGGTTCTTTTCACCGGAGTCCTCTTGAGAATTCGAATCCCAGCTCCGGCTATGCATCAGCTTCATCCACCGTCTTTCGTCCCTCTACATCCGCTCTCCTCTCTCAGCGTAGCTACTCGACTGAGTACCCTACTGCCTGAACTCACCCCTCAACCCCCCGATTGGCCTGGTTCCCTTGGGGTTAATCTCTCGATCTGGTCTCTTCCACAGTCAACCTTCTCATCTCACCGATCCTCGGATTTATATCCTCTCTCCAAGTGGTTTACTTGGCTGCAGCTGGACGGGGGCTCTGTGTTGACGCCGGAGCCTTCAAAGATCTTGACGAAGAACCTCATAATTCCGGCTACTTCTGTCCCAATCTCGATATCTATTTGGCCCAGGTTTGCTCCCCAATCTTATTTTGGAACCCTGGTAGATAGTCTACTCTACTTAGGCTATGATACTTCCCTGCGCTGGAATCTCCCTCGATCCGCCTATACTTGCGTTATATCAAGTTCAAATTGCTTAGTACCGGTGCTATCTGCTTGGTCAAGACGAGGTCCCCTCGATAGCAGAACATTGGCTTCGTTTAATTTGCTTGAAAACCCCTTTTGTCGAGTTCAGTGTGAAGCCAGGGATTATCTCTTTGAGGAAGACTGCTTGATGAAGCTTGGCAATATGATCCCACCATTACAATGCTGGGGTTACCTTGCTTTCATCAGCATCTTCTATCTCCTCACCCGACTACTGAACCCAATCATGAACTATGTTGCATCTCTATGGAAGTACCGCTTATCTCTGCTTGGTCAGGACGAGTTCTTCTCGGTAGCAGAACATCGGTGACTCCAAAGGTGCTTCTTAAATTAATTTGTCGAGGTCAGCCTCTTACCCCTGTCTGGTTGCTTGTTTTATGTAGACATACCTTTGATCCGACAGCCTGCCTGAACCTTATCCTTGAATCCTGTGAACCCCTACTTCGTTTATCACCTTTAGATAGAAAACTTGGGTATGTTGATCTAGTCCAGGAACAAACTGAAGACAAACTTTGTGTGGATTGCATTTACCTCCATTGCCATGAGAGGGATGACCCACCTGTTGTGCTACGGCATGTTACCTTTCCAATGAGAGCCCCGTTTTCATCTTCTTCAACCGTCATGAACACTCTGCAACCCTCTCACCCTTTAGTCTCCTCCATGGAGCACACTTTTAAAAGCTCCAATGCGTCTACCGTAAGAGCGAAGTATGACCACCCTTTGGTCAGGGATTTCCTGAAGCTTGCCTTCAAATTTGAATCCCACAAGACACCAAAAGATCTTCCACCTTTTGCAAACTCCTCAAAGTTGTGCATCTATTTGGAAGACTCATATAGTCTTTATCTATATCTTTCTTGTAACCTTTTAACCCTAAGTTGTAAGAACATCCCTCCTTGGAGGTTTTAAGTTTTTAATGGAAGTTTGTTTTGTTAAAAAAAAAAAAAAAAAGGTGATTGCTTGTGAATATAAAAATTATTTAGATCAATGAGTTTAATTAATTAAATCCATTTAGGGGGGTGTATTCAACTTGACATTTTAATTGATTTGTTAAAATTTACAAATCCTATGTTATTCAATCATGGATTTTTAAAAATCTCCTGAAATCCACTGTTATTGAACTGATGATTTAAAAATCTACTTTAAAATCCACTGTTATTCAAAACAATTTGTGGATTTGGATTTTAATAAGTTTTAGGGATTCTGGAGGATTTGAGAGGATTTGTTTAGTTAAAAATATAGAAATCCAAATCTCATGGTTTTAGGTGAGATTTGAAAGAATTTCACCATAAATCATATCAACTTCCCTAAAATCTATCAAAATTCTAAATTTTCAAAATCTCACCAAATTCTCCAAAATCATAGTTCCAATACACTCCCCTTAGTTTGTATAAACTTTGGTGGGCTTCATTCGGCCAACAAAAAAAACAATTCATGGCCATAGATATAAATAAAGCCCACTCGCTCAAAGAGATTTGGGTATATTTTCTCCATTGAAGTCTTAATCAATCGAGGGCTACCACTAAACTGGACATATAAATAGAACTGGAGTCTTGCATCCCAACTCTGTTTATAATACTTATCTCTATCCCATAATATACAAATTTGGCAAAAGAATATTGGACCAATGTATTTGAAGATATAGTTCAGTCCGATGTATGTTGTAATTGGCCTACTCTTCGTACTTTCGACGTATGACTACTACTGTAAATTTATAGGATTTTAATTTCCCTTCGAACTTGGGAGTATAATTAATTATGCAAGCGTTTTTGTTCACCAAAAAAGAAAAAAATTGATTATGCAAGCGCTACACATAACTATAAGAAGATGCCAAACAAAATTCAATCTCGCACTTTGAATCCTGTGTTGTTTTATTATTATAAGAAGAAAGATTTGTGGCAGCTCTTTTTGTTTGTTTGTTTGTTTGTTTGTGTGGATAAAAATTAATTTGAATACGCATCGACATTTTTGCTTCTCCACATGTTATTCGAGCTGGAGTGTTTCGGCACGTTGGCCACTTCTCGAGTTATTAAAAATGGTATTTCGTGTACCTATAATGTTGTCCAAACTATAAAATACTTCGGCAATACGTGTACTTATATGTTTTTTCTTCGTTTTAATATATTTATTGACTTCACGTAATTTTTTAAACCTTGATTAGTTAGTTCGTCTAGATCCCACAAGTGTAATCTAAGTATATGAGAAATACAAGGTATAACTCTTATAGTATTTGCACCCCAAAAAAAAAAAACTCTTATAGCAATTTTGAAATTCCCAGTCTCCTAAAAGTTTTGTCTTGCAACCTTTTTCCAAAGTAACTAAAGTCATTTTGATGAAAATAAACAACATTTGGATGTTGAGTCGTGACGTTAAGTTTAAATTCAGTATTCTGCAGGCTCATCATCCATGTTCTTCACCATATTCGAATCTTTTGTGAGATATGAATATATGATGGGTTGAAAATGGCGTCATACATATTTTCTATTTTGTTTTCTTCTGACTATTAAAAGTTTGAAACCATACGTTTACATATGTGTGATCACTTCACTATTATTGGAAAACTAAACAAAAACTAAAATATATTATTGAACAACCGGTTGTTATAATATTCTTATGCCGAAATATGGACGCTACCGAGATTCTTGGACGATTGGCCCCGATAATGAATGTATGACGTCGCTGCATAATTAAATTTACTATTATGTGTTTGATTAAATATTCTATTATATATGAATTTTAATAAGTATTTTCTGTTGAAGATTAATAAGTGCTGGAACCTGTAAGATATATTAAATTTTCAAAAGTCTCAAATATTTGTTTGGAAAAGAATCCAAAACATGAACAAAAAAAACAAAAGATTGTGAGGGTTTCGAAATTTTGGATTGCTTTCATGATCCATATATCTACAACTTATAAACTTAGCAGATGATGATTTATCAAAATCGCTACTTGCAAAAGTATCTGGGGTGTGGCTTTGGACAAGCCTATCATATTCATATGGAGATGGAGGAAAGCCTAACATCCATCGTGAGAACTTTCAAACTTCTCATGGAAGCTCACAAGTTGCCTCACAACGACGGGTCGCCAGTGAGTGGATGGATTCTTCAGTTTCAAGGACTTATGCTTCGGTTGTGCAAAGTAAAGGAGGGCCACCAGTTCATCAAAGGGAGTCTTCGATTGATAAGGTCGAGACAACTTATCATAGAAACGTTGTTTCTGAGACTGAGGATTACACGGAGAATATCAATGTGGGTGAGTCATCTTCAACACATAGACGTGACGAAACGTCACATGGATGCACGTAAGTTTTCTATAGTTTGTGGTATTTTTTGAAGCAAGAAATAAATTATGATATTTTTGAGGATTGGCATATTCAAAAATATAGTGTTGTTTCATATATATATATATATCGGCATTGGAGGAAGAAGTGAAAGTAATTAAATTGTTTCTTTTATATTTTCATATTTAGATCTCTGTCGATATGTTTTTATTTAATTTAAATTCATGTACTCATATCGAGTCTCTTATAATTTGGACTACCGATCGATCAGCGGGGAACTTCAGTGTGGAAATATTTCTTGAGTCGTACGCTATCCTTTAACTGTTGAACCATCGTCTTGTTGTGAATTTCACTGATAATGACTTGTTTTAATTTGGTATATTTGTCACTGGTGCACTTCGATCTGGTCTAGTAAAGTTTGTGTATATGTGTTAGGTTAAAATTATCACTATTTCAGTATCTGTATTGCCGAACCATGACGGCACGATACTGCTATACCTCTAATCCAAGATTATTGGACGGCTGTATACATTAATTGGATAACAAGACATAAAAAGTGTTATTTTTTTAATTTTATTTTTGGAACAACAAACAAAAAGTGTTATTCTCATTTTATTATTATTCCTTAGAATTGTCATTTTTCTAAAAACACATCCTAAAATATTATTTGGGGTCGACTTTTCTACAAATTGTAGTCTACTGTTAAGTCTTTATCGATTCTCTTTGTCCACATAAGTGTAAAATATTCACGAGTGTATCTTTTCAAATCCAGTATCCACTAACTAAAGTTTGAGAATTTCTTTGGAATATATGTTTTCTAGAAATGTTGCACGTTTGAGATTTTTTTTAGACCTAAAACCCGTTAGCCGTTCATCTCCACATATCATGGTGACGCACCCGTTCCAGATTTACATTACGGAAGTGTATATCGACATTAAAGTCCATATCATACCAACAAACGACACATGACCTAAGTCCTCCCACTTGCAATAATTTGGTTCGTTATCTTTTTATTGATGTATATGTATTCAAAGGGTCCCCTGCGTTGTGGCTCACAAATCACATGTCCAACTCATAAGTTGACGCATGCATGAACTTTTACCTATCTCCAAATTTTACTTCTTCACTACTATCCAAACTCCTAGCACACATAACGATAAAGACATCAAATAAAGTATTGGTTCAAGAAAAAAGCTAAAACCAAAAAGGAACATGAGTGATGGACTAATGTGTTTTAATCTATTTTTGACAGTCATCTACTAAATACCATACCTTACCCTCCTTTGCCTAATACTTTGCCTTTCGCATCATCCTTATCTTTCTCCACCACTGGAGACGGCGCTGCCATCTCCATCTCGGCGGCAAAGGCTTTTTCTCTAAACTTTTTGTAGATATCACTCTTGTAAAACGTTTTGGTCCGGATCACCAAAATCGTCGACACAAATACACCGAACAAAGTTACCGCAGTAATTATTATAAAAGACAACTTAAAACAAGATGTGCCTATGCAACTCAAATCTTGCACACCCTTTCTCGTTATTCTTAATGTCTTGTTCTGCTTATCCGCCTCCACGTCGTACAAATAGCCAGCGACCCTAACGTTTAGCAAATAAGACCCGACCGGACTTGCTACCGACCCAAAGTTATACAATGTGGAGTAGTGCTTAAGCCCGAAAATTTCGGAGATGATAGCGAATATAAGCGGCCATTGTGCACCAAAGCAGAACCCTATGATGACTGATGCGACGTAGAGTCCACCAGGGACATTAAAAGCTATGAGGAGGTGCCCAGCGCATGACAAGAGGAGGACCATTGTGAGCATTAGAGGTCTTGGGAATTTGTATTTGACCAAGATGATCTCAGAGACCACACGACCAAAGTAATTCCATATGCTCACGAGTGACACAAACGTGCTTATGCCTCTCTTCGGATAACCCAATGAGCTTCCTATTTGACCCAAATTGTCTATCGCCGTCAAAGTCCCTCCCACACCACATATTGATGCTAAGAACAATATTAACATGTCTACGCTAAACAACGCTTGTAATATCGTATAGTCTTCTCCTCTCTTGGGTTGGTTAAACATAGTCGTCCAACACGACTTCATTTTCACCCTCTCCTCCTTTTCTGACCCTTCATTTTCATCTTTTAATGAGTCTATGTTGGACTTCTCGGGGACTATATTGATCTGCGCTAGATCGTTAAGGGCAACTTGTTTCTCCGTCCAAAGCTTCTTCTCTTCCAAGAAGACGACTATGATGGGCAAAAGAAGTAAGACGATCACCACCGCGGCACTGCCTCCAAACTCGCTCCGTGTAAAGCCAGAGAGTTTGTCAATGATGATGGCTAACATAAGAAACGTCGCGAGGCCGAGCGATATGTAGAAGAAGTTATAGAACACTTTAACCTCGTTGGTTTGTCTCTGCACTTCCATTATTCTTATCGTCCTCAAAAACGCAAACGATGTTGGATAATTCCTAACTTGAAAAGGAAGTTATCTCTAGGAAGAGAAGAGCCTAGAAGATAAAGAGAAAAGGAAAATACAATTAGGTCTAGTTAAGACAAGTTTTGTAAGTTTTCCATTATCAAAATAGAAATAGGAGAAGCCTAGTTCTATAAATAAGAGTCTATGGAGAGTTGTTCCATAAGACTCAAGAGAGAGATTTAGTTTTTGAGAAGTTTTCTAAATCAATAAAGAGAGATGTTCTTTAATATTTCTTGTTCTAATCGTGAGATACAGATTTGAATTGGTATCAGAGCTTAAGGAAGAAGACTTGAAGACTCTGTTGAAGACGGTGACAGAAGGTTCAGCTCGGAAGGATGTCCGACGCAACAGGAGGTCCACCACGTCTTAAAGAGATTGGATCAGCGTCGATCCAATGTCCGATGTTAACATCGACAAACTATACAGTTTGGGCGATAAGAATGAATGTTCTTTTGAATCTTTATGAAGTGTGGGATTCAATTGATCCAGGAACAGAAGATAGAAAGAAGAACTTTTCTGCAAAAGCTCTAATCTTTCAATCTATTCCAGAAAGTCTAATTCTGCAAATAGGAGATCTTAACACATCAAAAGAAGTTTGGGAGGCTGTCAAGTCGCGGCACCTGGGAGCAGATCGTGTGAGAGAAGCCAGACTCCAAACTCTGATGGCAGACTTCGACAAGTTGAGCATGGAGGAGAGTGAATCTGTCGATGATTATGCGGGTAAGATCTCAGGAATTGCAGCGAAATCAGCTTCTCTAGGAAAGACCATAGAAGAAACCAAGATGGTGAAGAAGTTTCTGAAAGGACTTCCAATAAACAAGTACATTCATATTGTTGCTTCCCTAGAACAAATTCTTAACCTAGAAACCACGGGTTTTGAAGACATAATGGGAAGAATAAAAGCGTTTGAAGATCGAGTTGGTGCAGCAACGGTTAAATTGGAAGAACAGAGTAAGCTGATGTGGTCTAGCAATAATCAGAACAGCCGTGGAGGCTACGGAGGCAGAGGCAGAGGCCGAGGCAGAGGGAGAGAAGCTGGTGGCAGAGGCCGAGGTAGAGGCAGAGGAAGATCGAATGATCAAAACTTAGGAGGAGAGAAAGGAGAGAATAATCAAAAACCAAAAGATAAATCTCATGTGATATGTTGGAGATGTGATAAACCTGGACACTATGCGACAGTTTGCCCTGAAAAACTCATCAAGAACCAAGAATCAAACCTGAACGAGACACAAAAAGCAGATGAAGCGCTTTATGTTCATGAAGTGGTGTTCTTGAATGAAAACAGAGTGTTTCCAAGAGTCTATGATACAAATAATGGCGATGCAAGCATTTGGTACTTAGACAATGGAGCGAGTAATCACATGACGGGAAACAGAGGTTATTTCTCAAGCCTAGATGAGAACATCAAAGGTAAAGTGAAGTTCGGTGAAGGATCATATGTTGATATAGTTGGGAAGGGATCAATTGTATTTGTAGGGAAAGATGCAGAGAAGAGAACTCTCCAAGACATATACTACATCCCCAACCTGAAACACAATATCATCAGTCTTGGGCAAGCAACAGAACACGGGTGTGAAGTAAACATGAAGGATGATGTGTTGACTTTAAGAGACCCAAACGGAAGGTTACTTGTCAGAGTGATAAGATCACCAAATCGCCTCTACAAAACACCAATGGAGATAAGCTACCTTAAGTGCCTGCAGATTGAAGCTGACGATGCTACAAGAAAGTGGCACTCACGGCTGGGACATGTGAGTGTTGGTGTTACGAACAACATGGCTAAGAAGGAGATGACCTTAGGATTGCCAAAAGTTCAATATCAGAGAAGCACTTGTGATGCTTGCTTAGCCGGGAAACAAACGAGAGCTCCGTTTCCGACTACAGCAACGTTTCGCGCATCAAAGGCTCTAGAACTGGTTCATGGAGATTTGTGTGGACCAATTTCGCCACCAACGCCAGCCAACAATCGATACGTTTTTGTCCTCATTGATGATTTCTCAAGATACATGTGGATCATACTACTAAAGGAGAAATCTGAAGCATTCGATCGGTTCAAAAAGTTAAAAGGAGTCGTTGAGAAGGAAGCAGGCTCAGAGATAAAGACTTTTCGCACCGATAGAGGAGGAGAATTTACATCAACTGAGTTCAACCTATTCTGTGAAGAGAATGGGATCAAAAGACATCTAACTGCTCCTTATTCACCACAGCAGAATGGCATTGTGGAGAGAAGAAACAGGACGCTAATGGAGATGACTAGGAGCATGTTAAAAGCGATGAAAGTACCAAATTTCATGTGGGGAGAAGCTGTTCGACATTCGGCGTATGTCATTAACAGAGTTGCTACGAAAGCTTTAGAAGACAAGACCCCATATGAGGCTTTCAATCTCAAGAAACCAAACATAGAGCACTTGAGAGTGTTTGGTTGCATAGCTCACACCAAGCTCACCAAGCCGCATCTCAAGAAGTTAGATGAGAGATCAAAGAGAACGATAAATCTTGGAACTGAGCCGGGCTCTAAGGCTTATAGACTCTATGATCCAGTTGATAGAAGAGTTGTTGTCAGCAGGGACGTCGTATTCGAAGAAGAAAAATCATGGGACTGGTCTCTAGTAGTAGAAGAAAGAGAGACAGACACGGATTCTCTGATCATTCCTCACTATGCTCCATTAACAACAGAGAATGAAGCTGAATACGACAACAACAACCAAGAAAACGAGCAGATGGAGCAAGATATCGAACAAGAACAAGATGCAGACCACTATGAAGATCAAGCAGCAGAGCAACCGCAGCAAGTGGTGACAAGATATGGTCGAGTAATAAACAGGCCAGGGTATCTAAGTGATTATGTGCTTCTAGCAGACATCGAAAGTGTGAAATTGCTGCTCACAATAGATGGAGAACCACAAAATTACTTCGAAGCTGCAAAAGTAAAAGAGTGGATCGCTGCAGCAGAGAGTGAGTTGGATTCCATTGAGAGGAACAAGACATGGGATCTAGTTGACAAACCTGATGGAGTAAAAGTCATAGGACTAAAGTGGATCTTCAAGATAAAAAGAAAAGCAGATGGCTCAGTGAACAAATACAAGGCGAGGCTTGTGGCAAAAGGATATGTACAAGAACAGGGAATTGATTTCGAAGAAGCTTTTGCACCAGTGGCAAGACTCGAAACAATTAGGTTGCTCATAGCTTTTGCAGCTACAAGAGGCTGGGAAATTCATCACTTAGATGTCAAGACTGCATTCTTGAATGGAGATCTAAATGAAGAAGTCTATGTAAGTCAGCCAGAAGGTTTTGTCAAGAAAGGACAAGAGAATCGAGTATACAAGCTGTACAAGGCTTTGTACGGTTTGCGTCAAGCACCAAGAGCATGGAACACAAAGCTTGACAACGTCCTAAAGGCAATGAAGTTTCAGAGATGCCTAAAGGAGACTTCGGTATACTTAACTACAGATGGGAAGGAACTCTTGATAATAGCCATATATGTTGATGACTTGTTTGTCACAGGGTCATCAAAGAGGATCATTGATCGATTTAAGGAGAACATGTCAAGAAAGTTCGAGATGTCCGATCTAGGCAAGTTAACGTATTACCTTGGAATTGAAGTGATTCAAGGGACTGATGGCATAAGCATAAAACAAGAAGGTTATGCACAAGGAATCTTAGTAGACAACAAGATGGATGCCTGTAACCCAATGCATATACCAATGGAAGCTAATCTGAAGATATCAAAAGCAGAGCATGAAGCAGAGATAGACGCAACAGAGTATCGAAGATCGATTGGTTGCCTGAGATATCTTCTACACACGAGGCCAGACTTAGCTTTTGCAGTAGGAGTTCTAAGTCGGTATATGCAGAGTCCAAGAGAGTCACATGGACAAGCTATCAAACACATCCTGAGGTATGTTAGAGGAACTACTAATATGGGTTTGATTTACAAGAGAGACGGGTCAAGAAGAATTGTCGGCTATAGTGATAGCAGTGACAACATTGACATCGATGATGGGAGAAGCACATCAGGTCATGTTTTCTACTTGGGACCGTCACCAATAACATGGGCGTCGCAGAAGCAGCCCACGGTTGCGTTGTCTTCGTGCGAGGCTGAGTTCATGGCGGCCACCGAAGCAGCGAAGCAAGCTATTTGGCTCAAAGAGTTGTTAAAAGAAATTCAGAGTAAAGAAGAGAAGGTCACACTCAGAATTGACAACAAGTCAGCCATAGCTTTGACAAAGAATCCAGTTTTCCATGGGAGGAGCAAACACATTCTCAAGAAGTATCACTTCATACGTGAGTGCATAGAGAATGAACAAATCGAAGTGGAGCATGTACCAGGCAAGGAGCAGAAGGCAGACATACTCACAAAACCATTAGCAAGGATCAAGTTCAAGGAAATGAGAGACCTCATTGGAGTTCAAGCAATTGACACTTCCGAAGTTCAAGTTGGAACTAAGGGGGAAAATGTTGGATAATTCCTAACTTGAAAAGGAAGTTATCTCTAGGAAGAGAAGAGCCTAGAAGATAAAGAGAAAAGGAAAATACAATTAGGTCTATTTAAGACAAGTTTTGTAAGTTTTCCATTATCAAAATAAAAATAGGAGAAGCCTAGTTCTATAAATAAGAGCCTATGGAGAGTTGTTCCATAAGACTCAAGAGAGAGATTTAGTTTTTGAGAAGTTTTCTAAATCAATAAAGAGAGGTGTTCTTTAATCTTTCTTGTTCTAATCGTGAGATACAGATTTGAAACGAGACTGCTGCGGGCAACCAACCTGCAAGTTTAAACCACTCATACTAGGTTTCGATCCAAGTTTAACCTCTGTTTTGCTCTATTTTACTCTGTTTCGTGTCCTTTATATATTTAGTCTCATCGATATTATATATTGTTCATACCTATCATCAAGATAAGGGCTTTTGTATCTTCACCATAAAAGGCATGGTAGAGCTGTGTAATAATGGCGCCACTAAGACCAACATAGCCCTTGAGAATCCCCAAGATAACCCCACGTGACTCCGGGAAGTTCTTAACGCACGTGACGAGAGATCCAGTGTTAGCGAAAGCCTGAGAGTTGGCTCCGACGCAGATGTAGAGACACATGTGCCAAACTTGAGGTTTCGAGATTCGTTTTGTAACGGCGAGCCAAATCATGAAGTATCCAAAGAAGTTAAGGACTGCTCCGATTAAGAGAACGACCCAAGGCGGAGTCACCTCATTGAGTAAACCCGCGAGGACTCCGACGTTGGCTCCGAGGTCTTTGAAAAAACTGAGGGGATTCAGAGTTGTTTGGTCGTAGCCTAAAGTTTTCTTGATATCGCTTGAATAGAGACTGAACATGTAAGTGGCTCCAGCCATGGACATAACTAAGAGACTTGCGAAGAACATGAACCATCTTCCAGTTAGGATTTGGATGGCTAAGCTCTTCATCAAGCTACCGGGAGTTGAATCCACCATTTTTTAGGGTTTAGCAAGAGAAGTCTATGTGTCGTTAAAGAAGAGAGAGGGCGAGTGGGCGACAACCGTTATAATTGACGTTGATTTGGAGTGATCAGAGAGTGGAAGGTTTGACTTGGAAGCTCTGCTTCATTTGTATTATATTAAAAAAAGTGGCAACAATTTCCATGCAAGGGTGGATAGTTTCTCTAGAACGAATTTTAAATTTTTAATCCTTCTACAATAGGATTTAGATTTTTTTTTTACATTTTTGTAGAATCACATTTATGATATATAGCGTTTTAAAATAAAATTAAAAAAAAAAACAAGATAGATATAATTCAGAGTAACCGCCCATATGAAGTGTTTGGATAGTTTTACTCATATACGTGGTGTGCTTCTTAAAAACACCACAATTTCTCTGAACACAATATATGTATCTTTTCAAGTGCCATTTTTCTAAAAGAGTTTTGTTTCATCCTAAAATAATTAATATTTGAAACCGACTTTCCTACAATATACTGTTATGTCTTTTTCGATTCTCTTTACCCACGTGTGAAATAACTTCACGAGTGTATCTTTTCAAATTCGATATCCACTAACTAAAGTTTGAGATTTATAAATTTTCGACGTTTTCAAGAAATGTTGCACGTTTTCAATTTTTTTTCGATATTAAACCCGTTTATCGTTCAACTTTCCACATATTATGGTAACGCACTCGCTCCAGATTTACGATTACGCAAGTGTATACCGACATTAAAGTCCATGTTGCACCAACACACGTGAGCCAAGTCCTCCCACTTGCAATAATTGAGTTCTTTATCTTTTAATGATTTGTTCAAAGTAAGCTCTTGTGGCTCACAAGTCCAAGTCATGAGTTGACTCATGACCCTTGCCTAACGTCCAAATTTTACCCCTTCACTACTATCCAATTCCAAACTCCTAAAACGCAAAACGATAAACACATCAAATATAAAGTATTGCTTCAAAAACAAAAAGCTATTATAAAAACATTGATGGACTGATGGGTTTCACATTGGAGAGATATATAAAAGTGTTTACAAAAAATACTTGACCATATTTTTCTTATCTAGCATCTTTAACTTAACAATCATCTACCAAATTCTTTACCCCTTCCTTAGCCTACTACTTTGCCTTTCCATCATCCTTGTCTTCCTTCGGCACAGAGGATCTGGCCGTAGCTGTTGCTGCCATCTCCGTTTCGGCGGCCAAGGCTTTTTCTCTAAACTTTTTGTAGATATCACTCTTGTAAAACTTTTTGGTCCGGATCACCAAAACCAACGAGACCAATACACCGAAGAAAGTTACCGCAGTAATTATTATAAATGACAACTTAAAACAAGACGTGCCTATGCAATTCAAATCTTCCCCATCCCTTCTTTCGTTCCCTATTCCTAATGCCTTATTTTGCTTATGCGCCTCCACGTCGTACAAATACCCTGCGACCCGAACGTTTAGCAAGTAAGACCCGATCGGGCTTGCGACTGACCCGAAGTTATACAACGTCGCGTAGTACTTAAGCCCAAAAATCTCGGAAATGATAGCAAATAGAAGCGGCCACTGCGCACCGAAACAAAACCCTATGATGACTGATGCGACGTAGAGTCCACCGGGGACATTAAAAGCAATGAGTAGGTGACCGGCGCAGGACAAGAGAAGGACCAGTGTGAGCATTAGAGGTCTTGGGAATTTGTATTTGATCAAGAAGATCTCAGAGACCACTCCTGCAACAACACGACCATAGTAATTCCATATGCTCACGAGTGATACAAACGTGCTTACGCTTCTCTTTGGATAACCGAAGGAGCTTCCGATTTGACCCAAATTGTCTATCGCCGTCAAAGTCCCTCCTACACCACATATCGTTGCTAAGAACAGAATCAACATGTCTACGCTAAACAAGGCTTGCAAGATCGTATAGTCATCTCCTCTCTCCGGTGGGCTAAAGATAGTCTTCCAACACGACGCCGTTTTCACCGTCTCCCGCTCCTCCTCCTCCTTGTGTGACCCCTCATCTTGGTCTTTAACCTCTAAGGTGGGTTTCTCTGTGACGATATTGATCGGTGCTGGATTATTTAAGGCGACTTGTTTCTCCCTCCAAAGCTTCCTTTCTTCCAAGACGACAATAATGATAGGCAAAAGAAGCAAGACGATCACCACGGCGGCGCTACCTCCAAACTCACTCTGTGTGAAGCCGGAGACCTTGTTAATGATGATGACCACCATGAGAAACGTCGCGAGCCCGAGCGATATGTATAGGAAGTTATAGAACACCTTTAGCTCGTCTGTCTGTCTTTTCACTTTCATTATTCTTATCGTTCTCAAAAACGCAAACGATACTACTGCCGGCAACCAACCTACAAATACAATCATTCATACAGTTAGTACCGGTTTAGATCCCCGGTTAGTAGAAAAAAGTCATTAATCATTGTTTTTGAGATAATACATAGACTAATCATAACCATTGACCTCTGTTTTGTTCTGTTTTCCTCTGTTTTACTCTGTTTCGTGTCAATAAATATTATAAACTGAGCTTACCGATCATCAAGATGAGCTCTTTTGTGTCTTCACCATAGAAGGCGTGGTAGAGCTGTGTAATAATGGCGCCACTAAGACCAACGTAGCCCTTGAGAATCCCCAAGATAACCCCACGTGACTCCGGGAAGTTCTTAACGCACGTGACGAGAGATCCAGTGTTAGCGAACGACTGAGAGTTGGCTCCGACGCAGATATAGAGACACATGTGCCAAACTTGAGGTTTCGAGATCCGTTTCGTGACTGCGAGCCAAATCATGAAGTATCCGAAGAAGTTAAGGATGGCTCCGATCAAGAGGATGAACCAAGGCGGAGTCACCTCATTGAGTAGACCCGCGAGGACTCCAACGTTGGCTCCTAGATCTTTGAAGAAACTAAGGAGATTAAGAGTGGTTTGGTCGTAGCCTAAGGTTTTCTTGATATCGCTTGAGTAGATACCGAACATGTAAGTGGCTCCAGCCGTAGACATGATTAAGAGACTCCCGAAGAACATAAACCATCTCCCGGTTAGGATTTGGACGGCTAATCCCTTCATTGAACCACCGGGACTTGCAGCCACCATTTTTTGGGAGTTAGGAGAGAAGTGTTTATGTCGAGAGGGATGGTTTTGGGTGTGTTCTTGGTGGAATATATTGGCAACGAAGTGAGCGTGAGAGAAGAGAGAGAAGGTAGAGGGGGAAGACCGGAAGACCGTTGACTTGGAGAGTGATTAGGATAGGAGGGTTATAAATGGAAGCTAATATGCCTATATTTGTATATTAAAAGGAAACTAGGATAAGTTTTTTATAATTATATATATTAAAATGGATATTGATAGATTAAATTGGATAATGATGTATTTTAATGTAAAAAAAAATTAATGGAAAAAATTGTACATATGTAAAGTTCACATGTGACACATGGCAAATGATGGTTTTCATAGTAACAAATTTAATTCTTAGAAACAGGAAGTAGAAAAAAATAAAATGATTTTGACTATTATAGGATGAAGAAGGGAAGGAAGACATTTATGGTAGCTTTGATAGCTGGTCAAAAATAAAGATAAAATAGAAATATTCATTAAGACCGCCCATATTAAGCCGGGTGGGTGGTTCCTTAGTGTGATATGAATTTGTAATGTATTTAGACATATATAAGCATGTATATATCCTATAATATCATATGTATGATTTCTTCTCAAAGAAACAATTATAATAAACATTGTAATAAATAATATTATTAATTAGTATATTATTATATATAATAATTTTTAATAAGTGATAAACCATATAAACATCCTTAGTATTTGGAGTGCTTTAAAAAAATTTAGAGGGTTGACCAAAAATATAAATTTTAAGAGATATTCAAAACAATTTTAATTTCTAAGAAATCTACAATCATTAGTAAGAAACTCTTACACAGCAAATCTACGGTAATAGTGGAAGAATATATATAAACACATACAATCGGTTCAACTGCCGGTTTGAAAAGATTTAGTAAGTTTTAATTATTATTAAAAATAAAAATATAGTATTTGTGTAGGCTACATTATTTGCACACTCGAAGGCTTTTTGAATGGTGTATATAAATATAATTTAAACTTAATTCCTCATCTCCTAGCTTCTCGGAGTTGTAAAATTACACGCATACTACTTTTACAATACGTCAGAAATTGTGAATATCTTCTAAACGTACATAAAAGTTCAATTAGGTGTAGAAGTTCGAATCACATTCAATGCAAATTAAGTTATTGACAATGAGTTTTCGAGAACCCTATTTTTGATGAAATAAGATGTCACATTCTAATCGTTTGGTTTTTCCAAACTCCAATACGTTTAAATGTCAAAGTATTATGCCTATACATGAATTCATGCTAGCTTTGATTTTCTTAATCACAAAACATTTCTGTGTTAAAAGTTATATATATCGTATATGTTTTTCATTGCGTATAATTAATTTTTGTAAATAATGTTTGTTGAAACTAAAGTACTGTTGTACCTCTAACTCTAAATATAAATGTACTATTTAAATTTATAATTTTAAAAACGTAAATAGACAGATAATTATATACAAATTCTAATAACCTTCCATGATAATTTATGAGAATTGCCCTAATAACATTGTCCCAAAATTAAAAATTAAAAATAGTTGCTTTTGTCAACAACTTGATCAACGTGGAAAATGAATGAATCGTCGAAAAGATGATTTTCCAATATTATGTTTCTCTTAATTTGACTCTCTTTATTTCAACGTTCTTATTCGACTATATTAGTTCTCGTGACGTAGTTTGTTTCTACTTTCTATGCAATGTTCTTCTAGATGTAGAATAATAAGAATATGTTAATTTTTAATTATGGCGAAAGAATACAAGCAAAAAAAAAGCGATAAAGATAGAATCAAAGAATATATTGTCTAAGACATTTCTAATCTCTTTATTTCATTATATTCCGGTGCATTAGTCTTAATAAGTAGGTTGACAAAAGAACTCAAAAACAAATCTCAATAAGTGTACTGCTGAACGGGCAACTCTGCGTATAAGATCTTTCTCTTTCTGAACGGCAAATCAAACTAAATAAAATTAAAATATCTCAAAATCGAAATAATGATACACCAACTAAATCGAATAAGAGATCCTTTTGGAAATAAGAACGTACTGAGTCTAACTAGACTTATAAGTTATATAACATCACATTAGAAAAGAAGACTATTACTAGTCTTTAGTTATTTCTATTTTTATCAAACACGAAACTCGTTAGTTATATAATATTAAACGATCACGATCTAAACAACTAAGATTTAACGACTTGATCCCTAAACAATATAATCAGTCAGCAAGAATGCAGGAACATAACACCTTCTCCATGACCATGACTACATCTCATGTCATATGTATGACGAATTACTACTTAATTGGTCTGACTGATCACAGTTTCTTACTTGATGAAGATTTCGAGTATAATAAATTTAATTTGCTTTCGCTGAATAGTCGGTCAATGTTTAGTATTTTTCTTATTTGGTTCAGAGCCTTGCTGACCCGGATCAATTAATGAAAGTATTTGTCTATTTGATATACATTATTTAATTAGGCGTTTCTTGTTTGTATACCACGTATAAAAACTGAAGACGTGCAATATGTGAAAGCTCTAAAGAAAGACGTAGTAATGAGACGGGAAATTTATATATAAAAAAAAGACATATGAGGCCTCTCCATGATTATGTTGACTTTTGAAGATGAATATATTGACTTGTAAACCTGAACGTATGAACATTTTATTATTGTTAAAGAGGTTTTCTTATTTGTTGCTTCATAGACAACTCATTCTCCATTGATCTTAGTCATTGCATTGTCACCCTATCATCCTTATGTCGATAAACTTTTGTCCTTTTTGTATATTTATGAAGCTAGGCGTTAGATTTCTCTTTCGCCTTTGCTATGTATTCTTGATGTTTTGCATTTATTGTGAATATGTAACTATGTTGCATTCTTAAACATTTACAGCTGTGGTTTTTCGCATTTATGTCCAAGGGTATATATATTACCTTTTAGACAAAAAAAAAAAAGGTAATATATATTACCTTTAAGCTCTATATCACATATTTTTTTAGCTGGATCATAATGATCTAAATTCGTTAGAATATGGACCAACTATGAAATTACAGAGGATCGCGTGCAGTAGTTTTGACCCACACACCCGTGTGGTATCACATAATCATATAGTCGTTCGTATAGGAGTTGTGGGCACACGACAACATCTCTCCTAACACATGGACACCTTGACTTTTTAACTCAAATGTGTTGTTTCCTTTTTTTGTTTTTTTTTGGTGCTTCATAGAGAACTCATTCACCCTTAAAGGCTTGGGCTTTCGGCAGAACCCAGTTAAACCATTAGTATATTAACCTATGTCCATTGTATGTATCTTGTTTCACTTCAATATGTGGAGTTTACTAACAGTTTACATGATATTTTGCACATGCAACTGATTTCAGTTATTGTGTTTGGAAACTAGGTATGGAAATTATATATTAACCTCATCAACATCCACAAATATTTTGTATTTGTGAATATTAAAAATATGTATGTTCCAGTGATCTCTATCTCGGCTAAAATTTTGGTGTTTTCTTTTCTTTTTTTTCTTCTTCTACATACCATCTAGTTTCCCACTTACTTCCAGATTAAGACCCATGTAAATTTCAACTGTGAGAGGATTTAATGATTTTGTTGAAAATTATACTTAAATCTTTTTTAAAAATCATCTAATGTGTTTGGAATCATAATTTGACAATATGAATGAAGATACCATTTTGTCAACAAAGAAGGTACGTACATAGTTTTATTTTTCTTTCCCTATTACAACATCTTTCACTTCAAGAAAAACCTAACACTTTTGAAAACAACGATTTACTATTAAAGACCGACGAATTCAACTATCAACTATAGTTATATGCAATCGACGATCTAACATTCAACTATCAACTATAGTTCACAAATCTTTGGTATTTTCTTTACACCAAATGTTAGCTGTAAGATCTGTTAAAATCATTGTTCTCCTTATAGATTAAGATAAAATCTAAAACAAAATGTATGATGAATTGGTCATTTTGAGACTTAACCGACACATATAGACAATGTTCCCTGCACTGTGCATTTGTCCATGCACAAGCACACGCACAAGAACGACGACAACATTTGCTTCTTCTTTGTGTGTGTATGCGGACAAACCATTCCAATCTATATATATATATAAGAATTTGGTATAATATTAAGACATATTAGTGGATAGTGATAAATCATCGTTGTGTCACTACCCAAAATCAAACCGCATAATACATTGTGTTGAAAAAGAAAAACAAATTATAAATCAAGAAAGTGACTTTAAATTTTTTGGAGCCCCAGTGAATATGATTTCATAACAGCCTTCTTGATACGTTCTATTCATTACGGTCCCAAAGTTCACATCTTTGAACTTACGTTTAAATCAAATCATTACAAAGGGAGATTTGGGTCTCCCAATCAAATTAAAAATCTCCAAAGAGATTTGGTCTCACTACACGTCTTCTCCTTTTTAAGAAAATTCCAAATAAAGATTATACTTTTCAATATGGGAACACAGGTATCACCAAGTACAAAGATATGAAACTCATCATGGTGTTTACCAGAATCAATGATTAATTCTGTAACAAACAGTGAAGAGTAGATTAAGGATCCTAAAAGGTTAGCTGCAACTGTATCTGCTTGCTTTAGAAATATATTAATCTAGCTCTATGGAATAAGCCATAAGGTAATCAATTTTTTTGATCTTTTGATTATATACCAAAGTTTGTTATAAGTTATAACTAAGCTCTTTTTGAGTCGATGAAAAATAACATACAATCTTTAGGATTAATTAAAGCCTATTTCGAAGATAATGTTCACTTTCTTATCGGAACTTAAAAAACACAAATCTATACAATTTTAAAATCATCAAAACATACAATCAATATCCTTAAAAATGGTCTGTTGATCGGCTCTTCTGTCGCCGGATTGCTTGAACGCAACAGTGGGAGCGATTCTACAACTCCTCCTCTGGTGTTCAAGCACAAGTTCACCGGCTAACCAATCCAGCTTCTCATAATTGCTCTCTTCATTAATTTTTTTACCACCAAACAGAACCGACTCTGTGTTCTTCTGCTTTAGCATATCCTCTGCTACTCCCACAAGCATATTCACATTGCTTGGACTTGCGTCTGTGTCTATATTCGGTTTGCATGGACCGAAGCTTGAACCATTCGCCTATAACAACATCACCCAAAATTAATGAAATCTAATATTACTATCAAGATTCAGCTTTCCTAAATCTAATAAGTAATAACACATTTTTGCATCTAATGATCACATGAATGTACCAACCACATAAGCATTATACCTGAATACGAACGTAGTTAGAGCATGATTACTGAGAGTTACTCAGTTGGTTGCTTTCTTATTTATGTCCGAAAAAAAATTAAAAAATCTAATAATATTGTCTAAAATGCGAGAATCGCTTCTCCAGGAAGGAGCGGAAGCAACCCATAAGGAACGGTACGTGTCAAATTTTGGTTGGTTGTCGGATATATAAATTTTTTTTTTTTTTCATTTTCTTCTCTCTCTTTCGCGACCCTTTCTCATTTCTCTCTTGAGGTTAACGGTGAATCGGCGATAGATTCACTTCAAATCCGGAAAAATCGATTAAACTCGAGGGTTTTGGTGATTGACACCGATTTGTTTACGGATCGGCTTCCAATCACAATTGTTGTCATGTCTTATTCGCTTCTGTTCTCAAGATCCTGAATTTTCTCCAAGCTTTCATCGGTGTATCGATCATAATCTACTCGATTTGGATGCTCGATCAATATAACCATCATGTTCCCCCGTTAAACCTCCTCCGTCTTAGCCTCTGGCGGCTTCATCTCTAGAAAACGAAGGTATGTTGGGTATCTTTCTCTCCGATTCTATTTGTATGTCGTCGCCTCTCATAATTAAGTCTAACATCAAAACAGGGGCGTATAGACTTAATTAGATTCAATGTCGTCGCCTCTCATAATTACATTAAAAAAAGTACTTGGGTTGGGTGTCAATGATTTATGTGAATGTGTATGTTGTGAAGTAGCTTTTGATTTGGGAATCAAGAGGTTGCTGAGCAACCAACAGTTGATAAGGACAACTTAAAACAACAGCCCTAATTAGATATTTGGTTGCTCTTTTGATGTAAATGTCGGGTTAAAACAGTTTGGTTGCTGTCATTTGCTTTTGCTCTGGTTTGTTTCACTTCAAACTCCAAAGAATGTTGTTTTGATTTTGATGAAACTGATGAAGCAGGTAGCGAGAGTAATAGTGCAACGTTGACATTTGATGGTGTTGATAAAATGGGTGAAAGGCTTGCTAATGAGGTATTTAGCCAGCATTGTTGTTTTCACTTTGATCTGCAAAGTTTATGAAATTATATTTCTCTTTGATAAAAACTGCTGGTCTTTTATTTACTTTGTCGTCGTCCTCTACGAGAAAAGTAAGCAAGGGAGACAAGAATGTTACACACTACTAGTCTTTTATTTTCTTTGTCGTCGTCTCAACAGTGGTCATTCCGGTTATAACCAGTTTCTTCCAGGTTTGTGTCTGAAATTGCAATGTCCTTGAGATGAAGTTTGGACCTCAAAAGTAGCTTGCTTAATTGATTTTTGGTTGTGTCCCTGCAGCGGTTCCTGCTCCTGTGGTCCGAAGACCAGTTACTATTTAAACAGAGGCTTGACTCTGTTGTTTACTTGTTGTACAGCTTCTGGTCCAGTGGCTATAGTTCAGAAGGTAACTGGTTCATGTGTCTCAAAGGGAAGGACTTACTACAGATACTCAACAACTGTGATTAACAAATCTTCTAGACCTCTGAAAAGTCTCAACCTTTCGATCAAGAATCTATATGGACCAATCTGGGGGCTCTCGAGATCATGCAATTCGTTCGGTCTACCCTCTTGGATGCACTCATTGCCATCCGGGAAATCCCTAGAGTTTGTCTACATTCACTCAACATCACCGGCCAATGTGGCAGAATCAAGCTACACTTTGGCTTGACCAAACAACAACTACACTCAAAGGAATCAGTGTGTATAGGTCCAAATTTTAACCAATTAAACAAGTGTAAAACACTAATAAGGTAAAATATGCCTTGAGTAACTTTTTTGGGGTTCTCTAATAATAGGTTGATTTTGCTTAAGTTCTTTTAGGGTTGCTTTACTTAATTTATGATTATTTATATAATTAATTAATGTGAGAGTAACTATAGTGGGTTACTCCACTAATGATGGTCTTACTCCTACGGCACTGACCAAACGCCATAGAAACAGCCTGGTCCACAGTATCAGCCGCACCATCAGCAGAGATCCGAACCGCAGGTCGAGCCCAATGCTTAGACTTCCACTTCATAACCTTATCACAATCATACTTCACATCAACCAACTGTCCAGTACCAAGTGACAACACAAGCAAATCCTCAACACCTCTAACGAACGGAAACTCTTGTTTATTATGCAACACATGAGTGATCGCAGCAGCCGTAGGATTACTCATAGCTAAACCACCATCAACCGCCACGCACCGAGTCTTACCATCAACTGATCTCATCTCCACAGGCTCAAAAACTCCAGTCTCAGCCCACGTGGCTTTACAAACCTCCCACAGCTTGAAATCATAACCGTCCGTTTCCAACGCATCAGCACGTGAGAACAAAAACGGCGCAGAGCTAGTGAGGTCGTAGCAAGGAATCAAAACCGGTTTAAGCGTGTCCTTAAGCGTAAGCTCCTCGAACGACTCCTTCATAGCTTTCTCAAGAAGCTTCGAACCACCCGACCCACCCGACCCGGTTCTCATAACCCGGTTTAAAATCCCCTGCGACGATTTGCCGTAAAAGCTTTTACCTTTCTTAGCTAAAAACCTCCACGTGTCCTCCGCTTTGAAGATCGGACGGTTACCATCACTCGACGCGAAAAGCATCGCCGTGAAAATACCGCCGATACCGGAACCGGAAGCAACGTCGAAGTAATCGGCGATTCGGGCATTCGGATCACCCGATTTAGATTTGAGAGCGTGTTCCAAATACGCCAAAGCTTTCCCGGGTATGATCCCTCTCATCCCACCACCACTGTCGATACTCAAAACACAAACTTTACCTCTCTGGTTCTTGATCGAACCAGGAACGACGCCGTTTAAAGCTTCCACTACCACCGTTTCTTGCTCAGGACTCGGGTCTCTGCTTCTTGATTCCATAAGCTTAGAGTCATCATCATCGTACCCGAAAAGAAACTTGCTTTCGAGAATAGAGAAAATCTCGTAGCTTAGCTTATCAGTCTCGATACTCGGTTCTTGCATATTCGCCGCCGTCACTCCACCACCGTCGCCGCCGTTGTTGCTCTGTTTGATCAAGTGTTTAACAGCTCCGATTGAATCAATCGGTTTGTTGTGTACTCTTTGCATCGTAGTATCGTTTACTCTTTTAAACCCAAACAAGAACAAAAGATCAAATCTTTTTTAAAAACCCTTTTCTCTAGGCATTATCGCCCACTCAGACAAGGACAAAAGCAAAGAAAGAAAGAAAAAAAAAACTAATTTTTTAATCGGTCATACGAACGAACACGAGAAAAGAGAGTACGAGAAGTCTTATTCTCTCTTAAACTTTAGTTCTTGTTTCTGTCCTTAAATCACTCGAAAATATTTCAAAGAGAAAAGAGAATTGAAACCAGTCTTGAGAAGACAAAAAAGAGTGAGTTTTTCTTATTATTATTATTATTCGGACAGGACAGTATCAAATATAAAGAGAGAGAGAGGTGAAGAAGAAGAAGGAGCAAGAACACAGAAACTGCAAAGGATCTTCTTTTATATCTCACGCGTGACCTCTTTTTATTTTGTTTTGTTACTTAGAAATATGGGATGAAGCAATAAATAAGTAACGGGAGCAGCAAAGTTATTACATTACAAAACATTTTTCTGACAATAATTTAAAGACATTTTTCTGTAACTCCCAAATATTCCGAGATATTTGATAACTTTGAGGTGTGTTTTGTTGATATAGTCATTCCATAATCATGTATTAAGGTGGGATAATGTGGTTGTTTCATATAGATACAAAGATTAATAATACAGATTTTTTTTTGTATTTGTATGAAATTATTTATTTGATTAGAAGAATGTGTTTCTTTAGTTTCTATTTTGCCAAAATTAATTAAGAGACCAATAATGTATGGCGTGTCCTCAGCATTTCTACAATTAGTCTCTTTAAAAAAATTGATTTGCCAACACATACTTTTTTTCTTTTCATTTAAGCAGTTAGTAATTTAAAAATTTTATATAGATTAATTTTCTGAGTTTATCCCAAATATCAAGAAACATTTGATGTTAAATTTTTAATTATTTACTGTACAAATAACACTATATTAAAAAAAATTTATTGATTCTATTCCATATTGTGAAGATTTTTTTGATAATAGATCAATCAAATGTAATATATTAATTATAATCTAGAAATCAATTTTTCTGTATAAAAATAAATCAATTTACAAAAAGCGAAAAATTATGAGTTATGTTATATTCGAAGTCGAGTCTGTATGTGTCTTGTCGATCGATTATGATATATATATAGTTCGTATTTGAACTTCAAGGTAGATTATCAATTTTCAAAGTCGAATTGTGATATTCATAGTTGGAGTAAGACGTTCATATTTGGCCTTCAGACTTTGGGGTTAATATAGTAAAATGGTAAACAAAAAACTAATGGAAAACAGAAAACAAAATTTGGTTGCATGAAAGATAAATAAATAAATAAAATTGCATTACTAATAATGATGTTAATAATGATATTAAGCTGTTAGCAAAAACTATACTACAATAAATCATACAATATTAAACCAAAACTCAAATTTGCTGCCATTAGTTACCCGAAGTTATCGGAAATTCAATGATTTACAAAATATGTTTGGTGGGGAAATTGAATCTTGTCCCAACAAGAATCTAAATCTAATGACGAAATGATTCACGTGTATTGATTATAGTTGACTATATGGAGTCCAAAGCAGATACAAGCGTTTAAGCATTTTGTAACCGATGAATTTGTTAGTATTTTCTTTCTATTTTGGGTTTTAGGAAAGTTATGATTTCCTCCAAACATATAATGAGTGTTTTTTTTTTTATCTTCTTATTCTCTAACATTAGTTCATTTAAGTATTATTAACTAAGTGAAGAATGAAAAGATAAAACAAAAACTATGTCAGAAAATAAATAAAAATCGAGGCAGGCTAGCTACACGATAAAAGCTCGTATACATATATTGAAGACTCTTACGTAAAACTGTGAACGCCTCCAGTATATTGTCTCACGCCAAGAAGGGAGTAATAAGGTACCAAACAAACAAGCCAAGTGAAGTGAGCAATGGCAAAAGAGGAGTGAAAGTAAAAGTTGGTGGATTGGGCACCGACGGGGGAGAGGGGCACGTCACTGTTGGTCCCCGTAATCTCCGCTTCTTTCTTTGTCTTACACAAATCCGAACAGTTGATGTTATATAAAGAAGGAGAAAGGTTTTTGAATCTTTTTTGATTAATCTCTTTTTTGTTCTTTTGTTCCGTTTTTGTCGCTGCGCGTGGAGCCCTTCCATTTATATACACACTTATGAATTATGATCCTTTATTTATTTCTAAAGCATAACATAAGGGTGGGTGTGTGTGTGCTTTGCTTTAACCTTGCCCGTGATTTTGGGTTCTTACTTACTTAACTCAGTTGAGTTTTTTTTTTGTATCCGTCGGGATCTAACTTGTTAGGAAAACGGCTATTCGAGACCCTTCTTTTATTTATCCATTCACAAAATTGTCTACTTGCAATGTTATTTGTCCAGTTCCGTTACTTGTTAGTTGTTATTTGTAGAATATTTATCGTATTTCGTGGATTTTATTTGCCTGTAGTTGTCTACTAGATCAATATTTATTGTACGTATAGAAGTGATAAAATAAAAAACAAAAAAAAGAAAGAAAACGGATAAGCCATGCTACTATTTAAGTAATTAAAAACCAAAAGATATCCAAATCAATATATTTTTGTTAATACTTGTTTCATGACGCAAAGTTGCAATGTATCTAGTTTATGTTACCTGTATTAACAACGACATATACTTATTTTTTCTTATTTTGAAGATTGATACGTGACAAGAAGGGAATACAAAGACAAATATTAAAAATATTTATTCCCATCCCCACTGTATACTGTTGGCTTTTTTTGTCATAAATATTATTGGCCTTATTCTTCTGTTTTTTTTTCTTTTCTTTTATAACCCAAATTAAATTTTATTTTATATTTTCTCGCCAACTCTAATTGTAAAGTAAACGAACTTCATTTATTTTTCTTCACCAAATCTAATCTATAGAAAACATTGATTTTGCCATACTCCTTTTTTTAAATGTACTTCAGTAAAACAAGAACCATGCAAGAGTCAAGTTGGTATTATGATATAGATGACTCTATGTGAAAGTTAAACCGACCCCGACCAGAATTCGACAACTCTGAAACTGAAAAGAAGTAACATAGATTCATAGTGGAGAGATACAAGAAAAAATAAAATATGATGGAACATAAAAAACACCAACACAGTAGTAAGACATGTATACCACTATATATATTACCTTATAAAGCTTTTCGCCATTGACTCATTCATCTTTCACCGTACTCATGTAATGTTCAGTTTAAAGCATGAATGAAATACTATTCTTTTCGCCTTTTTATGTTTTTCTCGGCTTTTATGTTTTCAAACTATATGATTCGGTCTTCGAATTTATCATCTTCTTTTAACGGGGAGAAAAGTTGTGGTGTAATAGTAAGTTCGTAAAACACCCACTTGACTAAGATGACTATAAGAAAAAAGAAAGTCAGAAGCTCTATTTTACTTGCCCTATATTATTTTGATGGGACTGAGTATGCTAACATATTGTATTTTACAAGATCGAAAATACGTGTCGGCACAGCAGAAAACTTGTAATTAGTTAGATTGAGACGACTCACATAAACAAGAAAAAAAAAAAAAAATACAGCATACGACGAAAACATTATTCAACTTTAGGATTTGCACTGTTCTGTCAATTTATGTTAGGTATTAGTCATTCCCGCTAGCTATTATACTGTTACAAAATACACCATTTAATAATAGTAACTGTGGGGACAAGTTAGAGAATGAACAGCAAAACAGAGGAATTCTTAATGAAAATTTTGAATCTAAAAGGTTTTCAAAACTTGCATACAAAACCAACTTCACTAACGTATTTTTAGTTTTTTTTTAAAGGCATGCAAAATTGCTTTCCCTCGACTAGAATCAGAGGGATTCACGAGGACTAGATGATGGTCTAATCCTCGAAGGCATCTTCAAGAGTCTCTCTGTTTCGCACATAAATGAGTGTTTAGGAGTTATAGACATCTTGTTCACCTCGTTGTTAAGAACAACGTCATCATCACAGTCCTCCTCACTGTCTGTATCTCCTTCATACACTGTGACTTCCGGCAAAAGTTCATCCTCATCCTCATCGTCATCGTCATCGTCATCATCATCGTCATCTCCGATTAAGTACGGATTTGCATTAACGATGCTTAAGTCGGGGCAAATCATCAAATGAGTACTCAAAGAAACTTCTATTAGTGTCTCATGTTGCTTCGTGCTTGCTTTGTAATTGAAAAAAAAACAAAAAAAAAAAACGCATGAGTTAAGATAGTGAACCTTTTAGATATTTTCAACAAGCACCGGTCGAACGGGAAGGACAAAATAAGCCTTTCACGAGAGAGCTCAGACTTGGGTAGGCCATTCAAAATGAAGGCTTCCGAGACAATGAACAGACCAGCAGCTTTGGCTTGTTTACGGAATTCAGAAACTACCAATGGATGGCACATCTGATAACACATACATAAGTTGGTGTAATCTTAATGCATTTGATACTTTGGTTCAGACCACTTGAGATATATACAAGTATATAACACATGAGTTATGGGGAAAAAAAAAGATAGTGTAAGTTACCTTCAATGGGTCTAGTTTGTGAGATAAAACTGACTCCAAATGGTGTAAGCTGCGATCGAAAGCCAGGAACGTCCAGGATTGATCTCATTAGGAAGCATAGCACGTACAAGATTACCTACAGTCACAGAAAAAGTAACAAATTTAAGTCATTACTTGACATAATTGTGTATAACTCCAGAAGAATATATTCTTAAAGGAATAAAAAAGCAATAAGATGGTTCTAAACTTGGACTATATATACCTGGCATCCTGAATAAAAAACTTGATGTGCTTCAGGGCCAGCATCATCATTGCATGTTCTGCAATAATCCGCAGACTCGTCCACCAATCTAAGATTTCAGACACATGAGAATTAAACAATGTTACTACAAAGTGAAACTTGAAACAGATCGAGACAATCATCTTTTGTCAGTTTTTTTTAGCAGTCTCTTTCTACCTTTTTAACATGCTAGCCACAAAAGAAGCAGGCAAAAACTTTGCACGATACAAGTAGCTAGCTAGATAATCCACTGCATTCATCCTGTTTAGTAAAGGGAGAAAACAAAATCATGTACAAGTGGTGAGTCTGGTGACTAGAGAACAGAGCTTGATCATATGATGCAGAGAAAGGATAATATGAAACTCACCTAGTAAGTTGGTATTTGTTGCTGGAGAGAAATATGTCCAACAGCTTACTGGCAAATTTCACACCACAATTTTCAGGATCTAGTGAGCACGCATAGAACATCAGGAACTGCAGACGAAAGCAAAATGAGTTTAAGCCAAGAACATCTTATGCCAACAATGAAGTAAAGTGTTAGGAGCCTAAAATGACAAATTATACACTCTATATGTTGTTATAGATACGGTGCATATATACCTGTGAAGGTTTTGTGTTTTGCGTGTTCAGAATGAAGATCTCAAACGAATCGAACAGATATTCAAACACCTGCGCCAAAAACATGAAAAAACCCAACCTCAAAAGATGAATGCATCTACCACAAGGGAAATAAAAGATAAAGTTATGTTGATGAAGCACCATTTGGTGACATACCTCATCCAGACGACCAGCATCTTGACAGGCTTCAAGATGGTTAGAAGATAATTCCATTAAGTCGTCCAACAATTTAGAGACTACATTTCTCTTTTGATCTAGAGACCGCACTGGAAACTGAAAAAGAAAACTCAAAATTCATGAATGATGATGGCAGATAGCTCTACAGACTACAGGAAACCACAGACATAAATCCAGAAACTTTCAACCAAGTTTTTGGATTCAGCATAAACAGCAGATAAACACACTAAATCCTACCTCCTCTCCTTCATTCATAGAGCCTTCAACTGCAACGTCAAGTTCCATATTAAACATGGCTATACTGGAATCATCTTGGAGAATATCATTATCATTCCACCCAATCATCAACTACAAAGATGATCAAGCATATTACTCACTTACCACATTACTTAAGTGGCTATACGATACTTGTATGCAACTTTATTCGTGAAGCAAAACTCTGTCCACATACATCGAGATCTCGCAACCTCTCCATGATCACTTTAAAAATCACGTTGCCAACAACTTTTCCGATTGAGCTGTTCTCTAACTCGAACAAGCTCTTCACATATGGCACTACAACCTGAAACTGCAAGACAAGAAAATAGTTTGTCATATGGCTCTGTTACATTATTTTTTTATAACAGAATTAAAAAAACATACATGGTCTTTGGCGCATATGCTAGGCATTCTCTGGGCGAGGATGGGCAGTAATTTTGAGGGAGCAAGGGGGACTAAATAAGAAATCTTGTCAAGAGCTGCGTGCACCTGGGAAACAACTTCCCGCATCTTATCGTTGAGTTCGCGGGGTTGCGAACGTAAATTAGATATAAGCATATCCAAACAATATATCAGATACTTTCCATTAGTAGTGGCCTAGAGATATATGGAACAGAACAAAAAACACAAACTGTTAAGCTCCTTAATCAATATGGTTAATGACATGAGGGATAGGTTGGTGAGCTGTGTACCAGTGATACGATTAGGTCCAGGAATGCATACATTACATTTACATTAGATTTTTAATCCCAAATTCTCGTTCCAAGAATCTAGAGACAATAAAAATGTGACGCAAGGCAGAGGAATTAAAGTCAGGTATGTGTTTAATAAATAAAATAAACTTACAAGTTCAAGAAGCCGTTTATGGTGAACTTCATCTAAGCAAGCAACAGAGCGTGATAGAATTTTCAAGAGTGTCTGCAAAAGTGAATGAGAGAGTGAACATGTCTTGGTTAGCAAGTAACAACCGAAATAATAAAAAAGTTTGGATTGTCATATGAGGAAAAAGACGACACACCTCTCGCTGTGCCACAACATCGACATCATCAGACACTTCGATACCATCAGATTCCTTTTTAATGTACATTAACTGAACAAGCTGATCATATTGATCCGTATCCCCCTGGATTTAACAAAAGAATTTACTTTTAAAACAACACACACAGAGAACCAAAAACATATGTATATACAAAAGTGAAAGAAGAAACATTAATTTGTGCAAACGACGCCGTATGGTGTGGAGGGTTTAAGCTTGGTACACAACGTCGTCGTTTAAGTACGAAGGGTTTTAGTGATTTTCTTCTTCTTCTCCGATTCTCTTCTCTAGTAACTGAAGCGAGCTAAAGAATAAAAATGACAACTTTCATGGCTTCAAGACGATTCCGTCCACCTCTTCTACTCCATCGTTTGATAAACCCTAAACCCATTTCTTCTTCAAAGTCTCGATTTCCCAATCCACCGGATAATCAAAGTCGAAACTTTTCCGATTCCACTAGTGAAGTCACCTCAGAACTACAATATCCTCATACAACCTCTGCAACGGTCCACTCACCTTCGATTCCAATCCTAAATACTAAGATTCAATGCGACGATGATGTGGACGACGCTCGTGTAATCGAAGTGCTTCTAGGTCGTAGGAACGACCCTGTCTCTGCTCTTCAGTATTGCAATTGGGTCAAGCCTTTACCTCATCTTTACGAGGAAGGTGGAGATTTTTTCTGGGTACTCCTTCATATTTTGTTTACTTCTCCTCACACGCACGATCGCGCTAGCAATTTGCTCGTTATGTTCGTTTCTAGCAGCAAACCAACGGTGACTCCAAGCGTAATGGTTAACAATTTGGTTGATTCGTCTAAAAGGTTTGGTTTTGAAGAACTAAGTTCACGAGCTTTCAATTACTTGTTGAACGCTTATGTTAGAACTAGGCGAATGGACTATGTTGTGGATTGCTTTGATTTGATGGTGGAACGAAATGTGGTTCCTTTTGTGCCTTATGTGAACAACGTTTTAAGCTCTTTAGTTCGGAGTAATTTGATTGATGAGGCTAAGGAGGTTTATAATAAGATGGTTTTGATTGGTGTTGGTGGTGATAATGTTACCACTCAGCTTTTGATGCGAGCTAGTTTGAGAGAGCGAAAGCCTAAAGAGGCTGTGAGGATTTTTAGGAGAGTGATGAGTAGAGGAGCAGAACCAGATGGTTTGTTGTATAGTTTTGCTGTTCAAGCTGCTTGTAAGATGTCTGATTTGGTTTTGGCGATGGATTTGTTGAGAGAAATGAGGGAGAAGTTAGGTGTCCCTGCCTCTCAGGAAACGTATACTAGTGTGATTGTGGCTTGTGTGAAGGAAGGTAAGATGGAGGAGGCGGTGAGGGTTGAGGATGAGATGGTTGGTTTTGGGATACCGATGAGTGTTATTGCTGCAACGAGTTTGATTACTAGATATTGCAAGGGGAATGAGTTAGGTAAGGCTTTGGAATTTTTTAATAGAGTGGAGGAGGGAGGGCTAGCTCCAGACAAAGTTATGTTTTCGGTTATGATTGAATGGTTTTGTAAGACTATGGATATGGAAAATTCTGTTGAGATTTACAAACGGATGAAATCTGTAGGGATTTCTCCTTCATCTGTTTTTGTCCACACAATGATCCAAGGGTTTTTGAAAGCCGAGTAACCAGAAGCAGCGCTAGAGATTTTCAGTGACAGTTTTGAAACCTGGATTGCGCACGGTTTCATGTGTAACAAGATTTTTCTATTGTTATGCAAGCAAGGTAAGGTTGATGCTGCGACGAGCTTCTTGAGGATGATGGAAGATAAAGGGATTGATCCGAATGTTGTTTTTTACGATAACTTGATGCTTGCTCATTGCAGAATGACAAACATGGATTTGGCTTCTTCAATATTTTCAGAGATGCTGGAAAAGGGTTTAAAGCCGAATAACTTCACTTACTCCATCTTGATTGATGGATTTTTCAAGAATCAAGATGAACAGAATGCTTGGGATGTCATCAGTCAGATGAATGCTTCCAATTTCGAAGCTAACGAAGTCGTATATAATACGTTGATCAATGGTTTGTGCAAAGTTGGTCAGACATCTAAAGCAAAAGAGATGTTGCAAAGTTTTATCAAAGAAGAGCGATGTTCAAGGAGTTGCACGAGTTACAATAGCATCATAGATGGATTTGTCAAAGAAGGTGAAACCGATTCTGCTGTAGAAACGTACAGAGAGATGAGTGGAAACGGTATATCCCCAAATGTTGTAACCTTCACCAGCTTGATCAATGGATTCTGCAAAAGTAATAGAATGGATCTGGCTCTTGAAATGATACACGAAATGAAAAGCAAGGATTTGAAACTTGATATTACAGCCTACGGTGCACTAATAGACGGGTTCTGTAAAAAGCATGACATGAAAACGGCTTATACTCTCTTCTCTGAACTCATGAGACTAGGATTGATACCAAATGTGTCTGTCTACAATAGTTTGATTTCAGGATTCCGTAATCTGGGAAAGATGGATGCAGCGATTGACCTGTACAAGAAAATGGTGAATGATGGGATCAGTTGTGATCTGTTTACATATACAACGCTGATTGATGGGTTGTTAAAAGGCGAAAATCTAATCGCGGCATCTGATTTGTACTCAGAGTTAGTTGCTTTGGGGATTGTCCCTGATGAAATCTTGCAAATGGTACTTGTCAATGGTCTTAGTAAGAAGGGACAGTTTGTGAGAGCAAGCAAGATGTTAGAGGAGATGAAGAATGAAGATGTGACTCCAAATGTGTTAATTTACAGCACTGTTATTGCAGGACATCATAGAGAAGGCAATCTCAATGAGGCTTTTAGACTTCATGAAGAGATGCTTGAGAAAGGTTTAGTACATGATGATACTGTATTGAATTTACTCGTGAGTGGAAAAGTTGAGAAACCTCTTGCTGCAGAAGATTAATAATATATTGGCTTCTCCCTGAGACGAGAGATCTAGCTACTAAAAATACTTTTGATCGTTGGAAGACATACAAGATCTTCATAACTCTTTTGGGTAAACTGCTGTAAGGGAGCAGGATTTTGTCGTGCTATTAAGTGAAGCGAATGCAGGAATATGCTTACAGGTGGCTTCAAGTTGATCAAGGTCTTCCAGTGTTAACAGTGTAGCAAGTCAAAGCAAAAGCGTTATTTAAATTGCTGTCGTGCATTTGATCAAGTTCTCCATTTAAATCTTCCTCAAGCAGTTAACCGACTGTAATTCACAAACATGTTTCTTTACAGTGTCTTGTGTAAATATATATAAAATCAGTTATGAAGATTTTGATACTATTTCACTATCCTTTGATCAACTACATACTTCAGGTGCATCATACACTGGGTTACTAACTGTTGATGTAAGCCTAGGGTGCAGCAGAGAGGACTACATGACAAACAAAATTTAACAAATCACAGAAAAGTCTATTATCTGTGAATAACAAAAGTCACCAATTTTCAGAAGTGGATGGGGACTATCATCCAGGAAGATGTTCAGAAGGTTGAGATTGCTACGGTTTACATTCTGCGACAAAAATGGAAACAAGGTAACCACATGATTGACAAACAAAACATGTAATGGATTAGTATTTCTCAGCCTTACCATATCGTGGCAATTGCTAACACATGACACAAGCTGCAGGAAGAAAAATCTCGCCTGAAGAAAAAAGGATTAAAAAGAATCTCAAATGCAGACCATAATTTGAAAGACAATTTGCGCTTACCAGACTCTCAGAATGTCAGCGTAAAAAGTTGAAGTTGGCAACGAGCAAGATATTATGTGGCAATGACAAGATGGGTAGGGGTTAACATCACCTGTGAAATCCATAAAACCCACGAGATAATTATATAATCAACTAGAAAGAATAAATTTCATCCAAGCAAGAACACCAACCTCCTTCAACCGGTTGATATTCATATGGCCGAGTAATTGGTGATTTATGATCTCTTTTGCCAAGTTGTCACCAATCTACATAAATAAATAAAAAGCATCAATTAACAATTTGCTAAACATCTCTGAAGTAAACTAATGCAACCAGCTAAAGTAAAATTCACACTTATCCGTTTTGTTTCTAATTTTGCTAATTGCAGACAACAAAGGAACTTGAAATATATCGAAACAATCATTACCTTGCGTCAGTTTTTCACAGCAGTGTCTTTCTATCTTTTTAACATGCTAACCACAAAAGGAGCAGACAAAGTAGCTAGCTTAGATAATCCACTGCACTCCTCCTGTTTAGTAAGGGAAAAAATAAAACCATGTAGGTAAGTCTGGTGACAACAGAGCTTGATATCATGCAGAGAAAATTTTACCATGAAAGGATAAGATGAAGCTCACCTAGTGTCTTGAGTTTTGTTGCTAGAATATATGTCCAATAGCTTCCTGAAAAATTTCACACCACAATTTTCAGGATCAAGTGAGCACGCATAGTATATCAGGAACTGCAGACGAAAGCGAAATGAATCTAAGCCAACAAATGAAGTAAAATAGTTAGGAGCATGAAGAATTATACAGTATGTATTAATTGTGATAGATACGGTGCATACCTGTAAAACTTTTGATTTGTGCGTGTTCAGATACTTTCCACTAGTATAGTAGTGGCCTAGAGATGGAAAAGAACAAAACCACAAACTGTTAAGCTCCTTAAAGCAGATCATATATATTGTGCTAGTTGCCTAGCAGTGTACCAGTGAAATGATTAGGTCCAGCAATGCATATATTACATTAGGTTTGTAATCTCAAATCTTCATTCCAAAAATCTGTAGACAATAAAAGTGATGAAAGTCAGAGGAAGGTATGTGTGAATTCAACAGTACGTAAGCTCGTGCAATATAAAAAAACACTTACATGAGGGAGAAGCTTTTCATGGTGAACTTAAGAAAGCAGCAGAGCATGATAGAATTTTGAAGAGTGTTTGCAAAAAGAATGAGAATGAAGATGTCTCAGCCACAACATGGTCATCAGATTACCTTCAAGAAGCATTTCAAACTTAAAAGCACATAAACAGTTACATACTTATTAAAGAAACAATGTTAAGACCATATGTAAACAAGACATTCCAAAATCAAACAAGTAGAAGTGAGAGATTGGGAATTACTTACAGCGCATAAGTGTTGTCCACAGTTCTAGGATAACTTCCCACAAGCTGGCATTGACTAGCTCAACATCTGAAAAAGGATGATTGGATGAGGATAAATCAATAACAGAAGAAGGAAATGAAAGGAAAGATATGTTGATGAAGCAAAATTTAGTGACATACCTCATCTAGACGCCCAACATTGTGAACAGGATTCATGATGCGCAAAACATAGGACCATTAAAGTGTCCAACAACTCAGAGACTACATTTTAGCTGAATCATTTTTGTTTAGATAACCGCAATGGAAACTGCAAAAGACAAATAAGATTTATGAATGATGGCGGGCAGTTAGGGAAATTAATTTGTGATTGTTTATATACTAGGATTTCATCCGCAGTACACGGCGGGACTAAATTATAAATTATTGTATTTTAAATAATAATTTTTAATTTATTTAATTTTCAATTAATTAAATTTTGTCTAATTAATTTAGAATTTTTGTCGTTCTTCTTACTTTTATAAAGTTTATAACCTAATTACATTAAATTTATTATTAGATATAATACAAAATTCTATATTTGTTTTGTTCTCTAGAATTAAACAATTAAATAGAAGCATATGCTTATATAGTAATGTTAGTATATATTTTTATATGTCTTTAATTTTTTTTTGAATATTAAGAATGTGTTATATTTTGTAGTACATATACTAAATAATTTATAAGTTAATTTTTAAAACTATGATTACAAATCTATAGTATATATGAGATAAACAAATAGTTTTAGTTTTGGAAATTTATTTAGGATGAGAAATCTTGTTTTCAAAAACAGAAACTTAATATTAATTAATTAAATGAAAACAAATTAATAATTAATGTCAATGACATGCTTGTAAATATGTATGAACTTCAGGATTTATTTCATAAATGTCTCCAAAAATGTATATATAGTTGAAAGCAAATTAGTTATTTTTTTGGTTCTTTGAAATGTTGAATAAATATTAAGAAAAAAATAAGCAAAACATATGTAAAATAAGCAAAACATATGAAAAAATAAGCAAAATATATGAACAAACCATAAGTAAAATATTTGTAAGTGTTTTTATAACACATAAAATAGACTTTTGTTGTCACATTAGCATTTTGTTACTTCATTAAAAATATATTTTCGTATAAAACTTTAATACAAGTTCTCAACTCTTAAGTGATTTTTCATTTTATTTTCAAACATCTAATATGTTATATAATACTCTATTAATACAAATAAAAGATTAAAAAATATGAAATAAGAAGAATTAATGACAAACTAAATATCATTGATTTTTAATATACGTGAAGACGAAGAAGGTGTTGATGAAAAACTCGGTAACCACAATTGAGAATGTTGCTGCTACGCATTCTATTGAAGACTAATCCTACGCATCGCTTGGAATTGCAATTGGTGTATGTTCGGTCCTCTTCTTCTGTCTCATTCTTTGGACAGTCAGAAGATCGTCTCCTGATGTAGATATTGAAGCTGGTGGTGCTTCTGCTGAGTTTGCTTCTGAAGACGACGACAATGCATCTACGGAGGCTATCTTCGGATCTTCACGGGAGCATTCTGAAGACGAAGAACTCCAAGTTCTTGAACTCCCACTTCCTATTGTCCCAATACTTCCCCAAGACTTCCCATTCCCATATAATAGGGAATGTGGGATTTGTTTTGGGGAATTCGACCCCGAGGATGATCCTCTAGCCAACATCGCTTGCCTGCATGCCTTTCACCTCGCGTGTCTGAGTTGGCTAGCGGATGCCCTTATTTAGACGTGTATTGTAGTTATAAATTAACTTTCTTAGGACCTTTATTGCATAGTCTTACAAGCTTTGGTTTTTCCATTGGAGTTACTAATTAGTTAAATTAATATATTTTATTTTGGCATATGAAATAATGAGTTAAACTAACACTTAATTAACTTAAAAATACTACTATTGAGTTAAATTTAGGAAGTGTTATTGGATTCTAACTTATATAAAATTTTGATGACTTCAATAAAATCATAAAAAGTAAATAAGTGAAAGATTTTGAAGAATTGCTAGAGAGTTTTCAATAATCTTGGAAAAATAATTTTCTACAATCTTGTAGCTAGAATCCAATAACACCAAATTTATTTAGATTTGAAATGAACTTTTAGAAATTACAAAACTAATAACACCAAATAGTTTAACAAATTCTATATAACATTTAAAATCATTAAAACTCTATAAATCACAAACTGATAATATCCCCTAAACAGTTCATTGGGCAAAGGATAAATTTGGAATAATGAAGGAAACTGTTAGAATTATAAAATACACAGACAAAAAAAAAAAAAAAAAAAAAAAAAAAAAAAAAAAAAAAAAANCGGAGTCTCTTTAGCATGAAATAATCTCGTCTTGATCCATCCTGAGCATCATATCAACCGTAAAAAAAAAAAAATTATATATTTCTGATGAATTTTTTTTGCTGGGAAAATAGTTTCGGTTAAACTAATCAATCACTTGGGGTTGTTCTTTTGGTTTTCTTCTTTCATGTTATAAAAATTGATACTTTTATGGTTTAAACTTAGCTTTATTCCTTGGCGAATTGATTCTTTCTCTTCTAATATTAGTTGTAAGAAGATTTGCTCAGCTTGAGAGAGAGAGAGAGAGAGATCGAGTACGGAGCTTGTTCTGATCGTGTGAGTTGTTCTCTGTCTCTCTTTGTCGTCCCTTTTTGATTGTTACGGAATTTGTTAAATTGAGAGTTTCAACTGATTGGGTATTTTGCTGTTTCTTTGTAGTGTAAGTAACCATCTTTTTAGAACATTGGGCTTTTGTTGACATGGTTTAAAGCAATTCCTCTGTTTGCCTTAGAATTCTGATCCGAAGCAAAAGGCAGGTAAACGATTTTCTTATTTGTGGAATGAGATTGATGTGCTTGTTTGATTTCGCGAAAATTTTCTCCATGTGGCTGTTGAATTGTGTGATACGAAGCTATACTTAAAAACGCAAATGATGCTTTTGATTTGGTTTCCTTGTTTGATTTTGATTTGCAATGTTCGTTGTAGCGTTTGATATGTTTGATGTGATGATTTAGAAGCTAAGCCTAACTTTTGATATGTTTGTTAGTGACTTGAGAAAGTAACACTAGTCTCTTGGATTAGTTTGTTAGTGACTTTGTTTTGAATCTGCGTTTGATCGGTTTTAGTATATTGTTTTGGACCTTTGGTGGTTTTATTTAGCATTCTTTTTATTCAGATCAACACTTTAATAGATTATATTATGCAACCGTCAGTGGTTGATGTGTTTATAGAATGAGAACCGTTCTGGGATCGCTCTCTGTAATGTTCATATTGTTAGCACCTGTTTGATTTATCTTTAGGATTCGTTCCTGACCATTGTTCCTAGAATTTGGATGCAGCATCCATTTTGAACCCAAATCTTTGCAATATATATACCTGATTTTACTTCTTCTTTGTGTAGTAGCCCCTTCAGTTTGGTCTTTCTTGATCTTTACATATTCTTTTTTTAGACGCTCCAAATCAATTTCTGGTTATAGCAGAAAGATAAAAGAAAAAACTAACCAACTCATTTACCTTGTTTCAATTCTCAGTGATTTTGCAGTGGTTTCTCTCAGTATGGAAGAAGCCCATTCAGTGAATAGTCCGAGACGAGTATTAAGCTTCTCCAAGAGAAAGAAGCAAAAGCCCGGTTTCAGGGATTCAGACAGCAGAAGGTCATTTCCCTTCAAAGCATCACAAGTTCATCATGGACCCAAACCCTCAGAGGTGTATGGTTTTGTAGGTTCCATTTCGACTGTTGTTGCCACTGTCATCTTCTTGATATGGGCTTATGTACCAGATAAACTCTTGGAGTCTATAGGTATCCATTACTACCCAAGCAGGTACTGGGTACTCGCTATGCCAACGTATTTGATGGTCACTCTGATGCTTACTTTGGCCTTCTACATTGGTCTCAACTTCATCGCTACTCCACCTCCAACCTCTCTCAATACCTTGTTTGGTGAGCTCCCCTCTTTTAGATTACTTTCATCTAATGTTGTCCTCGCTGTTCCAATAGCTAGCTAGAATGTTTCAAATGTTGTATGTGCAGGGGAGTGGTTTTTTTTTGGAGTTTTCTTGCTTTGATGATATTGTGTGTTTGGTATGGCAGATGAGTACAGTAGAGAACCTGGGGAACTCGATCCTAGGATGGAAGAAGGTGAAGACAGGCCTATAGATCCAATTTCTGACATTGATATTTCAAGAATCAATGATCTCATGTTCAATTCAAAGTGATGTCAAGTGATGGCTATGTAATCAGCAGCTGAGTAAAGCTGAGGCCTCAAGTTCTTGCGCCCGTGTTACATAAAAGTTGGAGAATAAACAATCCAAACAAAACAGAAGTTTCTTTGTCGAGTATTCTCCACGTAAAACTCTAGATCACAAAAGCTAAAGAAAAACGCAGATTACAAAGCTATTGTATTAATAATCCCAATAGCTAATAATACTGACCCCAGATGCAAGTCTTGAAGAACTGTAGTACACTAACCGACAATCATTAATTTCGTATATTACTAATCTCTTAACAATGGCTTAAACCTTTACTAAACCACAGCTACTCTAAGACAAGAGAGAGACACAGTGATGAACAAAGGGAAACACCATTGAGCACTAGAAGAGTCCATTTAATTTCAAAAGCAAAAAAAAAACAAAAAAAAGTCTTTTGAAATAACTTACTAATGATAATTCTAAAAATATTTTAGTGTATATAATCATAAGTATCCCGCTTATAACTCCAACAGACTTTAGGGGTACAATAAACAAGCCGAGCTGATGGTGAAATCCTAGGCATAGCTTCTAACTCCATTTGACACTCTTTGAGATCGCATGTTTCTAAGAAGGACATCTCCACTGTCTTTAAACATTTTGAGTTAGCGAGAATGTATTTCATTAGTTGTTTCTCATCTTCTTTTCCTTGATACTGTATCCACTGAACAATCTCTAGATGAGACGATAAGCATTGGGGAATAGTACTCGGCTGGTTCCAGGAACATGGGAGAGACTCCTGATACACCATTACAGTATTTACTTTTTTTTTTAATATACATTTATTAAAATTCATCAAAACTAGATGTGCATATATGTGAAGGGATGATGGCACTTACAATGGCCTGGACGGCAAGAGTTTTCAGTTTAGAAAATTTCTGAAGCAAACACAGAAGTGGTTCCAACCAATATAATGAAAATGCTGCATTGAAGACAAAATCTGTGACCCTAGGGAATTCAATGGTTTTCAAACACGCAACCTGCAATAAAACAAACAAACAAACAAAAAGATTGGTTGACCAAGCAAGCAACAAGGAACAGAGGAGGAGATCGAGCCTGAGGGTATATACCATTGATTCGGTAAAAAACAAGTTGAGACGTATGGCAGAAGAAAGACATCTCAGAAACTTTTCAGCATCATTGTTAACAATCAAGGTGGTGGCTGCGGTATCAAGGCAAATAAAATTATTCATCAAACTAAGAGAGTCTCTCCGCCTATCGTCAGAGACTTCTAAGAATTTTAATCCAGGGCAATCTATCACCAACGACCCAGTGAGATAGTCGTCCTCTTCCTCTTCCTCTTCCTCTTCCTCTTCCTCTTCGGTCAGATAAGTAAAACTTTTCAACGAAGGCACTTTCACGGTAAAGTTTTTCAAGTTGTCATCTTTACCAGGTCGTCTAACCACCAGTTGTTTGAGAACAGGGGAACTTGATAAAAGCCTAGCAAGAGATTCTTCGTCTTTGTAGACCACATAGGCAAGTTTCAGATATGAGAGAGATGGTAAGTTAGCCGGGAAAGAAACGTCCACTAGAATCTGGTTTGATAGAGTTAAAGAAACGAGGGAGTCGCATGTGTAAAGGCTCTGAGGTAAGCTTGTGGGCTCTCCTGTCGTCAAGAGGAGATTGAAATCTAACTTTTTCACACCGTGGTTAACAGCCTTGTCAACCCACTTTCTGACATCTACGTCGTCAACAGGAGGACATTGTGGACCCAGTTCGACAACAAGGCTAACTAGTTTCGGTGCCTTATGGTGTTGCAGTGACTTGTCAACAAACCACACAAAGCTCTCGCTCCCTTGGTCGTCGTGTTTGAAGGCGAGTTCAGGGAGCATCTTCCAAACGCAACGCCATCTTTTAGACAAGATACCAGTGGCCACTGCATCTTTCGTCGGGATGAGGAGTAAGATCCGCAACAGCAAATCGTCGGGCAAATCACAAATTCTCTCAATCCTCAACAAACCCATAGTTGTGCTGTGCCCAATTGAAACAAAAACCCTATTAATTCCCTCTCTGGAAACAAACAAAAACCCTAATCTGTTCCGGGATTAAACTAACTAAGAGGTAACTAGAAACAACTTACCGCAAGCTTGAAATTAGAGACGACTAAATGATGATGATGATGATGACAGAGGACGAATGATAAACCCTGAACCCCCCCCCCCCCCNCCCAACAAGTCACACTCGGAGATTTTTGGATTGAAGAAGAAGAATATGTTTTTTTTTTTTAGGAATAATAAAGTCCCAAAATAAAATAATTTTTAGTAAAATAAACATTTTTGATTATTTACTTTTATTTGAATAACTTCTAAAAATCTAGACAAATCATATCATTACACGTAAGTGTGTGGAGTTTATTTTGATGACTCACGGACATAACCCTCTCTCTCACAGAGAGGCACTTGAGTTTCAATTTTGTTATTATACCAATCACATTACTAGTACTCTCATTCTCATTTTAAAAATGTGACTATCTTGATTTAGTGGTTTTTGAACCTAACTAGACTCTCTTCTTGATCTTCTTTCTGGCTTCATCCTGTGGTTTACCGCCTTCTCTATGCAGACACCGAACCCGTATCAGTATCCCATTGGCAAGAAACGGATGCAACCACTGGTTTGTATCATCATCCTCTTTAAGACTGACTATATATGCTCATTTATTTGTCTTCCATTAGTATATTTCTATTATATGTTATGTTTATTGAATCAGCTTAAGCAAGCTTGCCTAGTTGTTTTGTGCTATTGATTTCTCTATGCAACTGTTAAAAACTACGGCTAAGTCTACAAAGTTTTTCCTATTTCTTCAGTATGTGCATTCTTGCTTCAAATTCTCTCAGGGAATTCTAGTCTTTGCATCAGTGATGGCAACACTTGGGTTGCAGATTATCTTGGAATCTCTTCGCACAATGTTATCCAGCGTATGTCTGATACTTGATCACCTAGCTTTGGTCTATAGCTTTTAGAGTAAATACATTATTCATGAAAATCTCTTTCATACAGCACAAGGAGTTCAGCCTAACAAAAGAGCAAGAGAGTTGGGTGGTTGGGATCATGCTTTCTGTTACATTGGTCAAACTGCTTCTGGTCCTTTACTGCAGATCCTTCACTAACGAGATCGTCAAAGCTTATGCTCAAGATCACTTCTTCGACGTCATCACAAACATCATTGGACTCATTGCAGTAATCCTCGCCAGTTACATTGATGATTGGATCGATCCAGTGGGAGCTATCATTGTAAGTGTCCACATCTATAAAAACAGAATCAAGTCTTTTTATCATCCTTGCTGAAAATTGTCTCTTAATTCACCACGCAGCTTGCAATATACACGATACGAACATGGTCAATGACGGTATTGGAGAACGTGAACTCTCTTGTTGGGAAATCAGCAAGACCAGAGTATCTGCAGA
>NC_025689.1:4784690-4790242 GCF_000633955.1 Camelina sativa | reverse complement strand
AAACCGAACCGAACCGAAATTCTTCAAATACCCGAATGGTTAGTAAAAATCTATATCCAAACTAACCGAAACCGAACCGAACCGAACCGACAATTAAATGGTTAACCGAAATATCCGAAAACCTAGAAGATATCAAATATTATATACTTAATATTATGCAAAACTATAAAATAAACTTAAAATATAAATTATTTCTAGATTCAAAACAATTAAATATTTTAAATAATCAATATATGTAAATGTTATTATTTTGAATTTACAAAGTTAAATACTATTTTGTAAAATTGAATCAATATTTTTCCCTTTTTTGTATTTTTGTTATTGTATATTTGGTTAATTTTGGTTATATTCGGTTAGTTTTGGTTATATTTGGTTTATTTGGTTAATGTTAATATAATTTATGTTAGTTATGGTTATTTATTTAAATAACCAAACCGAAACCAAACCGAAAGAAACCGAACCGAACTAAACCGAAATTTCATAAATATCCAAATGGTTACTATATTACTATATCCAAAATAACCGAAACCGAATACAACCGAACCGAAACCGAATGGTTAACCGAATGCCCAGGCCTAGTTTTACATCTGAATATTTGTCTTCGTGAACGTATTACTTAAAACTGTCTATCATAATTTTATTGACTTCATAATATTTAATGACTGAAACGTATAATAATGATCTTGCACATCATATTCAAATTGTTATATGGTTCGGTGTGGTTAATTCTCTCAAACCAAAGGCATAATTTATTGTTTTATTGTGATGGCATCGAAAACATACATGCGTATGATAACTCATCGTTTCATATGTTTGCATAGCTTCTTTGGACTTTGGGTCTGGAAAATTATTTGTTTTCTCTTTGATTCATGATGCTTATTTACTGGATCATCATCGGTTATTGTTTTACCGAAAACATGTTTTTGATTATTTGGGTTTATTGGTTATTAAGTTTGGTTTAGTATATCATTGGTTTGACAAAGAGTGTGTCTTTTGTTTGAAGGAGTAATTTATATTTCATAGTGATGTAAACATCAATCGACGTTTTCGCCTCCGTCTCCAAAATCACGCGAGATAAGTATTATCAATTACCAAACCAAACTATGAAACTAATAATAATAACTATCGATTGTTGCCTATTAAAGTAGATCTCGTATCTTATAATACCGAGATATATAAGACTTTTACCTTATTTCTTACTCGGTTGTTTAGATACTGTACCATTGATCTCGTATCTTCTTTTACCCATCTCTTTCTCCGACGTCAATTCCCAATTCTTTGTCTGTATATAAAAATTTATTACGAATATAGAAAATTTAAAATGTTTAAAATATTATACAATATGGTTATATAGTAGATTAGTTATAAAAAACATGTTAAAATTAATAAAATATCATTAAATTTGCGTTAATACGGGTTAAATTCTTATTTTATTATTTTTTAACATTATTAATATTAGAATATCTAACATAGAAAATCAAGTTGATTTAATTAAGATTGTGTAAAATAATTAAATCATTAGGAATAATGTGACTTAATCATAGTGTGTGAATGACTTATTATGTATTTAGATTTTTTATTTTTTTTTTGTTATAATAATTAAAAATCAAAATAAAATCTCAACCTTAAACAAAACAAACTAAATATAACAAACAAATGGTCATAAAGTATATTGCGGGTTAAAAATTTAATATAAACATTTAGCTTTACAAACAGTCAAAAAATTTAGTTATTCCTCTATTTACAAAACATTCAATATTTAACAAACAAATACAACATAAAAAATAAATAATAATAAAAATATTTGCACGCGGTATACCGCATGTTAAAATCTAGTTCTATATAAATATAAATTGTAGGTGTGATTGTTTATATATGGAATCACATTAGTTATTTTTTTGGTTCTTTGAAATGTTGAATAAATATTAAGAAAAAAATAAGCAAAACATATGTAAAATAAGCAAAACATATGAAAAAATAAGCAAAATATATGAACAAACCANAGAGTAAATACATTATTCATGAAAATCTCTTTCATACAGCACAAGGAGTTCAGCCTAACAAAAGAGCAAGAGAGTTGGGTGGTTGGGATCATGCTTTCTGTTACATTGGTCAAACTGCTTCTGGTCCTTTACTGCAGATCCTTCACTAACGAGATCGTCAAAGCTTATGCTCAAGATCACTTCTTCGACGTCATCACAAACATCATTGGACTCATTGCAGTAATCCTCGCCAGTTACATTGATGATTGGATCGATCCAGTGGGAGCTATCATTGTAAGTGTCCACATCTATAAAAACAGAATCAAGTCTTTTTATCATCCTTGCTGAAAATTGTCTCTTAATTCACCACGCAGCTTGCAATATACACGATACGAACATGGTCAATGACGGTATTGGAGAACGTGAACTCTCTTGTTGGGAAATCAGCAAGACCAGAGTATCTGCAGAGAGGGCTTACACATTTGGATCTCATTATTTTGTGGAGGTTGACATTGTTCTTCCTTCTGACATGCCTCTGCAAGTGGCTCACGACATTGGAGAATCGCTGCAAGAGAAGCTCGAGCTGCTAGAGGAGATCGAAAGGGCTTTTGTGCATCTTGATTATGAGTACACTCACAAACCTGAGCACGCTAGTAGATCCCACAGTTAGTTAGCTGTTTATCTTTTCAAGATGTCTACGTTTCCAAATCTTTTGACAACTTAAAAATCTCCAGTGTATTGTTTAGTAGACAATTGTGAGATAAAAAGGAATGATTTTTGTAACTAGCTACTTGCGTGTTTCATTTCATTTAGCAACAAGATGCTTTCCCCTACTCACGCACACATATGTTAAATGTACTAGTCTCAAGCAGATGACGTTACTGAAACCATCCATATTCACTACAACTTATAAAAAGTCTTAAATCCAAAGTCATATTGGTTTGACTTTGACGTAATAGAAAAAGTTGTTGTAGATTTTGTCCCACATCGGAAAGGTGAGGCGTGTGAGTGCTGTGAAGACTAGTATAAAGTATTGAGAGTGACCGACTAGTGAAAATTGCCTTAAACTAATGAGTAAGGAAAACAAAGCGAACGGTGAGAGCCGGTCGCAGCGCCTAATTAAATCGTTAAAAAATGGCGCAAGAATTTATGGAAGGGTAAATAGGCTGGTGCGAGTGTTGACGCTGCTTACTTTTGCAGAACTCACTTGTGCGGGCCTCCCCCATCCCTCAATACTCCCTTAGTTCTTAAACCTTTGTTTTAAACTAATTAATCATCTCATTAATATACACTAGGGATTTGTTAGTTTTGTTTTTATTTGTTGTTGATTGTTTTACATAGGGCTGGGCAAAATAACCGATAACCAAATAACCGACCGAAACCGAACCGAAAAAAACTAAACCGAACCGAACCGAAATTCTTCAAATACCCGAATGGTTAGTAAAAATCTATATCCAAACTAACCGAAACCGAACCGAACCGAACCGACAATTAAATGGTTAACCGAAATATCCGAAAACCTAGAAGATATCAAATATTATATACTTAATATTATGCAAAACTATAAAATAAACTTAAAATATAAATTATTTCTAGATTCAAAACAATTAAATATTTTAAATAATCAATATATGTAAATGTTATTATTTTGAATTTACAAAGTTAAATACTATTTTGTAAAATTGAATCAATATTTTTCCCTTTTTTGTATTTTTGTTATTGTATATTTGGTTAATTTTGGTTATATTCGGTTAGTTTTGGTTATATTTGGTTTATTTGGTTAATGTTAATATAATTTATGTTAGTTATGGTTATTTATTTAAATAACCAAACCGAAACCGAACCGAAAGAAACCGAACCGAACCGAACCGAAATTTCAAAAATATCCAAATGGTTACTATATTACTATATCCAAAATAACCGAAACCGAATACAACCGAACCGAAACCGAATGGTTAACCGAATGCCCAGGCCTAGTTTTACATCTGAATATTTGTCTTCGTGAACGTATTACTTAAAACTGTCTATCATAATTTTATTGACTTCATAATATTTAATGACTGAAACGTATAATAATGATCTTGCACATCATATTCAAATTGTTATATGGTTCGGTGTGGTTAATTCTCTCAAACCAAAGGCATAATTTATTGTTTTATTGTGATGGCATCGAAAACATACATGCGTATGATAACTCATCGTTTCATATGTTTGCATAGCTTCTTTGGACTTTGGGTCTGGAAAATTATTTGTTTTCTCTTTGATTCATGATGCTTATTTACTGGATCATCATCGGTTATTGTTTTACCGAAAACATGTTTTTGATTATTTGGGTTTATTGGTTATTAAGTTTGGTTTAGTATATCATTGGTTTGACAAAGAGTGTGTCTTTTGTTTGAAGGAGTAATTTATATTTCATAGTGATGTAAACATCAATCGACGTTTTCGCCTCCGTCTCCAAAATCACGCGAGATAAGTATTATCAATTACCAAACCAAACTATGAAACTAATAATAATAACTATCGATTGTTGCCTATTAAAGTAGATCTCGTATCTTATAATACCGAGATATATAAGACTTTTACCTTATTTCTTACTCGGTTGTTTAGATACTGTACCATTGATCTCGTATCTTCTTTTACCCATCTCTTTCTCCGACGTCAATTCCCAATTCTTTGTCTGTATATAAAAATTTATTACGAATATAGAAAATTTAAAATGTTTAAAATATTATACAATATGGTTATATAGTAGATTAGTTATAAAAAACATGTTAAAATTAATAAAATATCATTAAATTTGCGTTAATACGGGTTAAATTCTTATTTTATTATTTTTTAACATTATTAATATTAGAATATCTAACATAGAAAATCAAGTTGATTTAATTAAGATTGTGTAAAATAATTAAATCATTAGGAATAATGTGACTTAATCATAGTGTGTGAATGACTTATTATGTATTTAGATTTTTTATTTTTTTTTTGTTATAATAATTAAAAATCAAAATAAAATCTCAACCTTAAACAAAACAAACTAAATATAACAAACAAATGGTCATAAAGTATATTGCGGGTTAAAAATTTAATATAAACATTTAGCTTTACAAACAGTCAAAAAATTTAGTTATTCCTCTATTTACAAAACATTCAATATTTAACAAACAAATACAACATAAAAAATAAATAATAATAAAAATATTTGCACGCGGTATACCGCATGTTAAAATCTAGTTCTATATAAATATAAATTGTAGGTGTGATTGTTTATATATGGAATCACATTAGTTATTTTTTTGGTTCTTTGAAATGTTGAATAAATATTAAGAAAAAAATAAGCAAAACATATGTAAAATAAGCAAAACATATGAAAAAATAAGCAAAATATATGAACAAACCATAAGTAAAATATTTGTAAGTGTTTTTATAACACATAAAATAGACTTTTGTTGTCACATTAGCATTTTGTTACTTCATTAAAAATATATTTTCGTATAAAACTTTAATACAAGTTCTCAACTCTTAAGTGATTTTTCATTTTATTTTCAAACATCTAATATGTTATATAAT
>NC_025689.1:4749612-4783820 GCF_000633955.1 Camelina sativa | reverse complement strand
TTATTTTTTTGGTTCTTTGAAATGTTGAATAAATATTAAGAAAAAAATAAGCAAAACATATGTAAAATAAGCAAAACATATGAAAAAATAAGCAAAATATATGAACAAACCATAAGTAAAATATTTGTAAGTGTTTTTATAACACATAAAATAGACTTTTGTTGTCACATTAGCATTTTGTTACTTCATTAAAAATATATTTTCGTATAAAACTTTAATACAAGTTCTCAACTCTTAAGTGATTTTTCATTTTATTTTCAAACATCTAATATGTTATATAATACTCTATTAATACAAATAAAAGATTAAAAAATATGAAATAAGAAGAATTAATAACAAACTACATATCACTGATTTTTAATATAAGTGAAGATGAAGAAGGTGTTGATGAAAATCTCGGTAACCACAATTGATAATGTTTCTGCTACGCATTCCGTTGAAGACTAATCCTACGCATCGTTTGGAATTGCAATCGGTGTATGTCCCGTTCTCTTCTTCTGTCTCATTCTTTGGACAGTCAGAAGATCGTCTCCTGATGTAGATATTGAAGCTGGTGGTGCTTCTGCTGAGTTTGCTTCTGAAGACGACGGAGATGACGATAATGCATCTACGGAGGCTCTCTTCGGATCTTCACGGGAGCATTCTGAAGACGAAGAACTCGAAGTTCCTGAACTCCCACTTCCTATTGTCCCAATACTTCCCCAAGACTTCCCATTCCCATACAATAGGGAATGTGGGATTTGTTTTGGGGAATTCGACCCCAAGGGTGATCCTCTAGCCAACATCGCTTGCTTGCATGTCTTTCTCCTCGCATGTCTGAGTTGGCTAGCAGATGTCCTTTATGTAGACGTGTATTTTAGTTATAAATTAACTTTCTTAGGACCTTTATTGCATAGTGTTACAAGCTTTGGTTTTTTCGTTGGAGTTAGTAAGTTAAATCAATATATTTTATTTTGGCATATGAAATAATGAGTTAAACTAACACTTAATTAAACTTTAAAATACTACTATTGAGTTAAATTTAGGAAGTGTTATTGGATTCTAACTTATATAAAATTTTGATGACTTCAATAAAATCATAGAAAGTAAATAAGTGAAAGATTTTGAAGAATTGCTAGAAAGTTTTCTATAATCTTGGAAAAATAATTTTTTACAATCTTGTAGAATCCAATAACACCAAATTTATTTAGATTTTAAATGAACTTTTAGAAATTACAAAACTAATAACACCAAATAGTTTAACAAATTTTACATAATATTTAAAATCATTAAAACTCTATAAATCACAGACCAATAACATCCCCTAAACAGTTCATTGGCCAAAGGATAAATTTGGAATAATAAGTCTACTAAGATTACCCATCTTGGGCCCAACAAGTACTGCCTTTCTTTCATTATGCACTCCAAGTGTTCGTCTTTTTGCCTAAGTCACGAGTACGGAACGGAGCTTTGTACTGATCGTGGTGAGTTTGTTCTATGTCTCTTTTGTCGTCTTTTGTCGTCCCTTTTTGATTGTTACGGAATTTGTTAAATTGAGAGTTTCAACTGATTGGGTATTTTGCTGTTTTTCTCTGTAAAGTAACCATCTTTTTAGAACATTGGGCTTTGGTTGACATGGTTTGAAGCAATTTTCCTCTGTTTGCAATTTCTTCTGCGATCGCTCTCTTGCCTTTTCAGTGATGCTCCTCCTCTGTTTGCAATTTTGCTTCTTCTTCTTCTTCTTCTTCTTCTTCTTCTTCTCCTTGTTGAATTTTGTATCTTTATCTGTTGAATACTACAATTACTTCTTCTGTATAACTTTTGTTTTCTTAATCATCATTTTTCAGATTATAGAAATCCGATTTGTTCATCACAGTCATCGTTGATTCGGGTACTAATTTCGTTTTTTTTTGTTTTTTGGGTACTGTTTTGTGATTGATTCGTATTTAGTTTCTGCTATGGAAGCTTAATTAAGATTTTAACTTGGGTGATGTTTTTTTTATTGGAATTAGTTGAACAATGAACATGAAGCAGAGTTGTTGAAAGGTATGAGATTAATCGTACTATGGAGTTGGAGTTGGAGTTGGAGTTTGAATCAAGGTATGAGATTAATCGTACTGCAGAGTTCATTATCAGCAAAAGCTTCACCAGAATTGCTTTACAGGTACGTAATGAATGAAGTCTAGTTTCTGAATGAACTTTGGTTTTTGTTTCTTTGCTAACATTGTTAAATTTAATGTATATGGGGATGATAAAAGCTTACTTTTTTAACTTTTTTTTTAATAGTTTCCGGATGAGTTGTTGAAGGATTCAACTAAGGTGGGGAGTGCTCTTAAGAGCAAAACTCGTTTGCTTACTGACAGAGAAGTCAGGTTCTTTGTTATGGCGGACACAACGTACGGTAGTTGCTGCATTGATGAAGTTGGAGCTTTGCATTTTGACGCAGACTGTGTTGTTCATTACGGTCAAACATGTCTAAGCCCGTGAGTCAAATTGACCCTGTTCTTGACTTCCCTTCCCTTCCCTTCCCTTCCCTTGTTGAAACAATGTCTTTACTGTGACTGTTTATGGTTTTTTTTTGCAGGACATCGGTTCTTCCAGCATTCTTCGTTTTCGGGAAAGCTTCGATAAACGTCTCAAGCTGCGTTAAGCATCTGATCGATTATTCGTCTAAGAGCGATAAGCCTATTATGGTATGTGAAGCTAGTTTATCTTTATTATTATGAAATAGTGATAAAGTGCTCTGTTTTCTCAATCTTTGAACTTTTTTTGTTTTCAGATTCTTTATGGACTAGAATACGCCCATATGATTCCGCATATCCGAGAAGAATTAGGATTAGTGTCAAAGACTGAATCTCTTCAGTTGAAGTTCTCTGTAGCCAATGTCTTGTGTTCATTTATTAGTCCATCCAAAGACCCTAGAGAATCCATGGAGCATCCGAGACCATATAGTGATAGCTCATCTAGAAACTATAGACTGGGAGGGCTAACTTGGGACTTGCCAGAAGGAAGCAAAATCGAGGACTATCTAGTTTTCTGGATCGGTTCTGACAGTTCAGCTTTCGCCAATGTAGTACTGACCTTCAATGGTTGTGACATAGGTATATAAATATATGGCTTTATCCATGAAAATTTCTTGATCTAGTTCTTGGTTATGTCAAACGTTTGAGTAGCTTATTTTCTTGGTTATGTTTTTTTTGTTTGTTAATCTTAGTCAGATATGATGCTGAAGAAGATTCTTTGGTGACGGAATTTTATCAACAAAGAAGGATACTTAAGCGACGGTATACTCACTTGTTTCAAGCAGACATCATAATACATCACAAAAATATCAAAATCCGTCAATTCTTATAATCTTTTCTTTATCATCTCTGTGGATTTGTATTTCTAGTCCTCACTCAAGAGTTATGTTTTCCAGATATTACTTGGTGGAAAAAGCCAAGGATGCGAATATTGTAGGTATTTTGGTAGGGACTCTTGGTGTTGGTAAGTTCCCATTCTTATGCATTTGTGATGTCAAGGTTGATAAGTTTTTCATTGAATGTCTAATAATATCACATGGCATTGGATGCAGCTGGTTACCTTCATATGATTCACCATATGCAAGCACTCATATCTGCAGCTGGCAAAAACTCTTACATTCTTGCCATGGGACGACCTAATCCGGCCAAACTCGCAAACTTCCCCGAGGTAAGTTAAACAACGGCCTGTCATTATTTTAGCTGTTAATTATTACAAGTGAGATATGTCAAATGAGTTAGTGTCTTTTCTTTTCTGTGTTTTATCTCTTAGTGCGATGTATTCATCTACGTCTCATGTGCCCAAACCGCTCTTTTAGATAGCAAAGAGTTCATGTCCCCTGTCATAACTCCGTTCGAAGCCAATCTTGCTTTTAGCAGGTACGTACATAGGGAAACTACTATATGCAGAAATCTTTATAGTTTTTGTATCCGATCCACGAGTTCCTGAATCGACGTCTTTGGAGTTTTTGTTTCCACAGAGGGAGTGAATGGACTGGTGCATACCTAATGCAATTCCAAGACGTGATCAACTCTGTAAAATTAGAATCAGAAGCACATAGCGAATCAGAGGAGCCACGGTTCTCCTTCTTTCAGGGTGGTTACGTAGAAGATCACAAGACAAACGGTACAATGGAAGCTCACAGTACAGTAGTTTTCCAATCGACAAAAGCCATATAATTATCATTCCATGAGGTTGACAAACACTGTGCTACTTGTTGCAGATCAAGCTAAGAATGGAGAAGAAGACACAGGAGAGACAATGGCATTGGCGCGACGAACTGCAGAGAAAGCATTGCAATTGAAAGGCAATGATCATAACTTGCTCACTAAACAAACCACTGCAAAATCAGGACCCGAGTATTTCCTCAGCCGTGCTTATCGCGGTTTGGAGATAAATAGTGATAATACTTCGCCGGAGCCTTACATAGTCGGGAGAAGCGGGAAGGCGTCAGGATACAAGCACGAGTAGCTACATATCCTACAAGTTTGCACTAACTCATAGGGACACATACATTGTCTAGTTTTATTCCCTAATATATATAGTAGTCTAAATATTGGAAAAAGTAGTGATAAGAAATGAGTGACTGTGGTGAAGATAGCGGGATTCGTACTACGACATTATACTTAAATTTTTACAAATGGCGACGACGACGTGTACCATTCTCTATCTTCGCAAAAAAAAAAGGAAGAAAGATGGCTAGCTACATGAAGTATAGGTGAATACATGGTCACACATACCAACTATACTATTGTATATTCAACTACACAAAGTATATGTATTATATGGCCACATGCATGAGCTATATGACGTCATGTGTTCAACACCATAGACATACAATCTGGTACACTGATTGATTAATTCCGGTGAAAACCAGTGTTGACTCCGGCGTTGACCAAAAAAAAATTTCTAAAATTAAAAATAAAAAATAAAAAATAATAAGTTATTTTATTAAATCATTTATGGTTTTTATTAATTAAAAAATATTCTATTCAATATCTAAATATTTTTTATATATTTCCTAAATATATCTTAAATGTAAAATAGAGAACCCAAACCTTAAAAAAATTTCTAAAAATTAATTTAACATATTGTAATTGTGTAAAAGAGGGTAAAAATGAAAATGTTCATATGTTAAAAATAGATATTGTGAATTTTTTGTTGTTGTTTATATGTTAATTCAATATCTAAAGATATTTTTAATATATTTCCTAAATATATCCTAAATGTAATATAGAGAACCCAAACTTGAAAAAAAATTTCTAAAAATTAATTTAACATATTGTAATTGTGTAAAAGAGAGTAAAAATGAAAATGTTCATATGTTAAAAGTAAATATTGTTAACTTTTTGTTGTTTATATGTTATTTTGAGTATGTAAATTTTAAAGAAAAGAGTGTCTAAATTTTTTTATAACAATTACCATGCAAAATTTAGAGTAAAGAGTCATATACTCAATCTTTTGCATATTATTTTCTAATGAAAGTAGTTGAATTTGATTTTATTGATTTTGTAGTAATTAAATAATCTGATTATGAGAGATTTATATATATATATATATATATATATATATATATATCTTGAAAATAATTAGAAATTTTTATATCTTGAACATAATTATAAATGATTTTATATTTTGAAGATTATTATAAATGAATTTTTATATCTTGAAAATAATTATAAATGATTTTTATTTAACTATTTACTTTAGCTTGAAAAATAAAAAGTAATTAATTATAAGATGAATATATTAGAGATATATAAAAAAATATTTGGATATTGAATAGAAAATGTCTTTTAATCATGAAAACCCATAAATAATTTGCTATAATAATTTTTTTTTTAATTTAGAATTTTCTTTTTTAAGTGTTGGTCAACGCTGGAGTCAACGCCGGTCTTTGCCGGAATCAATTGACCGGTGTACTGGATTATATGTCTATGATGTTGACCGCATAACGTCATATAGTTCATGCATGTGGTCATGTAATACATATACTTTGTGTAGTTGAATATACAATAGTATACTTGGTATGTGTGACCATGTATTCACCAATACTTCGTGTAGCTAGCCATCTTTTTTCCAAAAAAAAAACAAAAATATACTCCCTCCATTTCAAAATATAAGATGTTTTAGTGAAAACACACATATTAAAAAATAGTTACTTTTAAAAAGTTTAACCAATCATAATCAAGTCTGCATAATATAAAATATAAATTTAATCTAAAAGTTACATAAAAAGTTGGAAACATTCTATATTATGAAACAAAAATACTTCTCTAAACATCCTATATTATGAAACGGAGGGAGTATTGTTCATCACAAATACAATACCCCTTCTTCAATAGTGCACTTACTATTTACAGTATTTATTCTTTTACACTTCGAAGTTATCATCGTTGACACCGAATTAATTAACAACAATATCGAATTTGAGTATAGATTTTTGTTATTTATAAAAAGAAATAAGTCACATAATCATTCCGTAAATTCAATAGACTAAAAAAAAAAAAAAAACGGGAGAATATTAAGTATATAGTAGTGTGACCATCATGGATCAAAACAAGTGGACAAAGATGAAGAATTGATCATGGCAATGAAAGGGAATCCTGATGATGCTACAACTGTCTTTAACGGTTTCGTTTCTGTGATCGGTAGAAATACGGGCAACGCCTTCCTATGCAAACTCGTCATAGATCGATTCAAACCCGTGTAATAATCTGCCGGTTTCAAAGTTATATTTTTGGACGTTGAAGATATTCCGAGACTTAGCTCAAGATCGTTGTGCTCATTTCCTGAAACATTAATGATTTTTCTGTAAATCATGTCGTAGTGTCAATAAATAATCGACAACTAAAGATATGAAGATAAAAACTGATATATAGTATAGTTTATTTTATTTTATTTTATTATCAAGTAAGATCTATATATACCAATATATTAAAATTTGAAAGAGAATGATTCTGAAAGGTAATGCTAGGTTTGGTTTTATCAAATGAAAGGTGTACATCATGTGTTAATGTCAACTTATGGTTAGGGTTTTTGGCTTCACCTAAATGACATAACAATGGTTTATTATGCATATTTATAATCGTTACCCTACGTTTATAAATTACCTTTATTATGGGCACCCAACTTAATATCCCCTTCTATCTTCCTTATCTCATTGCATTTTGCTGCTGCGGCATTCCATTCCCTATATGATTATTCATTCGTTCACTTTCATTAAATCAACTTACACATTATATGTGAATCATATATGCGATAAGAATCAAACTCGTTACTTTAAAATTTTTAATACTATATAGTTGATGAATTTGTACCCTGTAGAAGAATCAGAGCGTCATTATTAATAACGATGAAGTTCTTTAGTAATCGAACCTGTTATGGAAGAGATGGATGTGATCATTTTTCATGTAACTCTTTTTGTATTTAGAACCTCCTCTTGCTAAGCTTGCACTCGCTCGTCTAAGAGTTTGCACAAACTCTTCTTTACTTAAATTCTTCATCTATCATATATCATTCAAAACATCCAGATATAGTTTATTAATCGAAGGTCCAAATGTCTCTTTAATATATAAACACATACTTAAACCTAAAAATCAATTAGCTTAGCTATAATATTTGCAACAAATATAAGTTTATATGAAGACACACCTTCTCAAGGTCCTGTTTGTAATCATCCGCAATGAAGTTGATATCTGCTTGGAATCCCCGGAATTTGATAGCAGCTCGGTCGTACGCTCTGATATGTTTTTTAATAAGCCAACTAATATATATTTCTCTAAAAATGTGATTTTTTCAAAAAAAAAAAATCTCAAAAAACGAAGAAGAAAGAAAATAATATTTGAAAGGACTATTGCTATGCCATATGTAACATCTGTTATCATTTCTTACACCTTGCGGCTGTGTAGGCTGTGTCGAAACCACCTGTTTTAAACAAAACAAAAGACAAAACTGAAAATCTTGCAACATATGGTTTTCTCTTTTGAGACTTCTCTTAAACAGAAAAAGGTGTTTAACCTTAGTATAATATGAAAAGAAATAGAAAGTCTCATTGATATACTTACCTAAATAAACCTGTTTTCCACAGTCCCTACACATACATCGCAAAGTCAAGTGTTATTTAAAAAAAATAAAAAATAAAGATAAATATATTTTACTATAATTTAAGTCCATAAATGAATACCAAATATGAGATTCCCAACGACCGGTTCGACGGTAAAAAGTGACGCCACGATAATGGGAGCTTCTGGATCTAGGGCCACGTCGGCTCTTCTTCTTCACCACCAACATATCTTGTTTATTTCGTTGCATCGACGACAGGTTTAACCACTCACTCCCGGCGCCGGATAATTCACTCTCCTGAGGAGGAGGAGGCATAGGAAGGACTTGGACGTCTTCTTTTCTTTTAAGGATTCCAAATGTAATCAAAGACAAGCTGTTGTTTGAGGGATTATTGGAATCTTCTTCTTCTTCTTCTTGATTGAAGATGGAGGTTGGTACTTTGCAGTCTTCATCTCCGTTATGTGTCGACAAGATTCCGAGGTTGAGGTCCAACATGAATCTTTCTTGGAAGGAGTAAACTGGCGTCGTTTGTAGTGATTATTCCGGTGACTCTAGAGACAGAGAGAGAAGAGAGAGTCTACAAAAGAGGGAAGAAAGAAAGAACCAAAAAGAACTTGGGACGTGTTCAATGCGATTGTCTCTACACTTGCCTTTTATTGCCTACTTTTTCTCAATCATCCCTATTTTTGTTCATTAATTGATTGCTTTATGTACTTGTTTTTTCATATTCAAACATGTGTGAGATATCATTATCGATTTAAAAATATTAGAGATACTACTATATATCACCCAAAATATCTAACTCAAATTATTAATTGGTCGTTCTCAATTTCTCATATGTTTTCAGTTTCTATATATAGTGTATATAGTCATATAGGTCCGAATATTACAAAATGTTACGATGAATATTGAGTATATACTGATGAAGATTAATTTGATGTACGGAAATCTTGATCCGACACCAAAATAAACATGTGTATATATATATATATTATTTAACTATGTTGTCTATATATGATTTATTTTCATATGTTAAATTTATTTTTTGATATTAATATGAAACTAATTGATATAAACTTATGTGATGTCTATTTTCAGCGATATCCGTTGCATATTCTTTCCAGTGCTATCACAGTGCATATATTACTCTTTTCTAATATCATGCATCACGTTTTGAGAAATTATAAAACTTAATTATATCACGACGGACTGGGCAATGAGAACATAAATGCAATATGAGGAAGATTTTTATGGTTGTATACTTGTATTCTTTTGTACACCACAACCAAACCATAGAAAATCTTTTTTTGATAGATTTGTCAATGAATACAATAATAGAGTGTAAATGGGGACCTATAAAGCGTCGGTCCAATAAAGCCAACTACTACTTTTTCTGTGTGGACGAGAGATAGAGAGAGACAAAACCTTAATTGAAGAGAGAGTGTGACTTTAAACTACTTTATGTCATTCGGTCGTGACACGTAGACGATAAATAATTTGCAAAAGATTGATGATAAGTTTTTGTGCATATCTCAGCCCTTCATTTTCTCAAGATTTGCTGAAAGTACAAAAACTTGATTTGTTTTAAGGAATCTTTTTTTTTATCCGTCCTTTGCTCCTAAATCTGGCCTTTCCGTATATTCTAAGACTAAATCTTAATGTTTTCTTCTTCTCATCATCCTCTTTTCTTTAGATTGGTAAACTCTTTTTTTCTTTTTTTTTCTCGAAGAGAAGTATTAATACTATATATGGAAACTCATTGGAAAAACAATTGTAATACCAAATTTGGATTTTGTCACACAATGCAAGAAAGAAACAATTGGGTAGTAGATTGAAAATATCACTAAGATTTCCCAGTTAAACGTTTTAGATGTTCCACGACTTTTGTTGTAAAAAGGTAGTAGGACATCTCAACTCTCAAATTATCGTTGATGTCAACGGTTCAGGAGAGTAAAATTATTAACGATTTTTGTATTTCCATATATAGTATTGTATTGGAAACAGAGCGATACTTTTAGCAGCATGGCACGGTTCTACCGTGATAGTAACATGACTTTAACATAATAAACAACGATCTTAAAAGAGGTTATGTTAATAAATATTTACAGTAAAACCTTTATAAATTAATAATGTTGGGACCATGACATTTTATTAATTTATAGTGATATTAATTTATTTACAAAATAATAATTATTAATTTATAGATATATTTTTTAATTTTAAAATTATTTAAAATTATGATTTGAGATAATTTAAACAAAATAAGATTACATTTTTGAATGTTGTCGATTTTATAGTTTTGGAATTGAATTTTTATTATTTAAAAAATATTATTGACGATAAATTACATTTATAGATAAATTCACTTATACAAATACATAATTTCAAACTTATGAAATAATATCAATTGTCGTATTTTAATAGTCTATCAAACTATCAAAATGTAAATGATGTATATCTAGAAATTGAATATATATTTTTAAAAAATAGCTATTTTTTATGATATATTATAGAGTATTTTATATCATTATAGTTTGAAAATACAACATAACAATTGTTTTACATATATGAGATTTAGGAGAAGCATACATTATTATATATGTATATATATAAATAAATATATTATTTATATATATATATATATTATATATATTTGTTCTTAGAATGAAATGAATGTATTTTTTATCAGTAAAATTCATATCTTTCAATTCATATTAAAAGGGGAAGGATTTTTTTTATGATAAAAAATACATTCATTTCATTCTAAGAACAAATATATATATAATATGAAATGAATAAAATATATATGTATATATATATATATATATATATATATTTGTTCTTAGAATGAAATGAATGTATTTTTTATCATAAAAAAAATCCTTCCCCTTTTAATATGAATTGAAAGATATGAATTTTACTGATCAATAGTAATAATGGTAGTTTTTTTGTACAAAAATCTGAATTTAATTATCAACTTCTATATTGAATTATCAATTTTTTTTGTACAAGGTCCCATATTGACTATCATAAGATCTTTTATTGTAACTGGTCTCTTTGTAAGTTTTTCCTTGATTCGTTCTGGCATGAATTAGATTGCTGAATAAAGTAGGTTATCAAAAAATTAATTATTAATTTATGATATTATTAGGACCATATTTTACATATGAATTTTAAAAAATATATTATCTTATTATTTTATCGAATTTTGTTATTTTTTTACAGCAAAATTTATTAATTTATATTGTTTATTAATTTATAGAGGTTTTATTGTATTTTATAGAGGATATGAAGGAGTTTACAAGATTCTCGTTAACTTTGATTCCTAGGAATGCGAATGTACTTGCGGATCGATTAGCACGACAAGTTCGTACTCAACCGCACGTGGTTACATCTGTTAGCTGTACTTTTCCTAATTGGCTTGTTTGAGTCAATTCTATTGTTGTAAAAAAAAGAAAAAATAGAGGTTTTATTGTATATATATTCATTATGTTTCTAAGAGCTTCGCATTTTCAAAATCCCAAGTTAAAAAGTTGGATCAAACAAGCTGGAACAAAAATGGTCACACACAAAGCTAATCCACATATCCCAGCACATAATTTACTTAACCATCAGTATAGAATTTGAAGCCGAATATATCAAATTTTGTCACAATAACTCGTCAGATTGATTTCTTGTGATATTTTCACTTTTGAGCTATAGCAAAAAGCTAACTATTACTGCTTCTGTCAAAGTCAAGATTTTGTTTTTTCGAATGTAATGTTAAAATTATATTCAAAAGAAAAATATATGATTTTACAACTTTTGCAACACTTAAAAAAAAACAATTTAAATCACATCCTAAGCACGAGATTGAAACCACATCCTCATCATATCTCTGACACAGGCAAGATTATCATATCCTAAACCGGATGAATTTACTTTCGCCGGGCATGATACGAACCACCACCTCCTTGATGATAATAAAACCGGTGACGAGACCCGCCGCGACTCCCACTGCCTTCCCCGGTACCTCGAGTGAATCCTCTGCCTCCTCCAGGAGTCCAATTCAATATCTGTGTCCCTAACCCATTCGCTTCCTCTTCATCCCTCTCATTGTACTCGAGTACTAACCTCTTTATGTCTTGTTTCTCTTCCAATTCCGCAGCTTCTTTCTGTTTTGTGCTCTGCACTAGCGAACAATCACTCGGGATTAGCATTTGCCTTGTTTGTTGTTTGTTCCCTCTCTTCACCAGGACCTTCACTTGAACCTCTCTTTGCTCTCCGTTCTCTTCATCCAACAATTCTTCTCCATTTTCACCTACTAACCGCCCAAAATGATGATCTTTTCCAGACCCTTCAAAAACACTCATCGGTATTGTCATGTTCAATGCCGGTCTACCACGTAATTCTAGCTTCCTTTGCTCCATGCTCTCCTGCAATCCACAAACCATATCAGTTCTTAACCATGTTCAAATTAGAACAAATTAGTTCCCTCCTGCATTAGTGTTAATTGGTTTCTCTATCCAGCTAAATTAGAGAATATACAAAAGACCGATCTGAAATTCTGAACTTACCTGAAGTAAAGCCTTCAGTTCTTGATCAAAGTCTGCTAGTTCCTCAGGATCTACAGTTACCACCTTTTGCCTAACACGAAATTTATTATCATCATCAGATCCAGGTCCATCTCCATCATCATAGTCATCCCCATCGTCACTCTCAGATCCCCGGTCATGATTTCCATCATCCAACTCTTCGTTCTGTCCATCTCGGACCACGGAGCCACTACCAGAATCACTGTCGCTTTCTTCTCCGTGAGCTTCTCCATTCACTCCAATACCTTCTACAACTGACGATGACCTACTTGGAGGCTTTGTGTCTGAGTGTCTTTCTACACTGACTTTGTCTCCTGAAGAATAATGCTCACGCTCTTCCAGCTGCAGTATAGCTGCATTGACTTCCTCAATTGTTGCATAACGGGTCATACTGGGTCTCAAATTGGCAAATAGATCCTGCATTGAGAGAGAAGTTAAGACACATTATTTGGTACAGATAGCCTGCACCTTTACATGGAAATTGGATAATTTCTACAAAAGAAACTAATCTCATGCCCCTATATGTGAGTGTACAATATTAATTAAGACTAACCTGCAAGTCAAATTCAATATCCAGGGGAAGGTGACCCTTGCTGAGTATGTATCTCTGGAAGTGTATCAAAAATTGATCAAGCCTTTTCTTTGATGAACCTCGATCAAAGTAGTGCCCACAGGTTTCCAGAAGAATGATAACCATCCTGATACGGAAAAAATCTTCTGGTGGATCCAGCACCTCTTGCTAACATCATAACAGTATACGCAACAATCAATCAGTGGAAGAGAAAGACTAAAATTAAGTGAGCGACACATAGCCTTTCCCTAAGATAAAACCAGCAGTTTAAATCAGTTTTACAGCATAGTATTCTACATTTGTATATCATGAGGAATACAAAAGAAAGTAAGCACGAGAAGAGCCATTTTTGTTTTGGATTAAGACGAGAAGAGACATAATTATAAAATTTTAAATGCCAAACCACACAAAGACATGTAAATTTTAATAGAGGGTTGAACTCTGGAAGAGTCTTAGGTTAACGTACCTCTGAAGTATCATGACCATATAAAAGAGTTAAATAAAGCGTCTCGAATATCACAGATGAATCTACGTGCTCATAATTGTACAGCTCCCCTAAAAATCTCATATGGGCTAGTCGCTTCTGTTGTGCCCCATATTCATTCAACTCAAGCCCAACCCTTATCTCCTCCAGGACCTTCAAGAGAAAACAATGTACCACGTAACTTCAGAAAATACACCAAAGATCAAATTAAATGATGCGAGAGTATCTTATACACTGTCCTGATTTCAAACAACACGGAATCCAAACCTATAGGCATGTTCCTCCTAGCAATTTTCACAACATGCTTATTTTAGGCTTTACTGACACGTCAAATTTCACATAAGAAGCAATTCCATTTCAACTTAGACTGCAATTTTCATTTCTCTTGACTAAAAGAAGGGAGTTTAGCATCGTAGACCTATAAATTGCTGCGGATTTAACGCCATATGTATTAGTCTATTAGATACATTAGAAAAAACATACCTCATCAACAACAGCCACTGCAAACTCATCATGATGGCGGCTCAAACCAGAAGTCAAGGAAGCAATTAAGTGAATCTGACCATACTTTCCCTTGTGAACTTTCATAAAGCACTTTAAGATGTATTGCTCACATTCACTCCAAGGCAGCTTCCGCAGTTGCTTCAGAACGTTCACAATGGATTCTTTATCAAGATCCGAGAATAGCAATTTTCGAATATACTGCAGAATTTTAATAAAAGTATAAGAAAAAAAAATTCGCCAATACAATTGAACAATGAAAATTATTCGAAAGATAAAAGACATGGAAGTCGGAGTACCTGATGCAATGGTGGACGAACTTTAGAAATTCTTGCTGATCTTTCAGGAGGTTTACAAAGGTAGTAGGCATTTTCTATAAGAGTGCTTTGGCGAGGATCTAAATTCTTGACATTTTTCAGGCGCATCAATATGTCCAGCATATTTGTCATCCTGAGTGAGGTTTCGGGAGATCGATAAAGGAAACGGCCACATGTCTCCAGAAGATTGCAAGCAACATCAATGTTATGATGAGTAAACTCATCTAAGCAAGCCTGCCAAAAAAAAAAGGAGAAGTGAAGATTTATAGAGTTGGATGGCTCACACCAACGAGGATAGAATCTGTCCCCATACAATTACATTTCGATATCCGGTAAGAGGATTCAAGTGACTCAATATATTAATTGAAACGTATTTACCATAAGTTCAGAGAATTCAGGAAAAAAACATCTCTATAGAACGCATATTGGGTTGTGCAGTTATACCTTTAAACAACTGAATACAAGTCCAGCAGGTGCAATTTTAAACTTGCAAAGTTCTCCAATAAATCTGATGTTTCGGATTTTTGTTTCGATATTCATTTGGTCCTGCACAAAATTAAATTTGCAACTACATCAGAAGGACATCACCACATTTGAACACTGTTTATAAGGGAATATTGGGAGTGAAGCTGAGAACAGAGGTATTCACATCAGCAGAGTAAATTCACTTCACTCATGCTTAAAGGTTAAAAGTGCAGTCATAGTCAAATGTATTGAAAGTAAAATTAATTACTTCTTATTGTCAACAATGCAATAGATTTAGCCAACCTTTTTATGGACCAGAGAATTAAACTCGTCCTCCAACATCTGCACAAGCATAGATGGGATATCCTTCATGCACGTTGCTAGTGTTGCAACCATACGCGAATAGTATCCTAGCAACTCCAGAGATGTCCTAGGGACATTAAATAACGCTTTGACAAGTTTTTTTCTGTTTGTCTTGGAATTCAAATAACAATATTCCACCTGGAAATAAAACCACAGATATAAACAACGGAGAAAAAGGTTCAGCAGAAACAACATCAACTAGAAAACCATTTCACGGACTCTTACCGTTAATTGGTCAATAAGATCACGGCTTACGCAACCAGGTAGTCGTTGTAACAATCTTTCGAAGTTTGCCACGTCAAGACTCTTACCTTTCTCCTTCTCATTTTCCAATTTTTTCTCACTATCCTTTTCTTTCCCTTTTTCCTTCTTAGTATCTTTAGCCTTTTCCTTCTCTACTTCTTCCTTCTCTTTTGGCTGCTCAGTATTTGATCCATCAGGCATACTACCAGAATCAGCAGGAACCTCTGTTATTGTGTCTTCAGTTGTTTGTTGACTTTCGACAATTTCAGAGCTAGACTCCTTCAATCAATCCCAATAAAGCATTAAATCAAACATGTAAGCTTTCTATAAAACGATAAGTTAGTTTTTCAGAATGAACAAATATGGAGCTCGAAATCTGTCAACAAGCAAATCATGTCATTCCAAGGTGACCAATTCAGTGATGATTACCGACCAAGTGTCCTTTTTAGTATATCAAAATGGAAAACCATGCACGATCTCACATAGCAACAACAATTGATTTCTTCCAATATCTTAAGAAATCAAGAGGGCAGAATACAATGTAGAATGTCACCCACTTACAGATGATTTATCTTTTGCTTTAGCAGATTGCTCGCTTGATTTAGATTCTGCTTCTCCCAATAATACTGCGGGAACAAATGCCCTAGAGAAACAATGCATCAGACATAAGCAATTGAAAACTAAAAGAAAAAGTAAACGCAATACAAAGCCAGATAGTCAAGACTCTTCTAAGAAAATTAAACGCTTTCTGAATGCCACTTGACAACTACACATTTTCCCATATCTTTGTTTGGTAGAAGTAGGAGCTGACCTCAGATCAGGCAAGCACTCGTAAAATGTCTTAGTGTCTTCGTCGTCCCAAATAGGTTCTGGGGCAGATGTATCTTTTACAGCACCAGAGGGTGAGGCTTCGTCCCCTGCTGTGAGCCTAGTTGTACCATCCTCTGGCATAAGAGGAGGCTGCATATCAAGTGATTCGGCCAAACTGCAACAGGACATAAAAAATTCATAACAAATTATGCAGGGTATATGGAATTAGATGAGAATGCTTAAGCAACTGAGTTTGTCTCCAACCCAATATTTAATAAGCTGTGAATGTTGAAACTGTAGATATTCATGTGCCAGATATCCATTCAAGTCAAAGATGTGGGAAGAGAGGATAAACACCATATATCTAAAATGACTTCCAAACTTCAATTCAGAAATATTATACGGTTCCCAGTGAATTGGTAAGCACATGTCACAATAAAAATAAAGAGTTTGGCAAATGAACTGATGCATGCCCAAGATCTAAACAATGAAACTATCTGTACATACTACAATGACAGCGAAAACATGCTATTTACACTTCAGGAAGATATTATGGAAGGACTGAGAGCTCAATAATAGCTTGTGTTATAGATAATTTTTATGCGAAGTGAGAAGATAGCTACAAAGCTACCAACATACATATCGATTAAATGATTATAATTATGATACATTTCCAAGGTTTTCTGCATGTAAGTCCATAACAGTTAGACCCAACAAGAACAAGAAAACCTAGTAGATTTATACGAATGGACTTACGATGAGATATTTCGATAGAGATGGTCATATGATTTCCTCAGCTTTTCATACGAAGATGCACTGTCTTCACTAAGCTCCCCTTTAGCATTTACCAGTTTTGCATTGTCCTTCTCCATTTGGTGAAGTAACTGTTAAAAGAAAACTGTTAGAAAGATACTACAGAAAAAGGGAAAACTAGCAAAATGAAAAAGAAAAAGAAAAAGAAAAGGAGGAAATATAGCATATTCAGGCAAGAAAAATATCGGTAAAAAGTTCCTGCACATAAGCACATGGCAAACAATTGGGGATCTAACCTTGTGTTCAGACTGAAGGAGATCTGCAAGAGCATCATAATATGTGTTGAAAGCTTTCTTAAAACTCTTTTTCTGATCAGCAGTTACGCCGAGACCCTTGAAAAACTATAGTAAACATTAGTCACATTTAGCCAAGTAACGGAAAATATGGAGGTACAAATTAAGTTGATCTCCAAATCTACATTACATCTTCGTCTTGTCCAGAAATAGGAAGCCCCAGAAAAACTCTTCCTTGTCGAGCAAAACTGGCAAGAAGTGTCAGATTTGTTTGGGTCGTATCTCTGTCTTTCAGTTGTTCAACACTGGTAAGATCCTTAATAATATTAATAAAGATGTTACTATCTTCTATTACTCCAACATAGTAAAGCTCCAGAAGTAGTTTTAGGGTACTCCGCTTTTTCATGGCCTTTGAGTTTTTATCCGCTTCTAAATCTTCGGTAGATTTTCCAGGAAAGAAGACTTTCAAGAGCCCTTGTGTTAGACTAGGAGAAAATTCTTTATACCTCTGATGAAGTAGCGAGCAAATCTGTCAAAATAAATGAATGGTTAGCTTTGAAAAGATATTCTGAGCAGAGAGCACTGTCGTATGCTACTTAATGTGCTCCATAAGAAATAACAAACTGAAAACGAGACCCAACTATCATCTAAACTAAGAGAACAAGATATCTTTCAACAGAAACCTAAAATGGGATAGGGGAACTGACATACCAAGTATTTGAAAGCTTTAGGAAACTATCTATAACAACTACTGAATATTTCAATGAAACATGTTGATGGCGAGAGTCGCATGAATAACATAAGAAAAGGTCACTGATCTACTCCAATCCATGACATCCTAACAGTAACAGTAGATAACTTTCTTATGAAGAAAAAACCAAGATACAACAAGAGAACTTCTGAGCAAAAGCAGACGTAAACAAAAAACAAAAGAACAAGATAGGAAAGAGCAAGGCAAAACCTGAACAGCAGCTTGAATATCAGAGCTTCTGAGCTTAGCCTCACAGATGGCAGTAACAGCTTCACTAACAAACTTGCTAAGATTAACACCTCGCAGATCATCCATCAAACCTTCTCGCAACTCCTCATTAATCTGCTTTAACTTTTTGATAACTGCTGTATTCCGCTTAATACTAGAATCAAGAGTCCTAAGATATGCCGTATCTGTAAACATGGAGGACTCAGTCTCAGTAACAACTCTATTCATAAATAGAATCATCCTAAGCATAACCACGAATAGTTCAATTCTTCCACCTCTATTATTAAGAAGCAGGAAACTAAAAACATTCAATGAAACTAACCAGGTCGTTCAGGATTGAGATTATTATGACGAAGAGTCATTTTAGCTTCAATTGACTTCTTAATCTCTTCAAGCCGAGCAAGAGCTTCCTGAAAATAAAGCATGAGGAATCAAATTTTCGATTTCATCGAGCAAAAAGGACCATCAGAAATCAGGAAAATCAAATCAAACCTCGTCGTCTTGTTTCTCGCTGTTGTGGATTTCATCTTCTGGATGATCCATTAGGGTTCAGATTGACGTAGCCGTCGGAAAATTTCGAAAGTAACTGATCACTTTTTTTTCTTCGATCGGACTTAGGTTTTAAGAGTGTTCCCGGAGAAAGAGGGATTGATAGAAAAAAATAGGAATTTTAACTAACAAAAGTAGAGAAAGCCCAAACGGGTCACAAAAAGACCCAATTTAAACGGGTTTTGCCCGGCGTTAACCAAAATTAATTAATCAAATATATTTCCTAAACCGAACCGGTAATTTTTCCATAACCGGAAAAGACATGACACGTGTTCGTCACGAGCCAAAAGCAAAACAGTTCTTCTTCTTCTTCGTCGTCTTTGGTCCATTGATGACACTGGGGGGGACGAATCACGAATCGTAAGCTTACGACAACAATCATGGCCGTATCTCACCGTCTATTTAGACCGGCGACGACGACGGTGAAGAATACGTTTTCTTCTTTCTTCATTAGGTCTCTTTCTTCTTCTTCTTCTTCTTCTTCTTCTTCTGGGCCTTCGCTGGACCCCAAAATCGATCTCGAGGAGGCTGCGGCACAGCTCGAGAAGTCTTCGTCTTCGTCTCCGTCTCCGTCTCCTTCTCCATACAAAGGCAGAAATTTTCACTGGGTGTTTCTTGGATGTCCCGGTGTTGGTAAAGGAACGTATGCCTCTCGTCTCTCTTCTCTCCTCGGCGTTCCTCATATTGCCACTGGTGATCTCGTTCGCGATGAGCTTTCCTCTTCTGGATTACTCTCCTCTCAGGTTAGGTTTCCTTGTAGCTGTATGTTTCTCTCAATAGAGAGATTCTGAATCAAGGCATAGAGAGATCAATAGATTCTAATGGTCCTGTGGTTTTTTAGCTTTGATGTTCGATGATATTGTATAAGCCTAGCTACATAAATCTTGGGTTGTGTCTGTTGAGAGACAGTGTTCAATCTCCATCTCTGTTCTTACTCACTAATGGCCCTTATATATTTGTCAGTCTTACTTGATCTCACTGAGACCTCACTTGATGATTTTTTGCTAGTCTCCACATATGTCATCACCATGTTGTTCTAAGATCAGATTTGTTTCCTGTGAAATGAGAATTTTTTTTGGTATTAGAAGGATTTAACGAATTTTTGAGGTTGTATATATCTCTTGTGTAGAACTAGAACAAGTGTTGAATCATTGAGTTTATTATATATTATAAGAGACAATGTGTTCTTGTGAGGTGATTAGCATATTTATAATTGTGTGTTGCTGCATTGGTGTAGCTAAAGGAGCTTGTTAACCAAGGGAAATTGGTTCCTGACGAATTCATCATTAGTTTGTTATCAAAACGACTCGAAGCTGGCAAAGAGAAGGGTGAATCTGGTTACATTCTTGATGGTTTTCCACGAACTGTTACACAAGCGGTGAGACATTTTATTGCTAATTTGTAGATTTTGCGGCTAATAGAAATTTTGTTGGTTGGTTGACAAACTTTGACATCCTCTCTGTTTCTGTTTCTGTTTTTGTTTCTTGTCTTGTAGGAAATTCTGGAGGGAGTGACTAAGATCGATCTGGTGATAAATTTGAAGCTTCGAGAAGAGGCATTACTTGCGAAATGTCTAGGAAGAAGAATTTGCAGCGAGTGTGGTGCTAACTATAACGTTGCGTGCATTGATATCAAAGGTGATAATGAAGATAGTCCTAGAATGTATATGCCTCCGCTTCTTCCTCCGCCAAACTGTGAATCAAAGCTTATAACCCGAGCTGATGACACCGAAGAAGTCGTCAAGGAAAGACTCCGAATTTACAACACAATGGTATCTTTTTTCTTCTTCTTCTTTCTACGTTCATGAGTCATATACTCTTGACAGATTCAAACATTGTTTATAAGTTTTTCATCTTTTGCAGACCCAACCAGTGGAGGAATTCTACAGGAAGCGTGGGAAGCTGTTGGAATTTGAATTACCCGGTGGAATCCCGGAGTCATGGTCAAAGCTTCTTAGAGCGTTACACCTTGAAGACGATAAACAGTCTGCAATAGCCTAATCTCTCATTGATCTCTCTCTATATTTTATGATTGAATCAACAACTTGTACTACATTCTTTGCTCGAGCAATCCCCTCGTGCATATATATGCCTAGGATAGTCAATAAAAGAGATACATGTCCCATTATGGTTGATTGATACATATATTATATAGTTGAAGTTTCTTTGTGGATTCTGCTCCACTATAGATAGTTGAAAACTCTTTGTCATACAAACAGAGGTTGACTTGCAACAAATTGTTTCTATATGCGTACTAAAGAAATTGTGTAATTCAATATATCTACTTGTTATGTGGAGAATCTAATGGGCAATTTGTATAACTATATACCTTACGGAGTGTCGCAGTGTCTTAGAGCTTTGTGTCATTTTCTTCTGCTATGCAGTTTATGTTTTGTCCTGTTGAGAATGGCGTCTCGTCGTTAACTTGCTCCTTAGATTTTTCATGAGTAGTGTTCTGCAATCGAAGGTCAGAAAGGCCTTGTTAATGCCAGCACCAGATTCAGATGTAATAAGATCTATTAACAATTGGTTTTGAAGACCACAACAAAAAGACCAAAGAAACTCCATATGTGCAGTTACATATACTAAAACTCTTCTCTTGTAGCAGTCATATACAATGTATGAGAGAAAGAGGAAGAATACCTTGGTCCTTGGATAAGGTTCTAGGGACTGACCATGACTGGCAAATCTTGCTTCAGTTGCCTGAAAAGTTTCAGAAAATAAGTGGTGACGTAATGTATCTAATGGAAAATCTAGTGTTCTACACCAAGTTTACATGATATATGCCAGGGAAACAGACCGTGGTGAAGGATGTGCTTTAACTTGGCCAGATTGATACTGCAAAGTCGCCTCCAACATGGACTCTGCCATTACCGCCCTCTCCTCCATCTCAGCGAGCGCAGCAACAGCTTCCTCATACTTCTCCTACACCATTAGCATTATCATACTGAGAATAAACTTCTTTTCCCCTCAAATATGTGTATAGTGAGTCAAACAAACGATAGCAAGATATATCCTCATAAAGTAAACATGTCACAAGGTATCATGCTAAAGAAGAACCATCAAGCTCGAAATTTCTAGAAGGAATTATTAGGCGCAACTGTTTCTTGAGTAAGTAGAGAAGTCACTGGATAAATCAGACACTTACTTGACCACACACACACCAAAAATAGAGGGCAGCAATTAAAACTCTTTGAAACAGATAAGGCAACACACTGTCATCAATAGTTGTAGTTAATGCAAACTTTCTAACCTGAAGCGCTTCAGCAGCATTTCTCTGAGCTGCTGCATCCTGCTCAGCAAGTCTCCGTGTGTCTTCTGTTACTTTATGCTCTTGCTCCATTCGCATCAATACCTTCATAAATTTCTAAGTGGTCTTAGAATTACCATACACTGAATTGCAATAGAAGGGAGGAATTTGACAAGTTGCAAGTGCAAACCTGTATCATAGCAGCTTCTTGCTCCCTCTTATCAGAAACAATTCTTCGAAGCTCAGTCACCTCTTGCTCTAACTGCTCAATCTACCCAAAATTTATGTTCAATAGCATTAAACAAGTCAGACTATTTAATTTAGAATTAGCAAGCATCGTCCTTATCCATGGCAGCATAGATTTGAAACAACTGAATGTACACCAAATGCTCAATTAGGAAACAGAGTTTCAAATCACACATGGTAATACCTTAGCATTCAATTGACGCCGATTGTCTTGTTTGACCATCTCCATGAGAGCTACCTCCAACTCTTTTGCTCTATAATAACATAGGTAGGTAACGATCGAGGGATAATGAGGAGATATATAAAAGTTCACGAGTGACTTCAATATCCAGAGTCATATACAAAGCTAAAAGATTAACCTTAGTACAGCTGATCTTTTCTCCTGAAGCAACTTGTAGAGTTCACGCTTCAACCAAAAAACCTACAATAATGGTGGGCAACTGTAATTATTCTAAGTTGACATTGCAATTACTTGTGCTAACTCTAACAAAAAAGAAAGGATGACACAAATTACCTGTCCTTGAAGATCTTGAATACAATCTATCTCTCCATTCCCAGTTAGGTTAATAAAGACTTCGTCTGCATTACTGGATCCTGATTCGGAACGAGATAAACTCCTATTAGACAACGAGGCTTTGCTAGAATCCACTAAAACAGATTTTGGGTCTTGCTTAGAACTATGCAATTTGGTTGCAGGGTCTTTTGAATCCCTCCAAGCTTGAAGATCCTTTAATCTTTCCTCATATGCAGCTACCACAGCTGGTCTGTGTTTGCTTCTTAGTTCCTGCAATCTACTTTCATGTACATTTTGGTAACCCATGGAAGCAGTTAAAACGAGCTGGCTGCTATCAAATGTTGAACCAGTCATTGATTGTAGCAAAGTAACAGCATCTCCAGTGTCCTTGGTTGTAACCAATGCAGGACCTGATATGGCAAATATAAGAAATTAAGAGCAATTCCATTGATTATTACTGTATGTTCATTGTTCAGAGAGTCCACAAAAAACATATCACTTAAATTATATAGACACTTAGGTTCAACAACCGTACCATAAAACTCCATCAATGCGAGAGCTGTTCTGAAAAGCATAACACGATTTCCTTCAAATAGAAGCACATCCCACACTCTGAGAACTGTTATACCAATACCAAACAATATAATATTAGACTGACACACGGAATATTTAAAGATGGCAACTTTTTTACAGCAAAGAGAAACGTAAAGATAATATTAACAATCCGCTTAAAAATAAAGTTTTCCAATTTCTAAAACCTGACCACTTTCCCATGGAAGCATATTAATGAAGATGGAAAGAAACCATGGCCCTGTAACACAAGCCACCTGCACTCCAAGATAATCTAGGTGATGAACTGTGGAAAGACAGAAATCACAAAGAACATTAGCACCAACTGCAACTTTGGGTAAGATGAACAAGACAATGAAAAAAACTAACCCAATTTAGGGAATCTTTCTCGAATCAACTCCTCCAGAACTCGTTGGTCGACCTGGTTAAAGATTTCATATACAGGAACAAACAAATAATGATGCTATCACTAATCTGCTCAAAAAAGATAGAAATGCAGTACAAAATACAAAAAAACAAATACTAATATTTACCTGGGACTCGATCATCTCTTCTGAATAATAATCATTGAAGTAGTCATCAATGATGCCTATCAACGACCTTCAAATCCGAAATGATATTTAGTTAACTTACACATTTGTTAAAAAAGAAGACTTGAGGAGTGATCTAACAGTGGTTAATATACAACCAAAGAAAATTAAGTCATAGGTACATGAACTTCACACAGATCCAACGAAAATGGGTTTTCATTGATAAACAATATTAGGAGTTAGAGAGTAGTTTCCAAACATACCAAAAGGCATTCTCTTCTGGCATCAGAAGTAATAACAGTGCAGCGAAGAAATTCATGGCCTGCACATGATTTATTGATACAAGATAACAAATAACTGAGATGTTCATTTTTGTGAGCATGTCACCATACGAGAATACAAGAGTGACAGAATTTAATAACCGAATACCTGACAGTATCCAACGGAGGGATTGTGCCTAGCATATGCAGTTAGCAACCGCCGCAGAGCATCTCTAAAATCATCATCTAGGGCAGGATGACCTGGAAATGTCCGAGGTAAATCCTGTACTTAAAATAAGCAACCAGTTGAGAAAAATGACCAGGATCAACAGGAGTCCAGCACTGCATTACTAGATAGAAAATGCTTGATACCAAGTATTGGTGTATAAGACAGTTGCTAACCTTTTCTATCTGTCCTTTCCATTTTTCCACAACAGTGAGGGGGTCTGTACTTGAACCTTTCTCATCTGCATGTTGCATGTGCTCCTGCTCTATGTCGTTTACTAGACTATCAGCAGCTAGAAGATTTTGGTAATAATTCTTGACCCGACGTTTCTTAACGCCCACAAATGCTTGCCAGAGCTGAATATTTGTATATATATACTTTCAGATTGTTGAGCAGGAGAATGATGAACAAGATAGACAAGAGAAGGAAATAATCCAGAATGACAAAGGTTTATTACCTCACCCCTAAGAGCCATAGGTGTACCGCCACGAACAAGGACTTCAAGTTCTTCTTTCCAGGGGCAAGCAGATACTAGGGAAATTGCATCAGCAGCAGCCAACATACTGGAGACACTTGTATCATCTGAAGAACCATCCTGAATTGGATCTGATCTCTCCATATCATAGAACTCGTCTTCAGAATCATTCTCAGTTACTCCCTTTGAAGATTTGATCTCATCAGTTGAAAGTAAAGAATTAAATTTTCGAGCTTCTTGGTCACTATTTGAGGAATCCTCCTTCATTTTGATACGGACACTCATCAAGTCCTCAATTGCTTGAAGACATGGTCTGATCTCGGTCCATAACTGAACTTTCTTCTCTGCATTGGGAACTTCATCTTCCTCTCTCACATTGCCAGAAGTTAAATCAGAACCTGACTTTTCAGTATTCAAATCGCTTCTTTCGGTTCCCTTGTTTAATTCCTCTTGTTTTTTCTTGTCACTCTCACTTGGATGTACATGCTTATTTTCAGATAATGCATTCACAGGTGACACGCCAGATTCTGCATGATCTTTCAGGAAATTGCTCCACCTGGTCGACCTCTCCTCTTCTTCACCCTGCAGTTTATCAGCAACGAGCCCATCTATGGTTAAGATAAAAGATCAAGTAAACGAGTGACAGCGACACTGCATATTTCAAGCATTTGATCAGGACCAATAAGTGAAATTCTAAGTTTAGTTCACTTGAACCTTGTAGATGTTAACATATTCTCGGTATTGTTGCACATGTTGAGGCCTCACAGAAAAACCATATGCATCCCTGTTTCATAAAACCAACCACATTTAACTTCCTCAGTACTAAAACAGCAAAAAACAACTTTTAAAGGGACAATTAATGTATGTTCATTCTAGTAACAAAAAGAGCAAATCAAGATCAAGGATCATCAAATACTCAACTTGTGATCATAAAGACAACATTTTGATCAGCAAATCGAGAGCACAGAGACTCTAACTGAGAAACCGCAATTTCCAAAAAATCCCTCAAAAGTAATAAAGTAGAAACAGAAACACAAAGAGCTAGACAATGTCGGAACATAAAAGCTCTAAAGGCGATACCTTTTGTGGTCGGATGTGAATAGATGATTCACGGGCTTGGAAACGGCGTCGGTGATCATTATTCACTTAGTCGGACGCAGAATGAGATCTCTCCGAGTGAAGTTCGGTGAGAGAGTTGAAAAAAGGTTGCTGAGCGAAGAAGAAGAAGAAGAAGAAGAAGATCCGATAGAGCAAGCAACACTACTTAATTGATCATCATTACACGCGACTGAAGTTGAAAAAGAGGATGAAGGTACAGTGTAAAGACTAGAGAGAGAGAGAGACAGAGACGAAGAAAAGGTCCGAGATTGTAGTATGTGAGGACGTTATTACATACTTTAATTGTTTGCTTTACTTACCATCAATTCCCCGAAACTTTTGGCCTTCTTTGCAAATATACTTTTAACTTATTTAATTTGGGCTTAAATCAACTAAAGCCCACTTGTTTAGTGTTGGATTAAAAAAGTCACTTTTTACCCTTTTTGAGTCCACCTCGTCACACCATCTTCCCAATTTCTTCGAACTCCATAACCTCTAGTTTAAAGTTTTTAATCTGAAAAGTCAGTTTTGCCCTTTTAAATCAAAGTCAGAAGTCACTGTGTTCTGTCTCTTCTTCCCCAATTGCTTCGAATTTGCAAAGTACCCCTAAAACAAATCTCACTTTGATCTTTTTCTTCTTCGATTGATCCAATTAGAAAGAAAGCTCTTCCCCATGCTCAGATCAGGTCTCGCTTCGTTAATCGTCGATGTCAATTTACGCCGCACGTTACGTCCAAAACCAACCTTTTCTTTTCCGTCTCATATTCTTCTTAGCCGTTCCTCCTCACGCCGCTACATTATCTCCTCCTCCTCCCCTACAGCTCTGAGGTTTCCGATTCATAGATGTCGCCACCAACGCCTTTCCTGCTTTTCTTCTTCCTCTTCGTCGGAGCAAGGCAGACCAACAACTTCCTCTCCCAGAAACAGTTTCACTGGTCACGGTCAGCTTGATGATGGTGACGACGACGAGAATTCTCCGCATCAATCATCTTCCAAAGTTCTTACATTGCCCACCGTGTTGACACTTGGTCGCGTCGCCGCCGTTCCAATACTCGTCGCAAGTATGTTTTTGGATTCGAATGCTACAAGAAATTATGATCCTTTCTCTGGTTCTGTAGAATCATGTCTTGAGCTCAAACATTAGACACAGATACGTTTTTGTTTTGTAATTGACAAAATTGTTCATTTCTTTTGTTTGGATGTAGCGTTTTACTGTGATAGTTGGTGGGGAACAACTGCTACAACAAGCATTTTCATTGCAGCAGCCATTACAGACTGGCTTGACGGTTATCTTGCACGCAAGGTTCTTTCTTTATACCATTCTTCGATACGTTTTACATTGCAATCTTTAACGGTCAAATTGTGTACTTTTCAGATGAAGTTAGGTTCTGCTTTTGGTGCCTTTTTGGATCCAGTTGCTGATAAGGTGTGTGTAGATTTTTCTTTCTTTTTGATTGTAGTGGAAAAAGAGATATATGTAGACTAGATCTCTGATTTATGTATGTCTTGTTTTTTTCAGCTTATGGTCGCAGCTACATTGATCTTACTGTGTACAAAACCTATTGACGTTGCTGTATTAGGACCAGTTCCTTGGTTATTGACGGTACCTTCTATTGCAATCATTGGTAGAGAGGTAAGATATGTAGCAAAAATTGATTGTGATTTCTTAATACCATTCACTTGCAGAATATGTCATTAACTATATGATACATTTGTAGATTACTATGTCAGCTGTAAGAGAATGGGCTGCATCTCAAAATGGAAAGCTTTTAGAGGTAAGTTAAATCACCAACATCCATCTCTGAAGAGCCTTTTTTTAAGTTTTCGTTCTTACTGAATCATGACATGGCATTGATTACTGATGTTTGCAGGCCGTTGCTGTAAATAACTTGGGAAAGTGGAAAACCGCTACTCAGATGACAGCACTAACCATACTCCTTGCAAGCCGGGATAGCAATGTTGGATGGCTCGTAGCTTCAGGTGCTGGATTGCTTTATGTATCAGCAGGACTATCGGTTTTGTCTTTAGTAGTTTATATAAGAAAGATATGGAAAGTACTACTGAAGTAGTTGTAATTTGTCCATTCTCTTATCGCACTTGCTCATGGAAGTTGTTGTTATGAATTATGACAGTTCTTTTAGGTAATTAACAAGTGTTCGTTCATATATATATAACTCTACATTCGATATACAAGCCAAAGGTGAAACGATGGATCTAAACAAATCTAGAAAAAAGTTTCACAGCTGGCAAAGACAATGTTTCAAGTGCTCTTTTGCTTATTTCTATGAACATTGTGAACTTATATACGTAGAGAAGTTCTTCTTATAGACTATGTATGCGGCTGTATTATCAAAGTGGCTTCCAAATATTTGTTTACAAGGTACTGCATTTTCCTTTCCTTTTTGACCAGATACTATGTTAAAGTTTGAGCCACCACCATTAGTGAACTTGACAACATAAAAGTCATAAGCAATAAAAGTCATATATTTTTACTATACAAAAGCTTATCATACCACAATCCAAAGAGAAGCAAATCTCTGTTTCAACAGTACTCTATTGACATTCAATAATCTAAGACCTAGTAGCTAACAAAACTACAAAAGCTGCAACAGTTGAGGTAAACAAGATGTTTGGAATCTGCAAATCAATACGTCTCAACGTTTTGGAAATCCAAGACTCAGGAATTAGGTGCTGAAATCCAAACGTCCTCATCCCCGAAGCAGAATCCACATGTCGAAGCGGGAAAAAGTTCTCAGTAAAGGGAGAGATAACTCGAACACCGAAAGAGATGCAACGAACCAAACCAGTGTCAGGACAGTACTTGAACAAGCGGTTCACGTTGTCATGGAAGTAAAGAGTACCTCTCTTGGAAACCGCCAGAGGCCTGCACCACATCCTCCACATTCTAGGAGAAAGATCTCTAGAAAACAAACGAATACAGTACGTCTTGCTCCATGTTTCTTCTTCTGCAACATCCATGCTCCATATCGTTAGCTCCCAGTAATAAGGTGGAGCATTTGCTATAGCTATAGCTAGACGATCTTGAAGGTTCACTAGCTGGCCTGGCTCTGCAAGTGTAGGTGGTGGTGGAACATCTCGAAACTCTTCAGTGTGAAGATCCAAAGCTAGTATCTTGTAATCAGGATTGTTTCGTATCCAATAGGTAGCACTAAGATCGTAGTTTAACCAATAGATGGAACCGTTGACACACGCAGACTTCCTTCTAGCTTCCACATAGTAAGGTTGAGGACTCGGCAGTTTCCTCCATTCACCAATGTTGATATCAAGAATCTCAGATTGTTTAGTATCAAAGAACATTCTCACTACTTTATAGCTTCCATTAACTTCGTCTCTACCAAATCCCATAGCCCAATATCCAGGGAAAGTGTGCCACCATGAATCTGCGATTTGATTGATTTCGATTTCGATTTCAATCTCTCTCTCTCTTTCAATTAACAATTTATTCATAAGATTAGAGATAGATTTGTTACCGTCGAAGATGGGGCGATCATAGCGGTTGGTTTTAACAGGATCTGGACCGGAAGGGAAACTGAGTAATTCTCCGGTGGAAGGATTCAAGACGTTGATAGAACCTGGTACGGGGATGCAAACAAGACCGTCACAAGTCAGCGAGGGTAGTGTAGCGGCTGCGTCGCAGTGTAAGTAGAACATCTCGACCTCTTCTTCTTCTTCTTCCTCTTTGAATCGCCGCCGTAAGGTCTCGTGGTTTCCGGCCGTCGCCGCCGCGAGGATTTGCGGCTTCGTAGTATTCATAATGATTCGCCGCCTCCTCCGCGCGAAGCTCGTCGACTCCACTATAGATTTCCATGGTCTTGAGATGGTTTTGAATTTGAGGATCGATTTCACCGGAAGACGAACCAGGATCTCTTCCACTAGATCGGCGGGAACTACTAAGTCACTCATCGGATTAGTTTTTTTTTTTTTTCACGTGTTTTATGACAATTGCCCATTTATATTAGTATTTATTTTCGGTATTAATTATTTCGATATAGTTTAGTTAGTAATTAAAATTTTTGGTCCATAATTAATCCAATAAAAGTTATTTTTAAAAAGAAATTTCATCCAAATTTTCGGCCATATTTTCTCAAAACCTGTTTGGAGAAACGCCATTTCTTTTTCTTTTTAAAAATTGACATTAAATAGATAACTATTTTTTATGTATTTAATTATTTATATAATGTGCACGTTTTCAACTTCATCTCAATTCAATAGCATAACCATCTTAATCAAAAATAAATTGATGAATAAACTAGCATTTCAGTTGTAGAAAATAGTTTAACTATCCGAAAAATGATCAATATCCATTGTTGTTTGTTCACGTAATCTGATACTAGGAAAAATATTCATATAAATCTTCGAGATTATAGACAACATATAGATACGTTTTAGAATAAATAACTATATGTCTTTTACGTTTTAGAATAAATAACTGTCTTTATTTTTCAGTTAGAAGCTGCCTAGTAACCCATATAATTAACTATGTATATACATAGATGATCTATTTGTGTGTATATTAATACACAAATGCTAAATAAAACCCTTCGTGAAAAGTATTAGAAACCGACGTCTCTTTCTTCATCGAACTTCTCTCTCCCTGGTTAAATCCATAATTATCACGATAACCGGGTTCTGTAGCCTTAGTTTTGTTCCAAATTTCTTTGGTTCGCAAAAGTCGTTAGCCCCAGAGCATCTTACCGCCAAAGCAGCTTTTTGGCATATATACGTAGATGAATCTCATTGCTCATATATATCGATATGGTTACGTTCAACAACCTCAATGTGATTGTATGGTCTTAGGATTGCTTATGGTACACTCAAACTTGATAGGATCCCTTTAGGTTTTGGCATTTCTTTTGGTACGTACTTCTTTGTGACACTCAAATTACTTGATTTCATATCTTTAGAATTTTTGGGTTGCTTGCTAATTTTTTTTCTTCTTCTTATATAGCTTTTCAAGTTCTTCATCTGCCAAAAGTGTAGTTCATAAGAGGAGAAAGTCAATCATGTGTTATATCAATGGCTTTTTGCAAGACTAGTTTGGACTGCGCCCCTCTAGCATTTCTTTTAAATTCCTTCCCTTCATCCTTTAATTTCTACATAAAAATCTATCTAGGGCACTGCTTGTTTCCACAGTATGATGAGGAGGAGTTAAAGGAACGGGTCGGATTAAGCTTTTTGAATTCTCAGTTCGTTGTACCAGAAATTGAGGAGAACCGCCTCTAAGATGGTAAGGAAAGGATCAAGGCAAGCAAACACATGGGAACAACAAGCCAATCTCAAAATCCTACAAATCAAGTGGCAGCTACCACCTCCAAACAAGCTGAACTACAACATAGAAGGAAGGATCCAATCATCCAACATATGTTGCATGGGATGGATCGGATTCTATATAAGAAATGGGTCAAATGGCTTGGAGCTAAGGCTTTTCCAATATTAAGACCCATCATAAGGCAGAAGCAGCAGCCACCTTATGGGCATTGACGTCAACTTTGGTTCAAAGAGGCCTGTTTTGAAAGTGATAAGCTGTTTGGTTCAAGCTTATGGGTGGTTCCAATCATTGAGCTTGATAAGCAAAAAAAGTATACTTGGTAGTTCATAATGGACTAAGTTTGAGTTATTAAAAAACCAAAAAATCACATTTATATACATTATCATCCAACTTATAGAAGTTAAAATAAAGTTTAATGTTTGTGTTAAACATTTATGGTATTAAAGTGTTTTCTAAATTTTATTCATGTATTGGACTTGCATACGAGTGTGTAGCAAGAATCATGAATTTTATTCATTTTAATTTATTACTTTAAAAACTACAACAAATATTTTGATAAAATATTTTAATAACTCATATTTGAGCTTAATTTGATACTTATTTAAAATATTTAAGTTATCTAGAAAATTCATATAAAATAAGTAACTAATTTTAACTATATCTAGCTATATTCCACACAAATTTTACATCAATACTATCATAGACTATGCGTGGATTGACAATATAAAACTGACACTCAATGCAAAGAGGGAGGATTTCAGACTGTGACACAATTTGGCGAACATATCTATTAAAACAAGATTTGCATACTTGTTTGGTTAATAAACTGATGGAAGAACCACGAAGTTTAATGATTCCTTACAAGCCATTTGATATTGAAGAACTGATCAAAATTAAATTTTGACAATTGCAAAAAATCAAAAGAAAATTAAACAAGCATTTGAAATACATTATAGTATTTGATAAGATAACAATGGGAAAACGATAGGGATCATAGACTCATGAAGAATATAAAATAGATAAATGGGAATAGATAGTTCAAAGTGTGTGCGAAAACAAAAGGTCTGAAAAACTGAAAGTCCTAATTATTAAAAAAGTTGCTGACTCTAGCGAATAGATATTTCAACAGTCTTATCATGGAAGTGAGGTCATTGAGGAAATGAAAAAACAAAATTGGAGTGTTTGTTTTGTTGTTGTAAGTTGTAACAACAACAAAAAATTGTTCGAGACGAGACTGTAAATAAATGACTTTAATACTAGTAATATTTTTTTGGAACAAATACTAGTAGTATTCATTTATTAAAAATTCATGGCTATATCAAATAAATAAATTAAATGAACACCCCGGGAATCTTTTTTTACTATTTGTATTCTCGAGGATTATTTTGGAGTAGTACTTTATGGTAGAGTTTCTTTTTGAGGACCAGATCGACTAACCAATTACAATTACACTTTCCAAAACATATAGATACATACACAATTTAATTTCGTCTAATTTCAACTTGATCACCCAGTTAATAATGTGTTTGAGAAAAGTTTTTTTTCGCATAGCCGCTTTTTTTGTTTTTTTTCATCTTTGGAATGGTAAATCTAACTGAGATCATCGTGTAGTTAATAGTATATACTATATATATATGTGTATGTATATATTACCACTTATACAAAAAATTGTTAGAGAAATTGGTCAGATCGTCTTACCGACAATTTTAGATGCTCTTACCAATATAAATGTAAGATATTGACAGAAGACAAAACTAATGTATCTCCTACAACGTTAACAAAAGACCCTCACGGATTTTGACTTTTGAGTAGACGTGCTATTCGACCATGTACTATCATCATTCATACAACACTATTATTTTATTTGATGTCACACTCGCTAGATCGATTTTTTTGTTTGGTCGTCTTTTCTATCGATGAACCATATATAGTTTCACGGAGACCATTTTTTTTTGTTCACAACGGAGACCAATAATATCTTTTTTTCATACGGTTATACATGGGATCTTGAGATGTAAAACGTTCTTATATTACTCATTTTGTACTAAGAGATCAGAGATTCCCATTACTCGCTAGCTTAAAAAGCAAAACCTCTTTTCACCTCCAAATAGAAAAATCTTTTAGCCATGAACATATGAGTTTCACGAGTCCATCACACTTGTTCTATTTTTCTTTACGCTAGCTGATCTTGGCTCTCGGTATACGTTCCTTGAGATCCAAGACACCTAATGGTCAGCTTACTCCAAGTAGGCCTCCTCTCCACGAAACTTCTCGACTCCAGTATAATAGTATTGATATGATTTTGAAGGGCAGTCGAACAAGGATTTCTTCCACTAGATCAGGAACTAGGTCAATCATCGGACTAAGTTTTTTTTTTTCTTTTTCTTCTTCAGCAAGTCTGCAACTACAAGTTTTAACTCATCAACTCTCTTGAGTATATATACTTTTATGCGTTAATTAACAAGTATGGTAATCAATTAACTTTTTCGTAATATGGATATTTCTAAAAAGTTCGGCTTAGGATAGGTTGATTTCATTCATCCGGGCAATGATATAGTAGTACCTTTGCTTGCACGGCAGAGGGAGACTCTTTTTGGGAACATGTCATAATATCCTGTTCACCAACTTCATATTAAGTACGTATTATAGAGTATTTGAGTCTATGAGAATATACTGAAATTGCAAATTCTAAAATCTTAGAAGAAAATTTATAGAAAAGGTAAAATAATATATCTATAAAGTTGGATATTGTGATTTTTTTTTTTTTTTTTTTTTTAACGTACA
>NC_025689.1:4716809-4749027 GCF_000633955.1 Camelina sativa | reverse complement strand
TTTTTTTTTTTTTTTTTTTTTGCTTAACGTACATATCATAGAGTATTTGAGTATATAATGAGTATATGTTAATGGGATATGCTAATGATATCATCGTATCTAGCATATCTCTCTGTTTAATAAGCATATATTCGCCTATGTCTATAAAGGCAATGCATATATTCTTCTTAGGAAACTAGGTTATTTCCATAGCACTGTATAAATACTTTGGCTACTTTGGCCGTAAGACACAACAAGAAATACAGAAAACCTTAATACTTCTTGGTTTCTGACATATGTGTAGTTACTTTACTTATATAGAGCTATGAGATGATAAAATTAAATGGTAGAAGAAGAGTGTGATATTTACCTATGAATAGCAGTTGAATTCTGTGGTTTTCAGGTGATATGAGCAAAATAGTGACAAAAAAGTGGATTTCTGAAGTTTATGATGGTTGAGAAACATCACAAACACGACAAACATTATTGCTGATTAAATTAAGATAAATACATATATATCTTTGTTTAAATTACTTTATAGACCTACAAAACATTGTAACTCTATGTGATTTCACAAAAGAATTATATGTTAAAAAAAGATAAATCTATATTTTAGGTAACAATTAATTTAAGCAGAGTAATTAATTTTCCTTTTTTATTATTATTATGACAATTAATTACGAGTCATACTCAATCGATCTCGCAGACAGAGCTAAGTAAGACTCAATCGATCTCATAACCCATGGCTTCCCACTGTTGAGGGACGTGGAAGCCATCATAGTTACTAGTGATGTTCACGTTTTTAAATGTTACAAATAAAATAAATGGTTCCCCATCGCTTATGCATGTCAGCATGTGTATTATATAATAAAGATAGAAACAAGAATACGAGAAACAGACGCCTATATATACATTTTATCTATTGAGTTGTCTTATTGAACTAAGAAATCATTATATGAGAACTCAGGACTGGAGAGAAGAAGATCAAAATGCCTGCTTCCAATGGCTTTTTGCGAGACTAATTTGGACTGCCTCCCCTCTAGCATTTCTTTTAAATTACTTCCCTTCATCCTTTAATTTCTAGCTAGGGCACTGCTTGTTTCCATAGTATGATGAGGAGGAGTTAAAGGAAAGGATCGGATTAAGCTTTTTCTCTTGGTTCTTATGGAGAATATGAAAGTTTAGGTATGAATTATGCATGCTTTTTGAACTCTCAGTTGGTTGTACCAGAAAGAGAACCCCCCTCTAAGATGGTAATAAGGAAAGGATCAAGGCAAGCAAACACATGGGAACAACAAGCCAATCTTAAAATCCTACAAATCAAGTGGCAGCTACCACCTCCAAACAAGCTGAACTACAACATATGATCCAACATATGTTGCATGGGATGGAACGGATTCTATATAAGAAATGGGTGTGGTCAAATGGCTTGGAGCTAAGGCTTTTCCAAAACTAAGACCCATCTTAAAGGCAGAAGCAGCAGCCATCTTATGGGCATTGACGTCAACTTTGGTTCAAAGAGGCCTGTTTTGAAAGTGATTCAAGCTGTTTGGTTCAAGCTTATGGGTGGTTCATCATTGAGCTTGATAAGCAAAAAAGTATACTTGGTAGTTCATAATGGACTAAGTTTGAGTTATTAAAAAAAAAAAAAAATCACATTTATATACATTATTATCCAACTTATAGAAGTTAAAATAAAGTTTAATGTTTGCGTTAAACATTTAAGATATTAAAGTGTTTTCTAAATTTTATTCATGTATTGGACTCACATACGAATGTGTAGCAATAATGATGAATTTTATAATTTATGTATTGGACAGATCACATACGAAAGTGTAACAAGAATCATAGTACCCACACAATTTTAACGTCTAATTTTAATTTGTTACTTTAAAAAGTACAACAAATAGTTTATCAAAATATTATAATATATAACTCATATTTGAGCTTAAATTTTTACTTATTTAAAATTCATATATAAGTTGTCCAGAAAATTCATATACATATCTAATTTTAAATAAGTACCTAATTTTACAATATCTAGCTACATTCCACACAAATTTTACATCAAATATATATTTTTTTTTTTTAAACATAAGAAAAAATGATCAACAATCCATTAAAATCTCTAGACTTCTTGAGGGAGTAGAAAAATAAAGGTTGCCGAAAGAGAAAAACCTTAAATATAAAAACACTAATCACCAAATATGGAAAAGAAAATATCAAACCAAATTTACAAATCCCCTTGCATTTGATAGAAATGGATGTGTTTGAAATCAACCAAACAAAGGTACTTACTTTATTGCATTTTTTCAAACATCCGTGTTATATTTTCTTTCATTTATAATTTGATCTCATTTTAATGTGCGGATTATGTCCATAAATCTCTAATTTCATATATCTATTTGGATTTCAGTACCTAGATCAATGCTCGACTCCCTAATTTATAATGTTTATAAAAGAATCAAATCTCAAATATTTTTCTATTCAAAAAAATATATCAAAGATTGATGCTTTATTTTATTAATATATCAAAAATTCTATATCAAAGTTTATAGACGAACCAAGCTATGGCTTTCGGTGCTATGGAAAAATGACATCTTTGAAAAGTAATGTAGAAAAATATAATTTTTAAAATTTCTTATAAAAATTAAGTCGACGGAAGAGAAAATTAAATCAACATGTAGAAATAATTAAGTTGACAGATTAAAAATTTGACCTTATGAATAAATGAACTTAGAATGAAATAAGTCTAACAAAAATATCAAAGAAAATTTTCTTTATTATGTTAATTTTAAATTACTTATTTATAACTATTTTTATATATTCAAAAATTTAGATAATATTAATTTAAACATAGTAATTAATTTTCCTATTTTATTATTATGACAATTATTGATCACAAGTTTTAGTTAATTTTTTAAATGATGCTTAAATAAATAATGGTATTTTGGTAAAATTTCAGCTAAAAATTTGTAATATGAGGGTAGTTTTCAAATTTCTTATACGATTTGGTGTAATCCACTAATCCTACTACTCGCTAGCTTAAAAGCAAAACCTCTTTTCACCTCCAAATAGAAAAATCATACACACTAAAGTACTAAACCTTTTAGCCAATGAACATATGAGTTTTACGAATCCACCCCAGTTTCACACTTGTTCTATTTCTTTACGGTAGCTGATATTGTCTCTCGGTATATGTTCCTTGAGATCCAAGCTTCCAAAAGGTCAGCTTCCTCCAGCCCCATGGGGATGGGATGGCCAATCATTGGGAACTCGTTTGATATGTTCATAAAACGGCCGACTCATCACCTGATGGATCCACCGCGTCATGGGAAACATGCAAACGGAGATAGCTTGCCTGAGAAGTGCTTAGAGAAAAAGACGAGCCTCTCGCAAACAGAGCTGATTCATACTCAATCAATCCCATCGCTTATGCATGTATCTTGTAACAAAGATAGAAACAAGAATACGAGAAACAGACAACTAATATATACATTACATTTTATTTATTGCGTTGTCTTATTGGACTAAGAAATCATTATAAGAGAACTCAGGACTGGAGAGAAGAAGATCAAAATGCCTGCTTCCAAGCGTGTCTTTTAGTATCGTGATCTGACCTTCCTTAAAGAGTGTGTCCTCTTCCAGTTTCTCTACCTTGCTCTTTAACATCTCCTTCTCTGACTCCAAATCCATGTTTTGCTTTCTGCGTTCCTTCACTTCCTTCCACATCTCTTCTCTTTCCTCCAACACTTTTGGTAATGTAGCCAAGTCTTTAGCAGCTTCATGGAGATTGCTTTCAAGCCGGTTTATGTTTTCGTCCTTCTTCACCATCTGATATGTCCAAATCAAAACCATCAGAACACAACACTCATGGAGCTTTCATTACTTATGACAAAACTCCTAGCCACAAAAAATGTAAAATTCTGAAATACCTGCAGCTTGAGGTCTTTTAGTTGATGATTGTTTACTGAAAGGTTGTCTAACGTTTTCTGGATTTCACGTTGAAGAACTTCATTACCCCGTACTCCTGCTGCTACTTCTGCTTGCAGCTGGTCGATCTCTTCTTCCTTGGAATACAGTTTCTCTCTTAATAAACTCGTGACTAGAGTTTCTGCTCTTAGTTCAGCTCTCAGGGATTTCTAAATCAGATTATAAAGAAAAAAGGCGAATCATTCAGAACAGAGATAAACATGTAAGCCTATGTTGAAATGATATTAGCACGTATTGAGGGATAACATATGAATCATGTATTGGCAAAACTCACCTCCACCGATTGGTTGTTTGGCTCACTATGCTTAGCAGCAGTTGAGCAAGATGATTCTGAATGATCATTGGATTTCTCAAGCAATAAACTTGATACTGTCTGCAAACTCCTCTTCAGGCTTTCAGTTCCACGCCTTATTCCATGAACTCTCATCTCAGATTCAATAAGAAACTGCTCACTCAATCCATTATTCACTGACGGATAGGACTCAGGGAACTGAGCTAGTTTCTCCTTAATGAACTTCAATAACTTGTAACACAGCTGAGTGCTCTCATTTAGCATTGATAGTCCTTGGTCTTGCAAGTGGCATACTCGCATCTTCATCTCATTATCTAGCTTGAAGTTCGTCGCGTCAGCTTCTTCTCCATTTCTTTTGACTCGATTCAGCAGACAGTTATTCTCACGAAGAAGAGATTTAGTTTCAAGCTTCATTGATTCTAGCTCCTTTCTAAGTGACAATTCAACTCCGGCCAACCTTATTTGCTCCATCTGAAGCTTCTTGTCCAGATGTTCTGACGGTTGCTTCTCAATTTCCTCAGAGAGACCATCTCTAAGACCCTCAATAGTCTTCTCTTGTTCCTTGCATGTTCTTAGAAATCTTGTAACAGATTTTCGTAACTCCTTGCATTCCAGATCTTTCTCCTCAAAGTTTCTTCTTACGCAATCAAGATCATCACTACTACCCGAGTAGCTCTCTTGTAACTTGGAGAGGTTTTGCGTAAGATACAAATTCTCTTCACGCAATTCCTCTGTTGTTGCTCCCAACTCCGTAACTGTTTCCTCCAAATGTCTTATCATATCGATGCGCTCAGTTTCCTTTTCATGAAGAGTCGATATCTCTCTCTGGAGTGAGACATTATGCTCAGCAAGCTCTCTGACACGCTCCCTTAGCCTCTTCTCTTCCACCTTGAAACTATCGAGCTTTGAAGCCCACTCACTTGACCTTCTATCAAACTCTTTCTCCAACTCAACCTGCAACTCACTCTTCTCTTTTTCTAGTCTCTTTATATGCAAGTCCCAATCTGTCTTTGCCCGTCTGATCTCTTCCCTCGTAGAAGCCCTCTCATCCATCTGTGACCGCAAGAGACTTAACACTTCAAAAGCCAAGCCTACCCTCTCTTCTTCCATTTGTCTAATATCCCCAACCAAAGATGAAACATCGAAATCACAGTCTGAAAGAAACTTCTTCTCTTCCAGTTCTTCAGAAAGCAACTTCACTCTCTTTTCAGCTTCTTTATATCTCCTTTCTAGCTCTGAACTAACATCTCCTTCCTTACAAACACCGTTAGTTCCCACACACATGTCCTTACCATGTAAGAAAAACTGTTGGTGCTGCTGTTCTGCTCGGTCATCCGCGTAATATTCATTCACCGCTTCATAATGTTCAGCAAGTGGAACAACAAGATTAGCCAAAACATCCGAGTTCGAGTCAAGAGTTTTACCATTGTATCCACCACAAACATCTTGTATTCTGATGGGCTCATAACTCAACGCCTTGGACTTGCCCTGAGTATTATGAGAGAGTCTCTCAATAACGCTTCTTGCAAGTGAACGAGCCGACGCATCCCTCAACCCTTTAGATTTCCGTTTTTCTTTGCCGCCACTATCTGATAACGGTGAAGGGGATTGAGCTCGCGGTGGAAGCCTCCTTCTACTCCCGGAGAGACTACTATGTGATGAACCACTCTTTTGCTTACTCCGTTCTAAATGCTCTTCACCATCAATGTAACGGTCCAAGACATTACTAGAACAGGTTGACAAACTTGCAGATTCTTTAACTTGTCTTTCCGGAGTAAAACATCTGATTCAAAACAATACAAATTAACAACTTGATTCAACTATTTGTTCAATTCAATATAACAAACAAGAAAGAAGAGTCTATATTACTACCGTGACGAATGATTTCGCAGTCGATGCTGGCTGCTTCTAGTAGTAGTAGTAGTAGTAGCATCATTTGAAGAAGCTCCATCAATGAGAAAAGCTGCACAAGACAATGAACGGCTTCGTCTAAAAGCCGCTGCAGCATCAGATACTTCACTACTCTGAGACTTGTTATTCAAATATTGTTGAAACTGATAATCATCTTTTTGCTTGTGAAGCTGTTTATGATCAGTTCCATTACCAGATGATGATTTGAAAAAGAAAAGCTTCTTCATTGGTAATAACAACAAGGTGGAAACTGGAAAGGGCTGTCCACTACAATACCGCAGCTGGAAATCAAAATTAATAGAGATAAGAGTAAGAAAAGGTTCCTCCTTTGTTTAAAAAACAAAAGGCAAAACAGCGCATAGAAAGGGACATTGATTAGAGACAGTAATCATGAAAACATTTTGCAACAAAACAGAGCAGAGAGTGTTGTTGTTATAAAGTTGAAGTCTTACTTAAACACTTAACACGATGAGAACAATTCAAAACCATCTTCTCTATTCTTAAGCTTTGACGAAACCAGATTATGGTTTTAAAAATAGAAAAAACAAACAAGATCAAGATCGCCACTAATTTCTCTATTAAAAAAAAATGAAAATGTCAGAACTTTACTGACAGATCCGTAATCATCGAAGTGAATCGTAAAGACTTAAATTAAAAAGGACTAAACTACCCTTTTAATCTTCCCACTAAAAACCCTAAAAAATCGATACTTTCAATGATTTCGACTAAGTCCACTAACCTGAGCAGAGTAACAATGTTTTTTTTTTGTTTTTGAAATTGAAAAGAGGGTAATGGAGTTTACCATAAACAGAGTCACAGAGGAGATACACTTCAAAACTCGGGAATCGAGGGAGGAGAGGTGGAGGGAAACTCAATCAAACCGAAACTGAAAAGCAGAGTTTTTGACGGCGTTTGTTAAACGTTGACGGAGAGACTTTAATTTAACAAGGAAGAAGCGTTACGGGACGGCGGCAGAGCAAAACAGAGAGGAGAAGTCGAAAGGACGAAAGAGACGGGGGTTTTGTCCGTAAATTAGAATAGCTATAAAGGGTAATTTGGGAAATTTTCCGTTCACTTTTTAAATCCTTTTGGAGGAGCGGGCCATTTTTGGTGTTTTTTTAATCGTGGGCCTAATTGTTTTTAGCTGTGTTTGGTAAGTAAGCATTACTCAATATTGTTTTTTGCCTTTTTCTGGATTTAAACAAAAAAAAAAAAAAAAAAAAAAAAATANGGTAATGTGATCATAATTTTTTTTTTTTTGACATATCAATAAATTAAATGTGATTACCGGATAATGATATAATGTGGACTAAGAAATTTTAGTTATTTTTTTAATTAAATTATAGTTTTTTACTAACTATTGACCAGAGGATTTATTGAAATTAATAGGCATGTAGATTTTTTGGCTACTTTGGAAAAAAAATGATAAGAGATAAGACAACCAGATTAAAGAAATACTGTTTTAATTAATGTAATACTGGAAAAAAAAATTAGAATAACAAAAAGTTAAAGAAATATCATTCCTAATTGTAAAGAAAGAATAAATTATTTTTTACCAAATATTCTAAAGATGAGAATTTACAATCATTGATAAATACGATAAGGATTCATGCATAATCAAATGCTATAATACGACACCGTTTAAGATATGTTTTTTATTTTTTGGGTTGACATTTGTCTCTTTGTGTTCGAGATGTTTCATGTAGCAAGAAAAGACGGGAAAAGTTAATTTATTCATGAACTTACAGTACGTAAAATAACAATAAAACACACGCCAATCTTATTATTGGAATCATCATTAGCACAGGCAGAGTAAGTTACTTGAACTTACAAACACATTAAAAGAAGCATAGTAAAGACACACACCAAATCTTATTGGAAGGTTTCATTTGGTTTAAATAATAATATGATAGAGAAGGTTTTCACTCGGTGGTGGAGATGGGCACGATAGTGACTCCGATGCTGTGAACAACATCGCTAGCTTTTCCATGGATTCCAACGATCTTGTGTCCTTCTTCTCCGAGCGAGAACTTCTCACCAGAATCCATTCCGAACGGCATTGACTCCCTTTTGTTCGTCTTAAACTGGAGACAGACAATTATTGATGCCTCGACTCCGTAAATCTTATCGTAGTACCCATCTATGGTCATTAGGTATTCACCATCTTCAAGCACAAACTGAAAAGATTCAAAACTAACAAAGGATAAGTGTAAATAGTTTAAGAGAATGTATTGAAACAAAAATAAATCTTGTTGTTTATAAAAATGACCTCTTCAGCTCCAAGTAATGTCTTCTTCCCATGGTCATCTCCGGGTACAAGGTCTTTGCCCTTACTGTACTCAAACTTGACAAAGGATACACCATCGTTACCTTGTCCTACAAGTATCTTCCTTACACCGTCGTAGGCACCATCATCCCATGTAACTCCTTCGTTGCCGCCAACTGCTGGTAGTTTCTTGGTTGGAATCAAGGGAGTCGGAGTGGGAACAGGTGCAAAATATGCTCCAAGAGCATCAATAGCTGCATCTTCCTTTCCATGGAACCCAACAAGCCTATGACCCTTTTGTTCCAATACAAACTTCTTACCCACATTATACCCAAAGAATGATGTTCTCCCCTTTGATGTTTCAAACTTAAGTGACGTAATGACGGTACTGGTGAAAATGTTTGGCTTATGATAGGTTGCTTCCACCGATTTGATGTATTCGTCGGGGTAACCAAGCACAAACTGCAAGAAGAAGCAATATTTTAAGAATATTTATTGTCAATTACGAAATACAAGTACATGTATCTATCTACAAGAATTAATGGAATGGGATCATACCATTACAAATAATCCACAACAAAACAATATTATCATTTATATTTGGAACCTAATTAAATTTATGTTGTTTATTGGGCTGCGTATGTATATTGGGCCTCGTTGTATAGTTTGGCCGACTTGTGTGCCGTTACTTGGTTAGCACTCTTTGTTTAGGGTTTGTTGAGTTTATCGAGTCTGTATAAATAAGCCGTGAGGCAGCCGTAACTAACACACACATAATTCATTCAATCTTTACATGGTACCAGAGCATAGATCCTTCTAATTGATCTAAGCTTCTGAATTTCTTTTATCTCTCTTGCTAGTTCTTTTTCTTTTGTTAGTGTCGAAATTCCCTTGTTCGTGAGATGGGGGAGGATGATAAGAAGTTTGTTGAAGCCGGCGTGACCGGTGATAAAGGTGTTGTTGCATCTCCTTATTCGGTGTTTTCTTCTGACAATCCAGGGGCGTTGATCACGTCGGTGCAACTAAAAGGTGATAATTACAACGAGTGGGCTACAGAGATGTTGAATGCTCTGCAAGCAAAAAGAAAGACGGGTTTCATTGACAGGTCTCTAAAGAAGCCGTGTGAGGGACATGCAGATCTGGAGTCGTGGCTGAGTGTGAACTCAATGATTGTAGGATGGTTGAGGACGTCAACTGAACCCCGTGTAAGATCGACGGTGACGTTCATCAACGATGCTCATAAGTTGTGGGAAAACTTGAAGGAACGGTTCTCGGTTGGGAACAAGGTTCGCGTGCATCAACTGATGGCTAAGCTGGCGTCGTGTAAACAAGATGGACAAGCAGTCATTGACTACTATGGACGCCTTGCTAAGATGTGGGAAGAACTCCAAACATATAGACCCCTACCGGCGTGTACGTGTGCAGCAGCGGCGACATATGAAAAGGAGAGAGAAGAAGAAAGAGTTCATCAGTTTGTGATGGGGCTGGATGAGTCGAGGTTTGGGCATGTTGTGACTGCCATCATTGAAGCAGACGTGTTGCCGGATCTCGGAAAAGCTTATAGCAAAGTTATCCGAGAAGAAGATAGACTCAACTCAGCTAAAGCACGTGAATAACAACAAGAAGCTGTTGGTTTTGTGACTCGTCTAGAGCAAGGAAGTGGTGAAACTAGTGGAGGATGTCGTGAATCTCGTAACGGAGATATCTTTGGAGTACATGCCTCCGGTGGAAACAGAGGACGTGATCGACTCTGTTCTAATTGTGGTAGAGCTGGGCATGAAAAGAGTTCATGTTGGCAGATTGTGGGGTATCCCGAATGGTTTTCAGAGAGAGGAGGTCGAGGAGGACGTGGTTCATCACGAGGTGATGGCCGCGGTGGTTATTCCGGTGGACGAGGATGAGGACAAGTGAATGTTGCGTATGCAACAAGTCCTAATCCTACCGGAAATTCTATGGATTTTACTCCGGAGCAAATGATGCAAGCACTCTCGCAGCTGCTTAAGGAAAAATCAAGTGGTGGAAGTGACAAGCTAATGGGTAAGATACGTGGAGATGTGATCCTTGATACAGGAGCTTCACATCATATGACTGGAGACTTGTCGGTTCTTTCGAATCTTAAAAAAACTTTTCCATACACAGTTTGTTTTGCAGATGGAAGTACGACGTTGTCGACACAAACGGGCGTGTTCCGTTTATCAGATCGTATAAGCTTATACGATGTTTTATATGTCCCAGACTTGACTTGTTCATTAGTCTCGGTTTCAAAACTTTTGAAACATTCCAATTGTTTTGCCTTTTTGACCGATGCGGTGTGTGTTTTACAGGACCGGTTTTCGAGGACGCTGATTGGAGCCGGGAAAGAACGTGATGGAGTCTATTACTTTACGGATGTTCAGGCTGCTCGAGTAAACAAGACAGTCCGGAAAATTGATGCGGTTTTGTGGCATCAGCGGTTAGGACATCCCTCGTTTTCAGTACTATCTACTATGCCTTTGTTTTCTGGTGTTTCTGTTAGTCCAAGTTCATGTGAGACCAGTTTTCAGGCTAAGCAAACTAGAGAGATGTTTTCTGATAGTATTAATAAAACAAGCGAATGCTTTTCTTTGATTCATGTTGATGTTTGGGGTCCGTACCGTATCAAAGCTTCAAATGGTGCAGCTTATTTTTTGACAATTTTGGATGATTTTTCACGCACAGTGTGGACGTTTTTGTTGTTGGAAAAATCAGAAGTTAAGAATGTTCTACAAAATTTTTGTGCCTACTCAGAAAAACAGTTTGGAAAAGCAGTTAAAATGGTTAGGAGTGATAATGGAACAGAGTTTCTATGTTTGTCTTCTTTCTTTCGGGAAAAAGGTATTGTGCATCAAACGACTTGTGTGGGAACACCACAACAAAATGGTAGAGTGGAAAGAAAGCATCGGCATCTCCTCAATGTCGCAAGATCTTTGTTGTTTGGAGCACACTTACCTACAAAATTTTGGGGAGAAGCGGTCTTAACCGCAGCACATGTTATTAATTTGACACCAACGAAGCTGCTTCACAACAAATGTCCTCATGAGGTGTTGTTTGGACAACAGCCGGTGTATGACGATTTGCGAGTGTTTGGCTCATTGTGTTATGCACACAAGCAGATACGAGACAAAGACAAGTTTGTTCCTCGTAGTAGAAAGTGTGTGTTTGTGGGTTACCCCTACGGAAAGAAAGGTTAGAAGTTATACGACTTGGACACAAATGAATTCTTTGTCTCGCGTGACGTGATATTCAAGGAAGGTGAATTTCCTTTCTCTACTCAGACGGAAGTAGAGCCATCTCGTGGTGATCTAGTTGGCACAAGTGATACTGATTGGCTTATTCATGAGTCGGAACTCATTGGAAACAGGGGGAGTGTTAGTGACTCCGACGATAGGGGGAGTCCTGTGACGGGTGGTTTGGCTGGTGATGTTGCTGACCCAGAAGTACTAGAAGCTGGTCCGGCCGAGCTTGATGGTGCAATTATCGAAGTTGGTCCCATTGTCCCGACTAGTCTGTCGCCTGTTGTTGACGAGTCTAGTTCTAATAACCAGAATACTGTCGTGCCTCAGCCCGAACCTGAAATGGGACAAGGCAAACGTGTCAAGTTACCGTCTGTTCGTTTAAATGATTATGTATTAGCAAGTGACTCCTCTCATCACGTTCTTCCCGGTCTCTCCACCAGCTCGCCTCACGACACGGTCCAAGGTAATTCACTCTATCCTTTGACTGATTTTATTACTGATGCACGGTTTTCTCCTCGGCATCAAGCGTTTCTTGCAGCTGTAAGCGCAACAGTGGAGCCACGAAGTTATAAAGAGGCTATAAAAGATAAGCGTTGGACAAATGCTATGGGTCAAGAGGTAGGAGCTCTTGAGGAAACAAACACATTTAGTGCTGCAGATTTGCCTCCTGGAAAGGTTGCCCTTGATACAATGTGGGTTTATAAAATCAAGTATCATTCTAATGGGAGCATTGAGCGGTATAAGGCAAGACTCGTGGTGTTGGGAAATCGGCAAGTTGCTGGTCGGGATTTTGCTGAAACTTTTGCACCGGTGGTCAAAATGACTACAGTGCGAGCTTTGTTACGTATTGTAGCTGCAAATAATTGGGAAGTGCATCAAATGGACGTGCACAATGCTTTTCTCCATGGTGATCTCCGTGAAGAGGTGTATATCAAGCTTCCGCAAGGTTTTACGCATTCAGTTCCGAATAAAGTTCTTCGATTACACAAAGCTCTTTATGGCTTACGCCAAGCACCCCGATGTTGGTATGAAAAGCTCTCTACTGCTCTCGCCAAGGCTGGTTTTATTCAATCTTATTCAGACTACTCTTTGTTTACCTACACACGTGGACGTGTCGAGATTCGAGTCTTAGTTTATGTTGATGATCTTGTTGTTTGCGGCAATGATGGGGACGCCATTCGCAAATTTAAAACATATCTCGGAGAGTGTTTTCGTATGAAGGATTTGGGGAAGCTTAAATACTTCCTCGGCATTGAGATTGCCCGTAATGAAGAAGGTTTTATGTTGACACAACGGAAATATGCTTTGGATATTGTAAGTGAAACAGGGTTGCTTGGTTCTAGGCCCGCGGTTACACCAATGGAACAAAATCATCACTTAGCTTCCGATACTAGTCCTTTTCTCCCGGAGCCCGCATCGTATCGACGACTAGTGGGTCGTCTTATCTATCTCGCTAATACTCGACCTGATCTTTCATACTCTGTTCACATTTTGTCCCAATTTATGCAAAAGCCGCGGGAGAGGCACTTGGAGGCGGCGTTACGTGTAGTCAAGTATCTTAAAGGCACAGCGGGGCAAGGTATTTTACTTAGTTCACGTACAGACCTAGAACTCTCGGTTTATTGCGATGCCGACTGGGGTACATGTTCGTTGTCTCGTCGTTCTTTAACCGCCTATGTCGCTTTGTTTGGTGGCTCTCCGATCTCTTGGAAGACTAAGAAGCAAAAGGTGGTGTCACAGTCGTCTTGTGAGGCTGAGTATCGTGCCATGTCTATTGCTACGCGTGAGATAATGTGGTTGCGACAACTATTTAAAGATTTGGGTTTCCCACCAACTGCTCCTTCTCGTCTCTTTTGTGATAGTAAGTCTGCACTTTATATTGCTGCTAATCCTGTTTTTCACGAAAGGACGAAACACATAGAGATCGATTGTCATCGGGTACGTGATGCTATTAAAAGTGGAGTTCTTACAACTGCGCACATCGGTACTAAGGAGCAATTGGCGGATCTTTTAACAAAAGCTTTAGGCAAAGTTCAGTTTAGTATTTTAATGTCCAAGTTGGGCGTTTGTAATCTTCACGCTCCATCTTGAGGGGGAGTATTGGGCTGCGTATGTATATTGGGCCTCGTTGTATAGTTTGACCGACTTGTGTGCCGTTACTTGGTTAGCACTCTTTGTTTAGGGTTTGTTGAGTTTATCGAGTCTGTATAAATAAGCCGTGAGGCAGCCGTAAATAACACACACATAATTCATTCAATCTTTACATTGTTCTACTATGTCATTTTAGAGTTAACTTGACATAAATCATTTTGAGAATTATTGAACTAGTTGTGTATAAGAACTAGTAATTAAAATTACCTCGGATGGTGTTTTTCCTTTCACTCCGTGGTGACATGTCTTTGCTTCCCCGCCTTTCTCGTACTCAAGCTCTAAATAAGTGATACGAGAATTATCTTGACTAATGTGCACCGTTTTAATGCCATCGTAAAAACCATCATCCCAAACACGCCCGTCTGTACCACCTTGGGCTTCCAGCTTGTATAGAGGGAACGGCGTGGTTGCCAATTCAAAGTAAACTCCAAGAGCGTCGAGAGCATCACCGGCCCGTCCATGGAACCCTACGATCTTTCTTCCCTCATCCTCAAAAAGAAACTTTGTACCGCTCGTTATTCCAAATAAGTTTGGACCAAACGTTGGAGAGCTTCTACCCTTTGAGGTCTTGAAGACGAGGGATGTGATCACCTTTGTGGCAAGCAGAGCCACTGTGTGGTAGCTTCCCTCCACCGTTATGATGTGTTCGTCCGGATATTGAAGTGAAAACTGCATATGACTTAATATTAGGTTTAGAACATTCTCAAGATTTTATTAGTCCTATAATAATATCGAATTTTGGGTTTATAATAAAGGTGTCTTAGGGTTTGTATTAGAGACTAAAGGGTACGTTTCCGTCTTGTTTATGACTTACAGGTTTCATCCAAATTTATCCGAATTCACAAGAGCCATTCGTACTAGTATTGCAAAAAATGAAGGAGAAAAATGGAGAATAGTCTAGTGGAGAACCTCTTTAGGGTGTTGATCTGTTGTCCCATGTTCCCGTGCTACTACTTCGCCGTCTTCCTTCACGTACTCAAATTTGACGTAAGTGATACGGTTGAGATCTTGCCCTACATACACTTTTCTTACACCTTCATATACATCGTCGTCCCATTCCTGTCCTCCTTCACCACCGCAGAGTGCCAACTTCCGGTACATCCTCGCCATTTCGAATCTTCAAATATTGGAAAAAGAAATATTATTTCTTCTATATATAATCCAATAAAGTATATAGTGTTCTATAAGCTGGTCTGCGGTTAATTTTACACAACTACCATGATAACGTTGTAGCCTTATTCATTTACATAGCAAGAACACCAAAATGGTCAAAGAAACACAAATTAATAGAACACCAATGATTGGTAACTATTTACTGTGCGCTTTGATAGCTCTATTATTGGTAATTTGGTGTAATATAAATTATTTACGATTAAAAGTGTTTCGTATATTATCACTGTTTGGATCCCTTACTACACTTATCGCTCACACTTTCCCTTCTCTTAAAGATTTTAATTGTGATACGATCTCTTTGATATATATTACATTTAGACCAAAATAAAACACATATATAGCACGATCTTTTCTCCACCAATATATAGCAGAATCTTTTGTGAAGTAGTAGCTAAGTTCAACAATTAAACGTAAAAGACCTCATATTAAATTACTTTTCTCTTTCTTAACCCAAATTGTAGAATGATTAAACACCTAGCTAGTTACTACTTCACAAAACATATTAATGTTACGGATAATCTTGGCTACGCTACAAAAAGAAACAACAACAAAAAAAAAATTACAAGAATGAAGAGCTATACTTCTTCGAAAACAAAACAACAATAAGAGAAGAGAGATACCAATAAATTCTTGAGCTCTGATTGATAGAAGATATGAACCTTATCGCCTTATGGATGTGTTGAAATATGTGTATACTAATTGACAATCTTTGAAACATTTTAATAATCAACTCGTGGTTCACGAGGGCCTCCGTCAGAAATGCGAATAAGAATACACTATAATAAACCAAAAATAATAGTATACAGATGAATTAATTATTTTTGATGAAAAGAGGTTTTAAATAAAATTGCAACAATTCTTTTTCAGAGAGCTAAAGGGAGGAGAGAAAAAACCATTTATCTCTTTAATTATAAATAGTAATTATACTAAAAATCCAATTAACTTTTAAAAATATACTATTTTGCAAAAATATCCAATTTATTTTGTATTTTTGGTGATCTTAACCCACAAAGTATTTTCTTTTCTTTCTCTTTCCCTCTCCAAAGAAATTGTTACAATTTCATTTGAATTTTTTTGTTTTTCATCAAAACCATAATTCATTCATCTCCACGCGTTAATGTATATTGCATAGTCAATGAAATTGAAATATATACATTTTTAGTTCATCTCCAAACCATAAACCTTTTTAATCAAGAAAGCATTGGATGAAATTGAAGTATACAGCTTTTCCGAACTTTGAAAAATCAACTATTGTTTTCAGATTAATTTTAAAATTTAAATTACTATACATTAATATGGACATTATCTAAGTTCTATAAAAGACTTGAGATTTTAGTATTTAAATTTAAACTACCACCTATAATCTCTATGCACAAGTTTACCACATATAATCTCTAACTTTAAATTTTAAAAGTATTGCAAAATCAAAACCAAAATTTATTTGTGTATGGTTAGATTATAGTTGGAGAGGAGCATCTCTAATTAATTAGTTGATGAAAATGTAGAACAGCCAAAAAAAATAAGTGAAGAGAGAAAATACATAAAAAGTACCTAAAATAAATGAAAGAAATTGGATAAGAATGATCAGAGTGATATTCATCCATATTAAAAAATTTTGATATCTAACTTAACATATTAATTTATTAGTTATCATTATACTTCACCTCTCATTTTTATATATGAGTCTATTTTGTGAAACAAATAAATTATCATATTATTTATTATAACTAAAAAATAATTTTATTTCTGGATATACCATAAGTTAAAAATTTTAAAAACAAATATAAATTGTTCAATCTATAAAATATTCAAGCTTTAGTAATATTATTGTTTTAAAATAATATCTATTGAATTAAAATTTTTACTGAGTAACAGGTCAAAATTTGAATATTTAAATTCAATTTCTTATTTTTTTGTTGAGTTTTATAACTTTATATAATATAATAAACTTTAAATAATTTCTTTTGCAATTTTGAAACTCGATATAAAAGTTAGAAACTATAAACACTCTAAATTGATTTGTTATAGCAATGTCAATAATATGTCACTATAATATGAAATAATTTCAAGAAACTAAGTATATTAAAACAAAAAGTATAATAATATATTAAATTACTGATAATATAATAACTCGCTTTTTAAAAACCAAATTTACAAAATTATGTCTCATGATGTAGAATATACATTGTTGAAATGACTTCACATACATAAACTAATACAATATATTAAAATTTTATTTTAAAATAAAAAAATATACAAAATTTTGTATAAAATAAAATTTAACCAGTGTTGTAGCACGTATACTTATATAGAATCATTAACAATATAAAACTTACAAAATAAATGTATTTTCTCAAGTCATCATATTTAGCATATGATTTTATTGCATAATGTTTTATCCAAAAATTTTTTAAAAAATCACATAAATTATATTTTATATAAAAATTAGAATAAAAATAAAATGAATTTTAACCCGTGCTATAACACTGATCTTAATTAGTTAATAATGCTAATTCATCAACCAAAATAAGGGTTTAATTAATTAATTAATTTTTTGTTTGGTTTTAGTTCTCAAGAGTTCTCTCTCCTGGTGAAGCTGATGTCGTCATAACAAACATGAATTATTTTCCCAAACTGATACCCTAACCCTTCCCCTTGAAGGGATGCAAATACAAATAGTAGGAAATTAACAGATTGGGATAAGAAGAGAAACCAAAACCATCATAATCTCTTAATAGATGAAAGGCCAATAATATCAAGCCTAAATGGGCCTGATGGATGAGATGATTGAATCAATTCCATTGATCCACGCCATCGGAGAAGTTCCATTTACCTTCCATCAAATCATCGAAATATCCGCATAAGACGAGGTATAGCTAGAGGAAGTACAAGCGATAACAGACTCTGTTTTTGAATCAATAACAGTCTCGGATTGTGACTCGGCTTCTGCTTGAATCAATAACAAGCTAATTTGATCTCTGTTTTCTGAATGACGATATTTTTTTACAAAAAAAAAATGCCTTTTAGAAACTTTCCCTTTTTGTTTTTTGTTTTTTTTCCTTTTTCTTTTGAACAATCTATTAACTCTCCTGTCTATAAAAGAACCCTATAAATCTCGACAGAACCCTATAAATTCCAATCAACCTTAAAAATCTAGCCCTAATCTTTTTGTGTGAGAGAGGATAGGTCGATCAAATCCCAGAAGATGCCTAACATGCAGACTAAATCGCTGTGTTTGGACGATCTTAGTGATCGGGAAATTCTTGAGTATAGGTATGAATCGATTCTTCTTGTAAACTTGTTCAACAAATTTTTACCCGATAATCTCTGAGTCTCGACTAATATGTTTAATCTTTTTCCTGGCTTTTCAGATTGGAGTGGGAAGGTTTCACCGAATACAAGATGCAAAGTGATGGAAATTGCCAGGTAATGAATGTTTCTAAATCAAATTATACTCAACGAACTTTATATATATTTGTTTGATCGTATTATTATGATTTATTAAGAATAACCCTTTTCTTGGTTTTTGTCAATTCTATTTCAGTTCCGTGCTTTAGCTGATCAACTTTATAAAAACTCGGCTCTTCATAAACTTGTTAGACAAGAAATCGTACAACAGGTAAATCAATCTTGAAACTTTTCCTAACTTTTGCATAAAGATTGTCATCTTTTTTTTTTTTTTTTACGTGTAGTAGCTAGTTTCATATATGATGATTGATTGATGATTCTGTTTTCCTCATCAGCTTAAAACTCATCCAAAGATGTACAAAGAATTTATTAATAACATGAGCTTCTCCGAGTATGTCAAGAACATGTCCAAGAACTCCGAATGGGGCGATGAAGTCACAATAAAAGCCGCTGCCGATTTGTATGTAGTCAAAATAGTACTCGTTACATCAATCAAACAGACTCCATTGATTGAGTTTTTGCCCAAGTCTCAAAAAGAACCCGACAGAGTCATTCATCTGAGCTATCTCTCAGGGATCCATTTCAACTCCATCCACCAAAAAAAAGGTTAGCCTTCTCTTCTTTCTTAATAGTATACCTCGTCTTTCCCTCTTTAGATAAATACTGTATCATTCTTACTCTTCGTCTTGTTGTTTACTTCAGATCCAGGTTTTGGTTCTGCCTCGATGAAGAAGCTACATAGGAAGAAGGAGAAGGAGCAGAAGAAAATTGAGGAGGAGCGGAAGAAAAAGGAGGAGGAGGAGGAGAGAGTAAGGAAGGAGAAGGAGCAGGAGGAGAAGAAAAGAGACAAGGAGGAGAAGAAAAGAGATAAGGAGGAGAGGAAGATGGCGAAGGTGAAGAAGGAGAAGAAGGAGAAGAAGAACAAGGATAAACATTTTCACTTTTCTGATATGATGTCAATACTTGAACAAGAAGATTATTCGTTTTTCTAAAATTAAGAGTATCATAACGTTTTAATAAGATTTTTCCATCTTCCCCTGTTTGGTGTTCTGTTTTATTATATTTTTACTCTGTTTTACAACATAAATTGGTGCTTACTTCTGTTCCAATTAGCGAGGGAGTATTGCATGGTTCAGGCGTTCAGCTAGATTGTTAATCACTCTTACCTCTATTCTCTCATAACTCTGGTTAATAGCAATATTTTCTGATGGACAAATCATCTGTACGTAGAAATTTTTCTACAAAACCAGTCAGTCATGCCGACTAATTAAATGAAACTTCCAATAAGAAATAGTGTGAATTCTCTTTAACTCTCCTACAGTGCTACTTCTAATGTGTTTGTAGTTAAGTTGAAGTCCTCACTGTTTCTGCCAAAAGTCCAATAAGAATGGTGTGTCTTCTCTTTTTACTTGTTGGTAAGAAAATCCTGGCCTACCATACAAGCTAAGCTCAAGTTACTCTTGTGTTATCCCCGCCAGCATTCAAAGAGATGGAAACTCTACATGACAATAATAAGATGTAACAAGGAAATAATAATTTTATTTTTAAATGTTATAGTGTCGCTATGCTAGGATTATAGAGTCACCGATCGATGAAGCACTAAAAACATTTATCAGCACTTTTTGAAATTATTCAATAGACTATATTCACATATCACAACAGTCAACTACCTGCCTTTCGCTTACAACACATTGCCCGAAAGGCCATAGATCCACGCCATGGAAGCGGTTCTAATTATCTTCCATCAAATTTTCCACATAAGACGAGGTAGAGGAAGTACAAGTGAGCGTCATGGAATCTTGATCCTCTCACCATTCAAGAAATTTACCCTGAGATGTGTCAGATCTAGAGTAGCCAACATGCACTGCCTACTGATGTGGACAAAGCTTTTCTCATCTATTATTCTTGCTCCTTGTAACATCTCGAAGACAAAGAGACACAAATGTTTTTTGTTTTTAAATGCTTTCTCATTGCTGTTCTCCGTACACTCACTTTGCTCATCTTAAAATTAATGCCATTTTTGAAATTAAAGTATAATAACCCTATATAAATACTACGATCAAACATTAGCGCTAACTTGACTAATATTAGAAGAATGCCACAAACATTCTAATGGATCATCAAAGTAGGAACAAAGATAAATATGATATTACACATTGCGTAAGATCAAATGAATGATAGATACATGTTATCTCATTAAACTTTGCTTCATACGTGTTATCTTGTAAAAATTGTTCACACTCGCTCTGCTTCTATATGTCATTTAACTTACGTGGACATATAGACATGTGTAGATGAATAATGGGCCCAATTAAAAGCCTTTGCATATAGACTGTAGATGAATAATAGCAACATTTTCTGATGTACAAAATTAATTATCATCACCAAAGATAGGAAATAATAGTTACTCTTTATTTTAAGGGGCAAAGAGATACGTGATCATCATATTCATTTACCTTTTGTAGTTGACGTGAATCATTTGGTTAATTGGAAACACACAAATTTAAAAAGGGCAAGAGAGAGGCATACAATTCGATTAATTTTTTGAAACTCCTAAAAGGATTTCAACGTTTTAGGGGTGGTAACTACCCCCGTGTCATGATGTAAACTAACATAGATCCACCCCTAGCTCTACACAGTAACTTAATGGAGCATGACAAATATATGAATAAATTTGTTTATATCTTCCACGGTTCCACCTTAAGAGAGAGATGCGAAAGTAGTTGGAGGTCTATATAAATGAAATGAAGATTGCATGGTAAGAGGAATAACATTGATCCACCCCTCTACAAAGCAACTTAATGGATGGAGCATGACAAATATATGAATAAATTTGTTTATATCATCCACCTAGAGAGAGATGCGAAAGTAGTTAGAGGTTTCTTTTTTATTAATGGTTTGGTCACATAGTTTTCTAATCATCGTTTAGGAAAGATTCCTTGACATTTAGAAAGAAAACATTGACATTTGGGAAGGATTTTTTAAAATTTAGGAAAACATAAAATATGCACAAGATCAAATCATTACCCCTCACTAAATAGAGTTATTTTTGATACATTGAAGCAAAACATAAATAAAGAGTTGTAGAAACTCATTTTTAAAATTTTTGGAAGGATTCCATAACTTTTAAAAATTTAGTAAAGATTTCATATTGTTTAGGAAATCGAATATGAAGTTTCTGAAGGTGTTCCTAAATTTATGGTTTAGGATTGAACTTAGAACTTGTGGCTACCGGGTATTTTTTGCACAAAATTAATCAAATCATTACCCCTCAGTAAATGAAGTAATTTGTGGTACATTGAGGCAATACATAAGTAAAGATTTAGGAACTCATTTTTGAAAACTCATTTTTAAAAAATTTATGAAGGATTTTACTATTTAGGAAAATGTATTTAAAACTTAGGAAGGTCTTCCTAAATTTATGGTTTTGAGGATTAAACTCAAGAACTTGTGGCGATTGGTTCTTATTAGTAGAAAGGTAACATTTCTAGCACTCATTCTAAATCTATAGTTTGTATCAATGATAATTGGTACCTGACTTCATTTTCTTCAAAGCCTGTGAAGTCTCTTAACTAATAACATTACTTATCCAACGTTTTGAATAACATGCAGGATTCTTGCCGCGCAGACACGAGGGACTGTGCAATTTCGGAAGTGTTAAGGTGCCATGATTATATTTTTTTGGTTCTGTTACCGCCTGTATATTAATGACACTTGAAGTTTGTAAACTTTAATTAGTAGAGAACTATTTCCTACTCAAATAGTCAAATAGTTTGCTATCTCTCACTGAGTTTGGGCCTGGCGTAGTAATAATTTAAACCGACTATTACGTACTCTACCGTATGTAGTGACACCTTTAATATTTGTTTCAGAAGAAAATAAGTTTAAGCAATTTTTTTCTTGGGGTAACCCCCTTTTATTCGTTTAAGCAATTTTTTTGGCCAGCCAGAAAGAAAACATTTTACTGTTCAAGGTTAGCCTAAAAGAAATGAGTGATTCCAAGAGCATGTTACACTTCTGGCTGGCCGGATAGGTCACGAGAGAATGCAATATACGCTTTCCGATAAGAGTCTAAATCGATTTGCATAGTAGCATTTTGTTTTTGTGTTTTTTATATATATATAATAAGATTAAATATTTACATTGTCGTCCCATCCACGTCCTCCTTCACCACCGCAGTGTATATTCCTATAATTAAACCATATAAAAAAGTATATTCCAATAACTTAATGAAATTAATGCAAAGAATACAAAGTTTAGGATGGGGAGTAATAAAAGAAAAAGAAAATGAAAATGACTTTACAAGTCCAAACATTTACTATATTTGTACGAGTCAATAAGTGTATTAGTACTATACAAAATTTAATGGGTAACGTTACTTTTTCTACCATACAAAAAATTAATGGGTAACGTGAAGAGTGAGGAGGCACGCATGCAGAGTGTTGAGTGCACCATATCCCTTTTCTTTCATGGTAAGGGCGACTTTGAGAGTGATGGGCCTTAACTGGTGCATAGAGATTTTAGATGGTAATTTAAACTTAAATTACTAAAATCTTAAGCCTTTTATAAAATTTAGTCCCTATTGTAGTAATTTAAAATTTATTTAAAATCATTAGTTAATTTGTTAAAGTTTGGAAAAGCTATATACTTCCATTTCATCCGATTGTTTTTTGATTAAAAACGTTTATGGTTTTGGTGACATAGTTTTTTAGTTTATAAGTATATATTTATTTATTACATGCATCTATGAAAAGCGATTTCTGTACGTTAATACTATGACATTAATTGCTATGACACTAATTGATGAGTATGTAAATAGCTATGACATTAACTGATGAGAGAGAGGAGAGAGTAAAACAAAAATATACGAAAGGTAAAATTGAGTATGCTGTATTACATTAATTGACGCCGGTGAGAGAGGAGATCGTAAAACAAAAACAAAAAAAAATACAAAAGAGTAAAAATGCATGTCCCTTTCTATATAAACACACTTCTCAAACTCTCTAGCTCACACCTCTCCTCTTCTCTCTAGCTCACACCTCTCCTCTTTTCATATTAAGTTCTTCCATTAGGTATATCATTATATAAAAAATTTCTCTCGTAGGTTGACATTATACGGTGGTTCCTCTTTTCCAGTCCGTTGTCGTTATATTTTCTTGAAAGAAAGGAAGAACCTAGTTGAAGAACAGAGTTTTACCACCAAAATAAATTCTGTTCTTCCACCAGTGTTCCTTCATTCTTTTCAAGAAAGGATTTCAAGTCTTCGATTGTGATGATCTGTTCGACAATGACATTGATTCTCATACAGTAACTCTCCCAAACATTTTCACTTTTAGTCTTAACTTTTTTCATAAACGATCTCTTAAAATAGTCAATGAATTGATGATAAAGTCGTGCGTGTTATCTCATTAACTTACGTGGACATGTGTAGATGAATAATAATGGGCCCAATTAAAAAGGCTTTACATAAAACCCACCCGGACAGACTCGACCCGACCCGTAGACGCAAGTAATACCGTACAAAAAAAAAAAAAATTGACAATCCTGTTCGTCTCCTCCGGCACAACAAAATTGTTTCTCCTCCTCTTCGGCCAGATTTTTCTCCCGTGTTCTGTAATCTCCGATAGATTTGTGACAACATCTCTTTTTGTTGTTTCCATATAGATTACATATATACATATTAAGATTTGCCTTCTTCTTTGTTTTGTTTCTTTTTTTCTATTTTGGTTCTGTTCTATTCGTTTCCTTTTTGTGTTACCTTGTTTTTGCTTTTTTTTTGTTGATCTCAAATCCTTGCTTTTACTATACTAATCTTCAATTCGATTCTTCATCGGTCTCTACACAAATTGGAGCGTCACTGGTACAAATTCTTTGCTGCTTTGTTTTGCTATTTAGGGCTTTTCGATGAGTTTTTTTCTATCTCTGTTTTTGCTATTTAGGGCTTTTCGATGAGGTTTTTTATTTATTTAATGTGTATTCGAAAGTGAGTTCAATCGTATGTGTTATGCTTTTGCAGGAAGTTGATGATATAGGATGAATCAAGGAGGGAACACTCAGGCCGTAGCACCAATGGACCCTAATTCCATTGAGGTAATTAACAATCTCTTGTTTCGTCTTGAACCAATTGATCTTGTTTTCTTTGATGGGAAGTTATGTTGATCTTTGTAGCAAGTTATATGTTTGTTAGTGCACCTTTGTAAATGTTTAGAGGAATTTTGCATATTCAGTATGTTTATGCAGTAGAAGAAGAAAGTGATTTTTGATTCTAGACAAATCATTCTCCTCATTAAGAATAGTCTTTTGTACCAATGCCTTGGAGCCTTATGGTTTTCTCGTGTAATCTACCTTTTTCAAAACTCAATGATGTAAACTGTTTTAAGTACTTTTTGCTACAACAAAGTCTATTAGTTCTTCGGTTTGGTTAAAACACTTAGCTGTTGATCACTTAATGCATGAACGTTTGAAGGTTTAATGTTTGAGGTTCTTTTTGATTGACTTGAGACTGTGGAAGGCTTTTAGCGTCTTAAGTTGTAGATGTAGCCTTAATCAGAGATGACAATTTCTGTTTGTTTGTTTGTTTGTCTATATTTCTTTTCACTCTTGGACTTTTTTAGTTATATCATTTATGTAATAAAGATGAGGATTCCCTGACCATTTGCCACTACTAATGGTTTTTTTCTCTGATGCAGAATCGATATGGTGTTGATGGAAGCCAAGTACATAAATATTCATATCAATACTCAACTGGGTCTGACAGTGCCCCATGGACAGGGCATTCTGCTGAACATCAGGCTGTGGATAATGGGAACTATTCAAATTCAAACTATTACCATCCGCAGCCAACAGGGCCTGCTACAAGCAATGTGCAAGAGATACCGACTACTGCATCCTTTACTAGCTCGTCGACGTCTGGAACTGCAAATGTGGCACAAGATTATAGTGGATATACGCCATACCAGACCCCTTCTGACCCACACAACTATTCAAACACGGGATATTCCAATTACTACAGCGCCTATCAACCGCAACCTAGCCAGTCATATCCTCAGCCTGTAGGGGCGTATCAAAACACAGGTGCTCCTCAGCCTCTTTCCTCATTTCAGAATCCAGGATCTTATGCTGGGACTGCAAGTTATTCAGGAACTTACTACAATCCTGCTGATTATCAGACTGCTGGAGGTTACCAAAGTACAAATTATAACAACCAGACGGCTGGAAGTTACCCAAGTACAAATTACAGCAATCAGACTCCTGCTTCAAATTACAGCAATCAGACTCCTGCTTCAAACTATAGCAATCAGACTCCTGCTTCAAGTTACAGCAACCAGACTCCTGTTTCAAACTATAGCAATCAGACTCCTGCTTCAAATTACAGCAACCCGACTCCTGCTTCAAACTATAGCAATCAGACTCCTGCTTCAAATTACAGCAACCCGACTCCTGCTTCGAATCAGGGAAACTATACCTCAAACCCTTATCAAAATTATACTCCTGATGCTGCTAACACACATAGCTCTACTATTGCAACCGCAACACCTGTACATCATCAACAAAACTACCAACAATGGTCAGAATATTACAGCCAAACAGAAGTCCCCTGTGCCCCGGGCACAGAAAACTTGTCTGCCACAAGTGCATATAGTCAGAGCTTTCCAGTTCCAGGTGTTACTAGTGAAATGCCTGCTTCAAATAGTCAGCCTGCTCCGTCTTATGTCCAACACTGGGGGCCGGAAACTGGTCCATCCCAACCACCTTCTCAGCAGGTTCAGATTTTACTTTCATAAGGGAGTAGACCAAATATACGTCATTTGCATTCATAATGCTTTTCTGCTTGCAGCTTATTGATAACTGTGTGTTATCTCCTTATGAATTTTTGAAGTTGGTAAAAGAGTGATAGTAACTGACCTGTTAGCCATCAAGCAATACTGCATAGAATTAATTCTTGAATTTTGTTTGCAAACAGTTTAGACGTAAACTCTTATTGCTTTCTTTTATCCTTCTTGCAGCATGGTGCAGCTGTTAGTACCTCTAATGATCCTTACTGGGTGCATCAAACACAAAGTCTGCAAGCTCATCATCATGTTCCTCCTCAAAATCATTACCAGAGTCCTCTGGAGATGAAACCCTTATATGAGACCCCCTTTCAGGGTCATCAGAGAGCTACATATCCTCAAGAACTGAACTCCCAGTCTTCCTTTCACCAGCCACCGTTAGGCTATCGCCAGCCTACTCAGACAACACCGTCAGTAGATACACAAAGGGTAAGCAAAGTACAGATTCCAACTAACCCTAGAATTGCTTCAAACTTGCCATCAGGTTTTACCAAAATGGATAAAGATAGTTCAGCGGCAGGTGCAGCCCAAACACCTGCATATGTTAGTGTTTCAATGCCAAAGTCGAAAGACCATGCCACTGCTATGCCTGAGGTAAGATTCCTTTTTTCAATTGTTGATTACCTAGCAAGTGAAGTAGATATAATTGTTGGCCACTATAAATTGGTGTGTTGGCTAATTGTTCTTTTTTTTACAATTGACATTGGAAATAAATAATCTCCTTGCTTGTAGCCTAGACAATTCCCGAAATCGCTTCGTGGGTATGTTGAGAGGGCACTTGCTCGCTGCAAAGATGATAAAGAAAAGGCATCTTGTCAGGCTGCCCTGGCGGAGGTAAATGTTTGTAGGAATTGTGAACGTTCAGTTGTTAGAATTTTGTAGCATGATAAATGTTTCTTTTTTAGACACTCTCTGTGCTCATCTTAATATTATTGCATATTTGAATTAACTTCCAACTTGATCTTCCGTGTAGATGTGTAGTATATTTAAGATGTTTTCATGCCTTTTGTCGAAGAATTTGTTTTGCAGTCAGTAGAATACCATGTTAATTTTGGTTGCTTTGCATGTTGATGCTTATTTTTGTATTTCTAGATCATCAAGAATGCGAAGGCTGATGAGACTCTTTATACTCGGGATTGGGATACTGAGCCTCTTTCAACTGTCCTGAACACAAATGTGACTAACACTGAGTATGGCCCTTCTTTCCTCCCTCATCTCGTGTCTGCTTGATCTATAACTTTCGTTCTTCCCTAGTAGATGGTTGGAGCATTACTTTCTATTTTCCTGCTAAGTTTTACACTGCAATGAAGGTCGAGCTCCACTCTTATATCTTCCTTCCAAAATAAGAGCCCAACAAGACGACCCAAAAGTAGATGGGAGCCGTTACTGGAAGAGAAACCGTTTGTCAAGCCAGCTTCAACTTTCAGTAGTCCTGTTAAATTTGGAGCTTGGAATCACCAAAATGAAAATAACAAAAAGGTTAACCTTTCTCTTCTTAGATTATATGATGCTACTGGCGAATGTGTATTTAGCTGTTAGAATTTGGTTCTTGCAGTCACTGGTTCTGATAAGAAATTTTGCAGAACTCTGAGATTTTTCAAAAGGTGGATGCTGCCATTGGCTTCAAGCCCACTTATTCTGGGCAAAATTCTGCAAAAAAGAGTTTCCAGCGGCCTGTCAAGCGGCAGCGGTTTTCTGGTGGTGCAGCTACGGCCATTGATGATGAGGCATCTAGTGATAGTGACAAGGATTTGACACCTTACTATTCCAGTGCAGTGGCACTTGCTAGTTCTGCCGAGGAAAAGAAGCGACGTGATAGTCGTTCCAAGCGTTTTGAAAGAGTTCAAGGGCACAACCGAGGGACTGATCTTCCGAAACCCAAGAATGCAAATGTTGGAAATTTGCATTCTAGAAGAGCCACTGCCTTGCGGCTTAGCAAAACTTTTGATGAAAGTGGCAGCAGAGCTGTGGAAGACATTGACTGGGATGCACTAACAGTTAAAGGAACTTGCCAGGAAATTGAGAAACGTTATCTCCGCCTTACCTCTGCACCGGATCCTGCCACTGTAAATATCACTATCTTAAACCTCGTAATCTTTTCGACACCCTGGCTGATTTTTTTCTATTTGACTTATTTTCAGGTAAGACCAGAGGATGTGCTGGAAAAAGCTCTGTTAATGGTTCAGGATTCTCAAAAAAATTATCTTTATAAATGCGATCAGCTAAAGTCTATTCGCCAAGATCTCACAGTACAACGAATACACAATCATTTAACAGCTAAGGTATATTATTGAGTTCAGAATGATATTTGAGTGTTCTTGCTTGTAGGATCCATTTCCTGGTGGAGGGTTTTATCCTAGTTACAGAACCTGTCACCCAATTAGCACGTTTATAATGTTTACATGTTCAATGTCTATTTCAGGTTTATGAGACACATGCTAGATTGGCTTTGGAGGCTGGGGATTTACCCGAGTATAATCAGGTTGGTACACCAGCACGGACTCCTCATATTTTAGAATAGTAATCATTCAGTGTCTAGATCAAATCGATATTGAAAAACTTGTCCTGTTTTTCCTAATTTAAAAAATATCAACATCTGCTAGAATTTCACCGGTGTCTCATTTTCAAATAATAAATAAGCAACATGTCATGCAAGACCTCAGAGTGAAGTGAGTTTGGAAACAGCTGGCAACTATAGTTTAGCAAGTAGAAAAATTTAGGTTTCGAGTTATGCCTTTAGGTTCTAAAATCAATATAGTAAACATTGATAAAATTGTGGAAGATGCTATCGACATAATGTTTGGCAAGTTGACGCATATTTCTGATGACTTGTTACTATGGACTATGACTTTGGTTTGCATAAATTCTGCAATATAATGATACTGATCCACCAAGTCTCGTAGAATACACTGTTGCATATTCCTGAGGAGTCTATTTTAATCTCAGGTATTTTTAGTGTTGCTGAATTGGTTTATATTTTATGTTACAGTGCCTGTCGCAGTTAAAAACTCTTTATGCGGAAGGTATAGAAGGATGCTCTCTGGAGTTTGCTGCGTATAGTCTACTCTATATTACCCTACACTCTAACAACAACCGAGAATTGCTATCATCTATGTCCAGGTTAGTACGTATAAATATCCATCTCTGGGCTCCGTTTTGCATGATGCGTGATGAGAAACTTTGATAAATTAAAGTTTCGTGGAAAGATCAAAATATGGTTTTGAGTGACCAACTGGGAATAGTATTGATATTATATATGTTCACGCTACCTATCTGATAGTTTAGGTTTTGTAACATCTCTTTCTACCAGTGCAAAGAGGTTACTCCTTTGAATTGGGTTTGTGTGCATTGGGTTTGTGTGCATCTATGTGCAAAGAGTAATTTTGTGATCTCTGTTCCGTAGATTATCCGAAGAAGCTAAGAAGGATGAAGCAGTTAGACATGCTCTTTCAGTTCGTGCAGCTGTAACATCAGGAAATTATGTTATGTTCTTCAGACTCTACAAGACTGCACCAAACATGAATAGTTGCCTCATGGGTAGGAGACATATTACATAGGAAAACTCTTTTGATATGTTTAAACAATTGAATGGCTAGATATGTAAGGATATGATGAAATTGTTATGTTTGCAGATCTCTATGTGGAGAAAATGCGTTACAAGGCTGTGACTTTTATGTCTCGGAGTTGTCGGCCTACAATCCCGGTTTCATACATAGTTCAAGTGTTGGGCTTTACTGGTGCTGCAAGCGAAGGTACTGATGAAAAGGAGACCAATGGTTTGGAGGAGTGTTTAGAATGGCTAAAAACCCATGGTGCTAACCTCATTACTGAGAGTAACGGAGATATACTGCTTGATACCAAGGTAAGTCTTCTTTTGGATTTGCCATATCCTTACTATATAAGACTTCAAGTTCACAATGATTCTCAAGATATGGATTGAGGAGTGGTTTTTTGTTATTCCTTGTGCAGGCGTCATCAACGAGTCTCTTCATGCCAGAACCTGAAGACGCAGTTGCTCACGGAGATCGAAATCTAGATGTCAATGATTTTTTTACACGTACATGATAAAAAAATTAATGTTTGTTGTAGTCTGTCTGATGGAAAAAAAGAAGAAGCAATATTGCTAAAATGAAGTTCATCATAACTTTTGATCTGAAAGGAGAACAATGACGATAATTCCAAGGCTCTCTGGCTTCATCAACATCCTCTCCCCCACACACAAGTTCAGGTATGACATTTTTAGGTTTATAATACTTCATAGTTGTAGTAGGAAACGTTTGGAAGAGAAGCTAAATGTGTTTGTAATTCGTTTTTGTGAATATGGAAGTCCTTATTCTTTCTATATACTTTTAAGGGTATCCACTATCCAGGAAACATACCTTTATATATATATATGAAAAAAACAATTTTCATTAAAACAATTCAAGGAATTACAAACAGAAAATATAAGTATGTTTTTGATTTGGGTCTTTTCGCATTTTTTTACTTGCCTTTTCTACTCTTTTCACCTCCTCTTGTTCTTGCTACCAAGTAACAAAGTGAAGTAGAACAAAATCCTAAAAAAAAACCCGAAAGCAACTGTGACGAACAAGCAATTCCACTTACTCAGCTGAACAACACCTTGATTCTTCAGTATATCAGCACCAGTGGTCAAACAAGTCGTGCTCGATATCGTCACCCCAAGCGACTTGCTCACTGATCCAAGCAGATTCAGCTTCATCACTTCTGGTAATTCCCCTAATGGCGTATTGTCGAAAATCTGAACTCCTCTCACGAAACACTTGGTCGCATCAGAGAACTCGTTCTGTAAAACAGCTTCGTAGGGGTATTTCACCAAAGACAGGTAATGAAACCAAATCCAGTAATCAGGGATACGGTTTCTGTTGATGAAGAATCCACTGAACAACAAGAAGTAAGCTAAAATAGCGACGACGATTATGTAACCCAACATCACACTCGGAACCACACCTGACAGAAACGTGACAAAGGAGCTTCCTGACCAGAACGACGCTAAAATGATCAAACAGTAGAACAAAAGGCCCATTGGGCCTCCACCCAACCCAACAGCCCAATACGTTGTCGCCGCGAAAGCAAGGGAGAGGAAGATGAGTGACGGGATAGAGACGATGGCGTGAGAGAGAACGTAGGAGGATCTCCGGTAAGCGTTGTAAGCAGTTTCTCTCATGAAGATGTAACGTTCCTGGAGAAAAACTGGTAACGCATCGGCGCAAGTGTAGAACATTGTTGACATCGCGAAGGCGAAGAAACCTAACCGCTCTTGAACTCCTTTCGGCGAATTGTCTAACCGCCAAAACACGGTGGCGAGGATGAATCCGGTGATAACGACCGAGGCGACTCTGATTCCGAATAGCTCAGGTTGTCTCCTAGAATTGAGCATTGATCGTTTCGAGAGAGTTTTGATTTCGATCCACATCGGATTCGCGAATTCAGGAACAGCTAGGGTTGTTGTGGAAGTAGCGGTTGCTCCGCCGTTAGCGACGGATTCGCCGCCGGAAACTAGCTTTCCTCTGCTTATACTAGCGGCGATTGCTTCCTTCAGCGTTAGATTTGGGTACGGTGACGAAGGCGGAGTTAACGGCGGTTGACGATTGTTCTGTTTCTTCATCTCTTGCCATTTTTTGTTGAATTCGACTAATCCTCTTGTTCCTCCGGCTGATACTTCAAGCTCACGGATGAGATCTAACGCGAACTCGGTTCGATTCTCGTTTTCCGGTATCGGACTCCCGAACTCGGAGAAAAAACGCGCAAGACTCGCCGGAGATCCGCTGTACACGGTGTGACCACGGGATAAGAAGATTAACCGGTCAAGCAAACTGAGAACTCGATGACTCGGTTGGTGAATCGACATAATCACGATACTGCCACTCTGAGCAATCCTCTTCAACACTTTAACAACCATGAACGCACTCGTTGAGTCCAAACCAGAGGTTGGTTCATC
>NC_025689.1:4707110-4710096 GCF_000633955.1 Camelina sativa | reverse complement strand
CCAAGCAGATTCAGCTTCATCACTTCTGGTAATTCCCCTAATGGCGTATTGTCGAAAATCTGAACTCCTCTCACGAAACACTTGGTCGCATCAGAGAACTCGTTCTGTAAAACAGCTTCGTAGGGGTATTTCACCAAAGACAGGTAATGAAACCAAATCCAGTAATCAGGGATACGGTTTCTGTTGATGAAGAATCCACTGAACAACAAGAAGTAAGCTAAAATAGCGACGACGATTATGTAACCCAACATCACACTCGGAACCACACCTGACAGAAACGTGACAAAGGAGCTTCCTGACCAGAACGACGCTAAAATGATCAAACAGTAGAACAAAAGGCCCATTGGGCCTCCACCCAACCCAACAGCCCAATACGTTGTCGCCGCGAAAGCAAGGGAGAGGAAGATGAGTGACGGGATAGAGACGATGGCGTGAGAGAGAACGTAGGAGGATCTCCGGTAAGCGTTGTAAGCAGTTTCTCTCATGAAGATGTAACGTTCCTGGAGAAAAACTGGTAACGCATCGGCGCAAGTGTAGAACATTGTTGACATCGCGAAGGCGAAGAAACCTAACCGCTCTTGAACTCCTTTCGGCGAATTGTCTAACCGCCAAAACACGGTGGCGAGGATGAATCCGGTGATAACGACCGAGGCGACTCTGATTCCGAATAGCTCAGGTTGTCTCCTAGAATTGAGCATTGATCGTTTCGAGAGAGTTTTGATTTCGATCCACATCGGATTCGCGAATTCAGGAACAGCTAGGGTTGTTGTGGAAGTAGCGGTTGCTCCGCCGTTAGCGACGGATTCGCCGCCGGAAACTAGCTTTCCTCTGCTTATACTAGCGGCGATTGCTTCCTTCAGCGTTAGATTTGGGTACGGTGACGAAGGCGGAGTTAACGGCGGTTGACGATTGTTCTGTTTCTTCATCTCTTGCCATTTTTTGTTGAATTCGACTAATCCTCTTGTTCCTCCGGCTGATACTTCAAGCTCACGGATGAGATCTAACGCGAACTCGGTTCGATTCTCGTTTTCCGGTATCGGACTCCCGAACTCGGAGAAAAAACGCGCAAGACTCGCCGGAGATCCGCTGTACACGGTGTGACCACGGGATAAGAAGATTAACCGGTCAAGCAAACTGAGAACTCGATGACTCGGTTGGTGAATCGACATAATCACGATACTGCCACTCTGAGCAATCCTCTTCAACACTTTAACAACCATGAACGCACTCGTTGAGTCCAAACCAGAGGTTGGTTCATCGAGGAAGAGAAGTATTGGATCATGGATTATATCAATTCCGATTGAGACTCGTCTCCTTTCACCACCGGAGATTCCACGGTGACCTTCGTCTCCTATAATGGTTTTAGCTGCGTTTCTGATACCTAACTGATCAATCAAAGCTTGCACACGAAGCTTCTTCTTTGATTTAGGTAAACTCCTCGGGAGACGAAACTCAGCTGCGAACATTAGTGTTTCTTCTACGGTTAACATAGGGAAGAGGAGATCATCTTGCATTACGTAAGCTGAGATGACTTTGAGCATTCGTGATTGAAGTGTTTCTCCGTTTAGCTTCACTGTTCCTTTTAAGCTTCCTTTAGCTATACGGTTAGCTAATGCATCGATCAGTGTTGATTTCCCTGATCCGCTAGCTCCAAGAACGGCCATGATCTCTCCATCTCGTGACTCGCCGGAGATGTTGTTGAGAAGGGTTTTGGTATTTGGCATCACCGTTTGAGCTATCTCTGGATCCTCTGTATTCCCCCGTGGAAAGAGGTTACGGAACTCTAGTTTTCGACGAACGGAGACATTGTAAGTGAGATTGTCGAAAGAGAGAACGAATGGAACAGTACGCATGTAACCATCGTCGTAGTCTTGGTTTAAGGACTCATGAACTGGAGTCTCGTCTCCGATGTCCATTTTCCTAACGTCACTGACGTTCTTCAGAAGTTGTCCTAAAGTTGAATCGTGCACAGAGGAGATGGTGTTGAGCTCCATGGAATCATCATCGTCAGCTGCTACGATACGAGCCATAGTAACAAAAAAAGGAGTTAAAAGTGTTTAAGAATTGATCAACAAATAAACTGACTTAAACACACACTCATAACTTTCTCTCTCACTCTCAAAGAAAAAGAAGAAGAGACAGAAGTAGTGTGTTTGCTTTTTTAGTTTATGGGACTTTGGTTGGATATGTATGCCTCAGTCTGTTATCTTACTATAGAGTTATATAGAGGAGAGAGAGCGCATGAAGAGACGTGTTTGTATGTGTGAAGACACCGAAGGCTATGTTAAAATTAAATAAGAAAGTCTCGGAGAGTTGCATGGGAAAGGTATGTTAGGTATATATTTTGACTGTTTGGATGTAAATGCGTTTTTGATTTATTGTTTATTTATCAAGGGGAAGGTGAAGAGTCGACCCATTAAAACTAAGTAGTGGAAATTACCAAATACGTTCTTCTTTCTTTTCTTTTTTTTTGGTAACGAAGACAACAAAAAAACGGTGGGCACAGGCCCCGTGGCGAAATGGGTTTTATTGACTTGTGAATTAGCCAATTAAGTAAAGGGTGTTCGTTCATCTAAGATAGGCATGGGACGAGGACTTTCGTGTGTGTTTCCCATAGTTCCCTTTCATTAATGGTTATTTATTCTAGTTTTTTCATACTTCAATATTTTGACTGAATGTTCAAGTTCTTTTTATTATGTAAAATTGATCAACTTAAATTTGAGTTACGTCTTCCTCTGTAAAGAAGAGCTTTCAAGTTCATTATTATGAGATAACCATATGGTCCATACCTAGTTAGAAGAATCTAAGATGTGCCTTTTTGTGTGTAAAATAGTATTTTCCGATTGCATTAGGTTAAAAGCAATTTAAAAAAAGCGAAAACGACAAATTTTCTACTATGGTAGTCAAAGCTTGATTTAGATGATTGATGAGGTAGTTAGAAAGCGAAAATGTTATCTAACAAAAAAAAAAAAAAAAAGTCATGCAA
>NC_025689.1:4694230-4706826 GCF_000633955.1 Camelina sativa | reverse complement strand
TAGGTTAAAAGCAATTTAAAAAAAGCGAAAACGACAAATTTTCTACTATGGTAGTCAAAGCTTGATTTAGATGATTGATGAGGTAGTTAGAAAGCGAAAATGTTATCTAACAAAAAAAAAAAAAAAAGTCATGCAATATTGATGCCTACTTGTAAATGGGTTGTACTACATGTGAAATAGTATTAGTATATACTCAAGGATCTAGGGATGTAGACTGATGTTTTATATTGGTCTATTTCAAAGTCGGTCCACAATAAATGGCTACAGGGGCTAGCTAGCTTCACTTGCCAAACTTAATTAAAAACCCTAAAACTTAATTAAATACCTAACACAATGCCGGGAAAATCTTTAACACGCACATGCAATGTTCGATTCAAGTTATCTAAAATAAGATACTGTATACTAAGGTTCGAGTCAATGCTTTGTAACAAAAAAATTTGGGACTTTAAGCCCTTATTATGTTAAATTAAGTCTTCGAATTCTAAAAACTTACTATTTTCAGATGGTTAACTATACTAAGGAAATGAACTTAATTCAGAAGGTATTTGTTAATATTTTTTCTTAGCCGAGTCGGTTTATGAGTCTTTGTTATATGACAAGGGATTAGGCATCCAAAACAACTTATAGATTAAGTCATAGCTTATAATATGGACACGCTTGACGCATATGTCTACATTACGTATGTGTGCACACTTATGTTGATAGGCAACTGCAAGCATAACAATATTGTAGCAATCATTTATTGCAACACCCTAGCTCCGGACGAACTAGTTAGTTAAAATATAAGCCTATTCGAAGGAAAATTTTGTCTGAGCTTTAAATATCGAGTGGTTATGCCATGTTCTAGCCTTCTAGGTTCTTTCTTTTGTATATAGGACTATTCTATACCGGTTTAATTACTGGATGTTTCGGTATATGATGTGATATTTATTTTTAAATGCTATTTTGAAGATCATTTTTTAATTGATAATCTATTTTGAAATTCATTTTTATGTGCTTTCTACTTTCTAACTATACCACAGTAGGTTATGCAATTATGGGCGAAGTTGTCATGTGGTTTCTATTAAATATATATGTAACCACTGAAAAACTATCTGATAGGCGATATGATAGCCCATTTTAACATTTTATGAATAAATATTTTGAAAGTTTAAAATAGTTGCTAGTAAAATTGTTTAAGGTTATATATAATTTGTACGTATTATAAAATATTTATCCATTCGCAATGATTTTTAATTTGTTAGCTTTTTCTTTTGACAGGCTTTTTGGTAGCTAATGTAGATATCTTTAAGCGACATTATATAGATCTTTTGTGATTTCAACCCAAAATTCTTTCTAAAAAAAAAGAAAAAAAAACATGAAGCATAAAGAATATTGAGATGGGTCAAAAAAATAAAAATAAATATATTGAGATGGTTCGATAAGATGACTTCGTTTATTTTTATTGTAAAAGAAGATGGCTTCATATTTATTGCGATGCATGTGGTGACTGGTGATGAAAGTCAAAATATGTCACCAATATATTAGGTAATTTATATATGTGAAGATATTATCGGGAAAGCTCTTGTTGAGTTAATGCTCTCAAGTAGCTTGTCCATGCACGACGAAACTTGGGAGAAGATCCTATGTATTCGATTTGGGATGTGTACGTGACTCTTTGATCTCAATGCCATCTCTTTCTCCCGTGGCCCGTATATGATCTTCCTTTCTATGGAATACACATACTCTCTCCATACTACAAAACAAACAAAAATCTGACAGACGACATACATATATACATTAATTTGTCTCTAAGAATAAAAGGACAAAGTTTGTATTAGCGTTGGAATTTTGGAAACATCAAATATCATCTAGCCAAAAATTTTGAAAGATTAATTTTAAGAGATTTTAAACAAAGCATTATATAAAAATATAGTAAAGCTTTTAAGAATAAAATATAACGTGCGGGCGACTTTTCTTCTATAAGAGAATGTGGCCATTCATTATTATTATTACTTTAGTTTATTAGCCACAACAAAATCAACTTCATATATCCGAATTTTGGGAAAAGAATGGACATTTTTCAAAACTTGCTACCAAATTGATATTGTTGGGCTATCAATTGATACACATACTAATCAGTAATCACAAACTCATCATCATTCAAATCAAAAGCAATTTTATTCGAAACTCACTTTCATATACCCACCTTCTAGATAATCTAATCCTAAGCGGACGGTGTTAGTGGTTAACATGTGTAAGCATTAAATGTGATGTAGGGAATGCTTACATTTCCAATTTCATTTTGACTTAAATTTTTTGTTGACTTTTTTGCTTACTAACTTCTAACTACATTTCCCTTCTTGCCGCCACGATCAAAGGACGGGAAAGTTCATTTCTATTATTGTTTCAACAAAACTTGGAAGAGCGTAGCCAACTTTAAATTGATTTTGGTCCACACTAGCCACCTTTAAAAAAATTTATAAGTTTTTTTTTTTTTTTTTTACTGTAGTACCTTATTAAATTTGGATCATATCAACTTCCAACTAATAAGAATGTTTTAGTTGAAAGAAAAATATACTTCCAACTAATTTGGGCCACGTGAAAATCATGGGCTTGTTGATTAGAGTTCCCCAAAAATAAATAAAACAAATATAATTTGTTCTCTTTTTGTTGACTTTTATTTTTTTGTTTGAAACGGCAAAACTTATAACAATACATAACCCTAATTTTACTTTATTTTTCAATCAGCAGCAGTCGCACTTATTGGCTTCCTTTGAGAAATCAGAAGAGAAAACGAACAATGGCTATGACAGATCTTCCACGTGATCTGTTGGAGAGTATACTCTCTAGGATTCCGTATGAGTCTCTAAGAGAGTTGCGATTTACTTGCAAACTGTGGAACGCTTTATTCAAAGATCGAGGATTCATAAAACAACGTTTCCACAAAGCAACAAGGCAAGTGGTCGTGATGGCGTTTTCATGTGTTAATTTATTCAACTTTTATTTGGATGGAGATAACAACTTTGACGGACTTGGATTCATAACATTACATTGTGGTATCAGCTATCCTAACGTTATATCTGATATGTTTTACTGCGACGGTTTATTGTTGTTACGAACCATGGAAAATAACAAGCTTGGGGTTTGGAACCCGTGTTCGGGGAAATCCAGGTGGATCGAACTTATGTATCATATTCAATACACGAGAGGCATCTTTTCCCTTGGATACCATAAAGACTTGTGCGATAGCTACAAAATCGTGAGTATTTTGGATAATCCAAAACCAGAGTTATATATCTATGAGTTCAACTCTGATTCATGGAGGTCTCTTGATGACGCCATTGTCGGCTGCGTGATAAAATCTCGTGGGGTGTCTTTACAGGGGAATACTTATTGGATTGCTTCACAAGTCAAAGACTTTTTCCTACTAAGTTTTGATTTCACAACAGAGACATTTGGACGTCTAAATCTTCCACTTCAGCGTCTTGGCTATGAAACTTTGGCTCTATCAGTTGTTAGGGACGAGCAGCTTTCGACTTTGCAACAAAGTTTGGATACAACAAAGGTGGAAATTTGGATGACTACCAATGATAAGATTGATCAGACCAAAGTTTTGTCGTGGACCAAGTTTTTGGCAGTGGATTTGAACACTTATGATAAGCGTAAGTTTACGTGTGATGTAAGTTTCTTCATCGATGAAGAGCGGAAAGTCGCCGTATGTTGGGACAGAGGAATAGTGCACACTTNACAAGGCAAGTGGTCGTGATGGCGTTTTCATGTGTTAATTTATTCAACTTTTATTTGGATGGAGATAACAACTTTGACGGGCTTGAATTCAAAACATTACATTGTGGTATCAGNGTTAAGTAAAAACATAATGTAATTTATTGCGCATTTTATTTATCTTTTTTTTTCTCTTTAATTCTCTTCTGTTGTCACTTTTCATCTCCTATGATTTTTTTTTTAACAATTAAATGAATTTAAATTTATCTGATTCTCTTTGTTCATATAGTATATAGTAGTTGGTGTTAGAATCATATATTAATATATTTATCAGAACCCCATTGTCGATTTGATCATCAATGGTAATGATTTGAGTGACGACCAATGATAAGATTGATCAGACCAAGATCTTGTCATGGAGCAAGTTGTTGGCAGTGGAATTAAACACTTATTATGACCATAGGTTTACGTGTGATGTAAGTTTCTTTATCGACAAAGAGAATAAAGTCGCCGTTTGTTGGGATAAAAGAACAAGTATACATTTTTGGAGAGGATCATCACTATCGAAATCTCAATTTTGGAGGATATGGATGCGAACCTCTTTTTCCAGCAGTTATGTTCCAAGGTTGGTTCAAATTTAACCTGCTGGTAGTATCTATAANCAAGTATACATTTTTGGAGAGGATCATCACTATAGAAATCTCAATTTTGGAGGATATGGATGCGAACCTCTTTTTCCAGCAGTTATGTTCCAAGGTTGGTTCAAATTTAACCTGCAGGTAGTATCTATAAGAAAGCATGTCAATAGATCTGAGATCTTCAATCTAGGTTTTCAATCCCAGTCATGGAAGAAGCTTATTACCGTGATGTTTTTGAGGTGCTAATCACAACCGTAATACCGATTCTTCTACGTATGGCAAAGCGTCGTATTCGTCGTTGCAGATCAGGTACGTTTGATCCTTCTCTCGAATTAGAATTTGGAGTAATCTAGGAACTCATCGGCTCTGCTTCTTCTAGGACATCTTTCTGAGCGGGTAACTCAAACGGCAAAAGCTCTTGGAACTGACTGAAAACACTGCGACATTACCCCTCCTTCATTATCGTTGGGATGCGAAGCTCCTTATCTCTCATCGACCATGCTATGAGAGACTCAGTCTTGCCACTCATCATGTGGCTCATCCTTTGCCGTTGAATCTCAATGCTGCCGTTCATGTAAGTCTATATTTCTTGTCTTTAATGTATGTAATTTTGTGTGACAACCAAATCATTTTTTGGTTGGTACTGGTAGAATCAAAGCTGAGCATTACTCACACTCTCTTTTTTGAAGCAATTTCTGACTTGGTGTGAGAATTGCTTTGCCATTCAGCCTCTTGTTACCACAGACTGCGGACACCAAGTGTACAAGTCCTGTTTTAACAGATACGTGCTCCAAATGGTGTCACAGTCTATTACTTTGCCACTCTGTGTGGTGTCACAACCATTTTCATCACAACATCCATCAAAACCTCTAAAACACAAAATCTAACCTATATGTTCATAAAGAATTGTGAATTTCAATTTAACTTGAGGGCTAGGTAAGTATATAAGTGGTATGGTATGTACATTTTGTGTACTACATCAATATTTTTAACCATTTAAATGCAATTATTTCTTTAATTTATGTGTTTATGAGAGATGCATCTCTAAGTTTTTTAAACGTATATGATTTTGGGAAATCGCATGGACTTATATAATATTTTGTAGGTTTATAAAGTAACATAAAAAAAAATTACAATTATGAGTTTATCTTAAAAAAAGATATATAGTATGTATATATACTAAATTAATTTTATAATTTATATATCTTTAAAGCATATAGTTTTAGTATCTTTTAAAAACAGATAATATATATATATATATATATATATATATATATATATATCTTAATTTAATCAGCAATAAGCTTGAAGCTTCTATGTGTGTGATGTATCTCAACAATCGTAAATTTCATAAATCTACGTTTTGTCACTATTAGCTTTTATCACCTGAAAATCACAAAGTTCTCAACTTCTCATGCTATTCAAAGGTAAATATCACAAATATAAGCTTCTTTCACCATTTAACTTTTATAATCTCACTAGGGATTGGACCCGCACGTACGTGCGGGGTTTTTCTAAAAAAATATTTTCCAAGGTTTTAGAATTGATATTTCAGAGTTCTGATTTTTGAAAAGTCATTTTTGAAGATTTTGAAGTTTATATCTTGAATGACTTGTATAATATTGAACTGTTATATTATTTTTAAAAGTTAAGAATACCAACTTATATGTGCTGATTGTTTTCAATTGATATAGATCGCAGTGTTATTGTTTTTGTTTGTATTGGTCCGATGGAAGGAAAAAAAAACAAAAACCAAAAACCGAAAAGAAATGTAACATAAAAATATCTAGATTTGGATCGGTGGATACATGCAGAGTTATATTTAAAAGACAAACTTAAGATTATTTACATAAAAATGTCAAATGATGTTACATGTATATTTTATAAAGAGAACTAATCCAAATAATTTTAACAGTTTGATCAGGGGTGTTAAATCGAATTTGGATTCGGCGTTAATTTGAATTATTTTATCTATTTTGGAACGGGAAGTCTCTAAAATGAAATGACAATGTTTGACGATGAGTTTTTATTTTTGGTAAAGTAGAAATCTTCGACCTCAACAAAGAGACTCCGGCAAATCCGACGAAGCTCCGGCGAGTCCTGGTTCCTGAAGGATTTTGGTCAGCCACTTGCTTAACCGATCTCAGTCTCCTTAATCGATAAGTTCATTACAGCAATATATATATAGCAGTACGCCTACAGTAGTACTTTAGACTTTAGTATTAACCAATTTAAAGTAAAAACTCTTACTACTTAGACATTGACTTTGTTTTTGCCTTAACTAACGAAACCCAATAATAATTGGGTCTTGACTTGCTTCTGGCCCATCTGGCCTCTTCCTTTCTTCGTTGACAAAGTGTGGGTTGTTCTTCTCTTCGTGTTCCTCCTCTTCGCTTCTTCTTCTTTCAATGATTGATCAAAGATTGATTATTCTTACTAACTCTCTTGCTTGATTCTCTTGCACAAGATTGATCAAAGATGATAATCCAACAGTTCCTACTCCGAGCCTTTACCGGCACCTCTTATGCGGACTGGATCTGGTGCTTCTCAAGATAAGTCTCAGGCTCCCACCATTGTCGCCACCACTCAAAGGTACTGCTTGTAATCTGAGCATACACAACCCTTTTTTCGATTTTTCTTTGTAATTGATCCTTCAACTTCAACTCTATTTCCCATTAATTTCTTCCATTCAAAGATTCAAGTTTTGCCTTTTCGTTTTGTACAAATTCGGGTATTTCTATTTACGTTTTCTTTGTTATTGATCCTTCAAAGTTTTATCATTGAGTTATTTATCTTCAAAGTTAAGAGTAGCAGCCTTAAAACCAAATTCCTCTTCAGATTTCTCCAAGCTATTGGTTGAACATACAACTTCTGAGAGGTGAATGATTGTTCGGTTGCCTCACCATTAGAAGCGTAGACACATTAGTCTCTTGTAAATAAGTCAAGGCGAGTGAAACCTGATATTAGACAAAATTCAGTTATACATAAACCACAGTAGCTTCTACCACAATGATCATATCACCAGAGAATATAAGATTGTATTAGAACCTGATCACCATGGTATTGGATTCATTAATTTCAGCTGAATCATCAATGACTTTAATAGTATTCCAAATTTGTCCATACTTTAATAGTAATCCAAGTTAATTTCAGCTGGTAGAAGGCCATACTTTAATAGTATCTTGGAAACCTTGTAGGAGTCCTTCCCATCCCACAAAATTTATCTTTCCACACACACCAAGTAAAGATAGGTCTTGCCAATCATATTATTGATTGGTTATGGTAAATTTTCATGGTCAGTAACCTGTTAAGAATATAAGATGTGATTAGGAACTTATTTCGATTATATAAGAAGATAAAGCTTTAAATATAATAGGACCTTATCAAGTGATTCGCACTTGGTCTCTTTGATCATCACATCATCTGAAACATGCTGAGTTGTTGTTTTTAACAGTGCCATGAATCATGGTTCCTGCAAAGTGCATATAAACATACTAATAAACTAATGAAAACAAATATCATAAATAAAACAAACTATTAATATAAGCTTACCGAAACATCAAAAAAATCATTTCTATGGTTTCTCTAGAGTATGAATGACATATTTTGTTCACGGTTTAAATTGCAGGAAGTGCAGCCATTTCCGTTTGAAACCGTAAACAAAGTGAAGAAAGTATGAAGGTACTATGATCCAGCCTTCATGAATAGCATGTATTTATAGCATTTAATGATTAAGTAGGTAATTAAATCTTTACCATATATATATTTTGATTTGAATCAGTTAAGGATAAAATTTTCGTAGAATTCCTAATTGTTTGCAATGAATTGAGGAACAATACATTTTGTATGATATTAAGAATATTTTCAAATGACTGTTATCTTTTCATTTGGGAAATCAATTATTGATATATTTGGTATGATATTTTTTGGTAAATGTTTGCGCAAGATTTAATATTGATCGGTTTAGTTTTATTGTTAAGGTTTTAGACTTGTTATTGTTAATATTTCATATATATCAATTTTTTTTTCCGACGACCGTTTTTAATATAATTATGATTGTATTTCAAGACTGGTTAGTTGCTACAAATGGTATATTTTGAATATTAAGATTTTAGGGGGTTTTAATGTCAAAGTGTGTTGATATGGTTGGTTCCTAATTCTCTGTAAATACTGATTTACAGTAGTATAATAAATTAGCATAATTATCTCCCTAATTTATTATTGTGTCCCATCACAGATATTAATTATTAATTATTGTATTTCAAGATTGGTTTGTTGCCATAAATGGCATTTTGCGAATATTCAGATTTATGGAAGATTTTAATGGCAAGTATATCAATTAATTTGTTACAGTCAATTTATTTATGTCGCATGATATACTCGTAGATTTGATCTCATATGATTGATTTGTATTTGTTAACGTGAATTACGTCCTAATCATAACATTAGAATTTGTTATCTTACTCTTTCTTTTTTTAGTATCTACATATAAAGGGTAGCCCAACACGTTTTGATACATTTCATATAATATTGAATTGGGCCTGTGTAAAGGGTAGCCCAACACGTTTGGATACATTTCATATAATTGTTTTATCGTACAGAATAGAAAACATAAAGAGATCGTAGTGCATTAAATGCTTCCCAACCCAAGAACTTCCGGATCGGGTATATATTGGATCCGCGTGCTTTTCAATTTTTTTTAATACAAAGCTACCCTTTATGATGTTTTTTGTTTTTTCTATTTGTAATGGCATTTCATGTAATAATTTCCAACTTTATATTTACTTAGTGAGAAATGCTTCCCTTTTAATAGTATAGATAGATACAATGTGGTCTACGGAACTAACTACACATATTAAATATATACTCAAATACTCTATAATACGTATGTTAAGCAAAAAAAAAAAATTACAATATCCAACTTTATAAATTTATTACACTTTACTTTTTCCATCGATTTTCTTCTAAGATTTTAGAATTTGCAATTTCAGTATTCTCAAATACTATATAATACGTATTTAATAGGAAGTTAGTGAACATGTAACATGTTCCCAAAAAGAGTCTCCGTCTATTGTGCCGTGCAAGCAAAGGCACTACTATATCATTGCCCGGATGAATGAAATCAACCTATGCTAAGCCAAACTCTTTACCGAAATATCCTTATTACGAAAAAGTTAATTGATTACCATACTTGTTAATCAGGTCGAAAAATGGGAATAACGCATAAAAGTATATAATATAACAAAAAGAGTAGATGAGTTAAATTAAACTAATCCAAAAAAACAAAAAAAAAAACTAATCCAATGATTGACCTAGTTCCTGATCTAGTGGAAGAAATCTTTGTTCGACTGCCCTTCAAATCCATCATCAAATTCAAAACCGTATCAAAACAATGGAGATCAATACTGGAGTCGAGGAGTTTCGCGGAAAGGAGGCCAACGTTTATGTATAAAGTTCAAAAGAAGCCGCAAATACTTTTTTATTATTTTTTTAACTTTCTTTTTCTTTTAACATTAATAAGTGCATGTATTTATAATTTTTATTTTATTTTCTGCTATATTTGGAACTTCTGGTGTTTTGGATTTTTTTTTTTTTGATTTTTCAAAATTGAAATTTAATTTATGATTTTTTTTTTTTCGTCAATTTAATTTATGATTTTAATATGAATATATTTACTAACTAGATTATAATGCACAATCTTATTTTACAAATATATACACTACACTTTTATAATAATTTATTTTATTAATATAATATATCAATTTTTGTTTTTGTTTTTTGTTTTTTTTTAATAACACAAATCATAAAATTGTTTTAAAATACTATGATTTCGGGCTGCCCACAATGCAAGTATACAAACCTAGCTAGCCACATACTCGTATATAAGAATCGGACACATACTCGTATGCATCATCATGTATAAATGGCGTTCGTAGAGAAACAAATTTAAAATTCAATTTAAAGAAAATAAAAAGCACTAATTAAACCACCAGCTTCCCGATGAAAGAGTGTTCATGAGCGATGATCAGTGTATATATTAAGTCGAATTCCCCGGTGAAAGATTGTTCATGAGCGATGTGGTAAATCTTTCAAGCTTCTTAGTGGTGGCTATTACAAAATTGTATGTAGATGTCGTGATAGGAATAAAATACTGGTCTGATTTGCAATGTGAAACATTAAGAATCATGAGGTTTGGAAGGCCGATGATTAGCCAGTAAACTGCTGGCATACTAACCAAAAAGCATCGCAAACTAAACCTCTTGAGGCTCTGGTCCAGAGCCTCTGGAGGTATTGCGGGATTTGACTAGCCTTTTATTCTTCCAAATTAACGACCCAAATATTTTAAGTTGGTTAGGTTACGACAGCTCTTTCCCACAGCTTCAAAGTCGAATTCCCCGGTGAAAGAGCGTTCATGAGCGATGATCAGTGTATTAAGAAGATTCCTCCATTGACTGAACGCAAATCGCAATGACTCGTTGGTTCGATAACACCAGATTGGTAAAGCAAGTTTCTCTATGTTTGGCATCCTAAGAAACACAACCAAAACAAATACAAAAAAAAACGTATATGAGAGGGAGGCACGGGGTGCAAGAAAATATGATTAGATGATTCATTACGACGTAAAATGAGATTTACTTCTCTGCAGCGAACTTGAGACCCTCTTCGTGTATATAGGAATTGAAGTTAAAGAACAAATTTTTCGGGGGGTGGGGGGCATGCGGCTCAACCTGGTGATACCAATCAGTAGATTCATGAGAGCGTAGCCAACTTGTGATATCAAAATCAAACTAGTTCATTTCTATTATTGTTTCAACAAAACTTGGAAGAGCGTAGCCAACTTTAAATTGATTTTGGACCACACTAGCTACCTTTTAAAATATTTGTTAAGATTTTTATTAAAAGAAAAATATATTTCCAACTAATTTGGGCCACGTTAAAATCATGGGGCCTGTTGATTAGAGTTACCATAAATAAATAAAACAAATATAATTTTTCCTCTTTATAGTTGACTTTTATTTCTTGTTTGAAACGGCGAACTTATAACAAAACATAACCCTAATTTTACTTTATTTTGTAATCAGCAGCAGCATTGTTGCACTAGCTTCCTTTGATTTTCAGAAGAGAAAACGAACAATGGCTATGACAGATCTTCCACGTGATTTGCTGGAGGATATACTCTCTAGGATTCCGTACGAGTCTCTAAGAGAGTTGCGATTTACTTGCAAACTGTGGAACGCTTTATTCAAAGATCGAGGATTTATAAAACAACGCTTCCACAAACCAGCAAGGGAAGTGGTCGTAATGGTGTTTTCATGGATTTATTTATTGAACCCTGATTTGGATGGAGATACTATCGTACATGCATTCAGAAGATTACATGGTGATGGTGGTATCAGCTATCTTAACTTAAATCAAAGCGTTATATCTGATATGTTTTACTGCGACGGTTTACTGTTATTACGAACCATGGAAAATAACAAGCTTGGGGTTTGGAACCCGTGTTCGGGAAAATCCAGGTGGATCGAACTTATGTATCATATTCATTACACGAGTGGCATATTTTCCCTTGGATACCATCAAGACTTGTGCGATAGCTACAAAGTCTTGAGTATTTTGGATAATCCAAAACCAGAGTTATATATCTATGAGTTCAACTCTGATTCATGGAGGTCTCTTGATGACGTCATTCTCGGCTGCATGATAAAATCTCGTGGGGTGTCTTTACAGGGGAATACTTATTGGATTGCTTCACAAGTCAAAGACTTTTTCCTACTAAGTTTTGATTTCGCAACAGAGACATTTGGACGTCTAAATCTTCCACTTCAGCGTTGTGGCTATGAAACTTTGGCTCTATCAGTTGTTAGGGACGAGAAGCTTTCGAGTTTGCAACAAAGTTTGGATACAACAAAGGTGAAAATTTGGGTGACTACCAATGATAAGATTGATCAGACCAAAGTCTTGTCGTGGACCAAGTTTTTGGCAGTGGATTTGAACACTTATTATGATAAGCGTAAGTTTACGTGTGATGTAAGTTTCTTCATCGATGAAGAGAGGAAAGTCGCCGTATGTTGGGACAGAGGAATAGTGCACACTTTAGGAGAGGATCATCGCTACCAACATATCTTTTCTAATGGATTCGGAGAAGCTATGTTCCAAGGTTGGTTCAAATTCAACCTAAAAGGAGAGAATTAATTAAGTAAAAACAGAACGTAATTACTTGCGCATCTCATTTTTTTTTTTTTTTCTTTTTTT
>NC_025689.1:4684810-4693717 GCF_000633955.1 Camelina sativa | reverse complement strand
TTAAATTTATCTGATTCTCTTTGTTCATATAGTATATAGTAGTTGGTGTTAGAATCATATATTAATATATTTATCAGAACCCCATTGTCGATTTGATCATCAATGGTAATGATTTGAGTGACGACCAATGATAAGATTGATCAGACCAAGATCTTGTCATGGAGCAAGTTGTTGGCAGTGGAATTAAACACTTATTATGACCATAGGTTTACGTGTGATGTAAGTTTCTTTATCGACAAAGAGAATAAAGTCGCCGTTTGTTGGGATAAAAGAACAAGTATACATTTTTGGAGAGGATCATCACTATCGAAATCTCAATTTTGGAGGATATGGATGCGAACCTCTTTTTCCAGCAGTTATGTTCCAAGGTTGGTTCAAATTTAACCTGCTGGTAGTATCTATAATAAAGCATGTCAAATTCGGTTTACAAGAAAAAGAAAAAAGCATGTAAAATTCCGGGTAGATGAAAGATCGGAAATATGTGACAAATTCTCGAAAATCTTTATTTCACTCGGAAATAAGTGACAAATTCTGGTTACTAGTATAACATGAGTGATGAGTGTATGACGGCCAAGGAAAAAACTTTACAAAGATGAGGATAGAAAATAGAGAAAATAAATTTGTAAGCAATGAGTCTGAATCATTTCCTTCGATACAAATCCTACACCATTATCCCATGTTTCCGGAGGCTAATCATTGTCACAGAAGATAAACCAAACCACCAAGAGCAAAAGGTATCGAGTATTCTTTATGTAATTACATAAGATGAACGCAAATACATTTGCATTTCTGTGCTAACCTGGTTCAACACATAGTAGATTTTGAATTGATCTGGGTATTGTCGGTAAGACCCTCCAGTTCTTTCTGAAAACAGAAAAGTATTAATTCACATGACATTAAGTGTTTGAAATAAAATATGAAAACGCGAAACTTGTTCTCCAAGCATAAGAATCAACTGGTGAGAAGCGTTATACCTTTAAGAGAATGTCTTCATATGTGATATTGGCGTAAATGAGGTGCACCTTTGTCTTGTCTGTTGGGTTTTCTAGAATTGCTCTATCGACCTTCACAAATACGAAATAAAATGCGTTTTCAAACAGATACATTGGTTTCGAAAACAACATTAAACGCAAATGTAATCAGACATACTTGGAACATAGGGGTGATGCCTGAACCTCCAGCAAGCATTCCAAGTTCCCTAAACTGACCAGGTCGATACTTGAACCTACCTGACAAATAAATGGTAATATAACAACAAAAGTTTGAGATTCAAGAAAAGTAAATACTAACATGTTTGATCAGCTAATTAAGCACAAACATCTGAATTGAAGGTACCTTAGACCATCTCCATTGGGTTTTTTTTTTTTTTTTTGTGAGTGTATACTTACTTTTTTATAATTAATTTTAATATTATTTAATCCAAAGTGTTTTTAGATTGTTTAAGAGTGTCCAAAAATGAATAAAAATGTCTTTAAGTAGAGATTTAAGACATATTTTGATACTCTTTAAGACACTTACAATTAAACAATATTAGAATTAATTATAGAAAATTTTGTAGACACTCCTCAAATATAACTGATGGATGTGCTCTTAGGTCCCTTTACGGCAAGATGGTCTCTAACACGCATCTCCCCGAAATGATGAGACATCTTTCTTTGTGGATACATCTAGTTGACAGCATTTTTCGATTAAGTTAAAGAGAGAGAACAAACAAATCAAAAACCAAGTGAAGTTGAGAAGTGTTTTGAAGCATATACCTAATTAACGACAAGTTCATAATGCCCTAGGTCTGAATCTAGTGTTGTTGGGGTGTATGGCTTAATTCATATCAAACCGCCAAAACATATAAACGGTTCCTCCTTCCACCAGAGCCCTGGATTTGCGATTTCAATAGATCTGAGATCTTCAATCAAAGGGTTTCAATCCCAATCATGGAAGAAGCTTATTGTCGTGATGTTTTTGAGGTGCTAATCAGAACCGTAATACCGATTCTTCTGAGTATGGCAAAGCGTCGTCTTCGTTGTCGCAGATCAGGTACGTTTGATGCTTCTCTCGAATTAGAATTTGGAATTGGAGTAATCTAGGAACTCATCGGCTCTGCTTCTTCTAGGACATCTTTCTGAGCGGGTAACTCAAACGGCAAAAGCTCTTGGAACTGACGAAAACACTGCGACATTACTCCTCCTTCATTATCGTTGGGATGCGAAGCTCCTTATCTCTCACCGACCATGCTACAAGAGACTCAGTCTTGCCACTCATCATGTGGCTTGTCTTTTGCCGTTGAATCTCAATGCTGCCGTTCATGTAAGTCTATCTTTCTTGTCTTTAATGTATGTAGTTTTGTGTGACCAAATCATTTTTTGGTGGTACTGGTAGAATCAGAGCTGAGTATTACTCTCTCTCTCTCTCTTTTGTAGCAATTTCTGACTTGGTGTGAGAATTGCTTTGCCATTCACCCTCTTGTTACCACCCACTGGGGCACACATTTTTTAGTATGGGGCACACATCACACTATAACAAAAAAAAATTTAAAAATTATGTAAACATAAAAATAAGTTCTGTAATAATTTTTAAAATTGTAAATGAAAGAAATATATTTTTCATCACTATTTCATTTTTTATTTTATTAAATATTTTTCTCTCAGAAAAAGACTATTGTTTAAAAACTGTTAATTATAGGTTACATTAAAAATTGGTATCTGAACAAATTATCTATTAAATGATAAGATAGCATGATTTATAAGTTTTATGAATAACAAATCATTTTATAAAACTAAAGAAAATTAGTTCATCTAATCAGATAATTTTTCACATTATAAATTAATCACAAAATAGTTGCTTATTATAAATAGTATGTATGCTGTATTTAGAACTAGGAAAAAAAGTTCAAAAAGTTGTGATAATTAAAGTTTTAGTTGAGGGAGAAAAAAATCCAGATCAATTATGCTCTAATTCGCAGACTTTTGTTAACAACATTATATGGGTAATTCATATCAATTATTTTGAACTGAAATACTTTTCTTTACATTTTAATAGGACTGATTGGGTTAAGGCACATATTTGATTTGTAATTAGAGTGTGGCACCTTTTTAAAATATTCAATTAGACATATAATTAAATACATAAATACATGTTATATAAAGGTTAAAAAAAAAAGTGTAGGGCACGTGCCACACCCCTCTTAGCCCTGCGTCCGCCTCTGGTTACCACAGACTGTGGACACCAAGTGTGCAAGTCCTGTTTTAACAGGTATTTGCTCCAAATGGTGTCACAGTCTATTACTCTGCCACTCTGCATGGTGTCACAACCATATTCATCACAACATCCATCAAAACCCTCTAAAACACAAAATCTAAACCTACAGTCTATAAATGAGCATGTTCATAAAGAAATGTGAATTTCAATTTACCTTGAGGGCTAGGTAAATAGCGTCATAGTAAATACAAGTGGTATGGTATGTACATTTTGTGTACTACATAAATATTTTTTAACCATTTTAATGCAATTATTTCTTTAATTTATGTGTTTATGAGAGATGCATCTCTAAGTTTTAAAAACATATATGATTTTGTGAAATCGCATGGACTTATATAATGTTTTGTAGGTTTATAAAGTAACTTAAAAAAATTACAATTATTAGTTTATCTTATAAAAAAGATATATATATATATATGTATGTATATACTAAATTAATTTTATAGTTTATATATCTTTATAGCATATAGTTTTAGTATCTTTTAAAAACAGATAATATATATATATATATATATATATATATATATATATGTATTTATCTTAATTTGATCAGCAATAAGCTTCTATGTGTGATGTATCACAACAATCGTAAATTTCAGAAATCCACTTTTTGCCACCACAAAGTTCTCAACCTCTCATGCTATTCAAAGGTAAATATCACAAATATAAGCTTCTTTCACCATTTAATTTTATAATCTCATAGCTCTATTATATATAAGTTCAAAAGAAGCCGCAAATACTTTTTTAATATTTTTTTTTAATTTTCTTTTTCTTTTAACATTAATAAGTGCATGCATTTATAATTTTTATTTTAGTTTCTGCTTTATAGATTGTAGTATATTTGGAACTTTGGTATTTTGGAATTTTCAAAATCGAAATTTAATTTATGATTTTAATATGAATATATTTACTAACTAGATTATAATGCACAATCTTATTTTACAAATATATACACTACACTTTTATAATAATTTATTTTATTAATACAATATATCAATTTTTTTTGTTTTTTTTTTTAATAACACCAATCAGAAATATGATTTCGGGCTGCCCACAATGCAAGTATACAAACCTAGCTAGTATACATGTATATAAGAATCGGACACATACTCGTATGCATCATCATGTATAAATGGCGTTCGTAGAGAAACAAATTTAAGATTCAATTAAAGAAAATAAAAAGCACTAATTAAACCACCAGCTTCCCGATGAAAGAGTGTTCATGAGCGATGATCAGTGTATTAAGTCGAATTCCCCGGTGAAAGAGTGTTCATGAGCGATGTGATAAATCTAAGATGGCTATTACAAAATTGTATGTAGATGTCGTGATAGGAATAAAATACTGGTCTGATTTGCAATGTGAAACATTAAGAATCATGAGGTTTGGAAGGCCGATGATTAGCCAGTAAACTGCTGGCATACTAACCAAAAAGCATCGCAAACTAAACCTCTTGAGGCTCTGGAGGTATTGCGGGATATGACTAGCCTTGTATTCTTCCAAATTAACGACCCAAATATTTTAAGTTGGTTAGGTTACGACAGCTCTTTCCCACAGCTTCAAAGTTGAATTCCCCGGTGAAAGATTGTTCATGAGCGATGATCAGTGTATTAAGATTCCTCCATTGACAGAACGCAAATCGCAATGACTCGTTGGTTTGATAGCACCAGATTGGTAAAGCAAGTTTCTCTATGTTTGGCATCCTAAGAAACACAACCAAAACAAATACAAAAAAACGTATGTGCATGAGAGGGGGGCACGGGGTGCAAGAAAATATGATTAGATGATTCATTACGACGTAAAGTTGAGATTTACTTCTCTGCAGCGAACTTGAGACCCTCTTCGTGTATATAGCCCTAAAATAACCTAGCAAATAAGCCCGATCGAATAGGTCAATAGAAACAAAACAGTGTGGTGTCTTACAAAATAATGCTACAGCAATGCCATGATTTGATATTTACAACAACAAAACAGCAATGCCATAAGCGGTTCGAATAGTCTCGTGATTTGAGATTCAATTATGTATAAGCAACGTCCAAACTTAATTAGAAAAGGTATTTAAATTCCTTTCTCTAACAACAATAAACAAACGAAAATAATCCAAGCTAAAGCATCAAAAAGGGCAAATATTATCAAACGAAAATAATAAGTTAATAGTAATAATTCGTAATCTGTGGCAAGGCGGTAGAATTAGAAGAACTACCTTGCTTAGCTATAATTTGGTTAAGTTTACAGTCCAGAGCCAAAGAAACTTGGTCTTGTCGTAGACTAAAGTTCTTGTTCTTGGTAGTGGATTTGAACCGTAAGTTTTTTTTTTTTTTAATGAATGTTAAATTTATTACCAAAAAACCATATTACATGTGAACGAATGAACCATACGTTTACGTGTGATGTAAGTTTCTTCATCCACAAAGAGAAGAAATTCGCCGTCTATTGGAATAAAGGATTATATATATATACACATTTTTGGAGAGGATCATGACTACGGATATCTCAAAGTAGGTGCATTTGAATGCAAGCCTTTTATTCGAGCAGCTATGTTCCAAGGTTAGTTCAAATTCAATCCAGGGGCAATGGACACAAATTGGTACCAAATTTCGTCAGGTCCACAGTCCAAAGCAAATATAGTAAGTATATTACTTTGTTAAACAAAATAGAACGTAATTTCTTGCATCTCAGTTCTGTTTATAATTAGTGAATTAAATTGATCTTATTTTTTTGTTCTTATAGTGAATTTTAAATTATAGAAAGTATAACAAAGATGCTCAATATATCACAACACTTCAAATTTTCTAGAATGTATAATACAGTATTATAGTGAATTTTAAATTATAGAAAGTATAACAAAGATGCTCAATATATCACAACACTTCAAATTTTCTACAATGTATAAAACAGTATTGTGTGTAGAGCCGGCCCTAAGCACAGCATGATGAAGTATGTGTTTGCGGGCCGATAATAATATGTAAATTTTCGGCCCTCATTTGTTGTGTCTCCTTAGTGCAGTGGTAAAGGTGAATACTAATGTTGCTGAGATCGGGTGTTCGAGCCTTTGCAGCAACAATTCTTACAATTCTTATAGAGTTTTTAGGGCTTAATTGATTGGGGTCGGGCTGACCCAAAAAATCCTTAAATAAATATAATTATATTATTTTGCTAACATTTTTGTTTGATTGCACTATTTGATTAATGATTTATCGTAAATAAGTTTAAAACTCTTTTTTTTAGGAAGTTTAAAACTCTAATCTTAGTTCTCATATTTACATAATAATCTTATTAATACTTTTAAAATATTTATCTGTGATATTTTATATAATTTTTTATTGTTAAAGTATGAAAAAGTTTTTAGTTAAATATTTTTTTTATTTTAGATTAAATTGGTTTTAGTGAATATAGATGAGTTATTTAAATTTTGATTGATTTGTTTTATATTGCACCTTTAAACATTGATTTTTAAGATATGTTATAAACTTTTAAAAATTTGATCCGTAAGATAAGCTCGGAAAAACCCGAAAAATACTGTAACCCTGTCAGGGCCCGGCCAGGCTTTAAAACATAGGCTCAGAAATACTCAGATATATGCGGACTTTACGGGTTTCAGACCGGACCAGCCCGATTGACACCCACACCCCTATCCACATTACACAATATTGATTTCTGCCTTTTCCTGATTATTTTTAAAAAGGATAATTAACAATTAACGTATAATAGTAATGTAAACTCCTATATACGATCGACCAAGAAAGAAGAAAAGGTGAGAGATTAGGGTAGAAGAAGTGTGCACACACAAAAAAAACCAATGATCGACCTAGTTCCCGATCTAGTGGAAGAAATCCTTGTTCGGCTGCCCTTCAAATCCATACTTAAATTCAAAACTGTATCGAAGCAATGGAGATCAATACTGGAGTCGAGGAGTTTCGCGGAGAGCAGGCCTACGTTTATGAATAAAGTTCAAAAGAAGCCGCAAATACTGGCGGCGGCCGTAAACCACTGTACGTTTACAATGCTAGGGGACGAAGAAGGGGTCGAGTTGGTATATTTACACTGCCATGTCGCCACACGACCTTCGTTGGCATGTGACGGTCTTGTTTGCATCCCTGAACCAGGTTGGATCAACGTTTTCAACCCTTCCACCGGAGAATTCATCAGATTCCCTTCCGGCCCTGATCCCGTAAAAACCCAACGCTATAATAACCTATTTATGAATGGTAAGCATCTATGTTGATAACAAGAATAAATCCATACAGAACTTTTTTTGATAAATATATATTCATTGATGGGTTTGAAATATTGTAAACCTCTGCAGATAACTATTATGATAATTTCTTTATCAAAAAAAAAAAAAAAAACTATTATGATAACAGTGATATATTCCCTGGACACTGGAGGATGGGATTCGGTAGAGACAAAGTTAACGGAAGCTATAAAGTAGTGAGGATGTTCTTTGAGCCAAACCACTACGGTGAGATTCTTGATTTAAACATTGGGGAATGGCGGAAACTGCCGAGGCCGCCTCCTCACCATGTGGGAGAGACATCGAACTCAGCGTGTGTGAATGGCTCCATCTACTGGTTACGTGAAGCTGCTTACCACAAGTATCGGATTCTAGCTTTGGATCTTCACACACAAGAGTTCTGTGATGTCCCAACACCGCCTTTATTACGTCAAACAGTGATGCAAACAGAGAGGCTAGCAAACCTTGAAGACCGTCTAGTCTTATCCATATTCAGTCCTCAACGCATGATAGAGATATGGTGCATGGATACACAAGAAGAAACATGGATCATCACTTACTCCTTTTACTTTTATCGTGCCTCACTCTACCGAAATCCCTGGAATTACACGCATATGTGGTTCATGCCTATGGCTGTTTCTAAGGGAGGGAATCTTTTCCTCCATGAAGATAGAAAACAGTTGATTAAATACTATCCAAAGACAGGGTTTCACATCTCTACAAACATTTGTGTTATATCTCCTTTCGTTGAAAATTTGCTCCCACTCCAACGTCCCGCTTCTGCTCCAGAAATCAGGACGTATCTGTACCGAAAACAGGTGCAGGAATCACGGATTTCCAAACGGTTTAGGCATATCGAATGGTGGATCCCAAATATATTGATTACAATCACTGTTGCAGCTACTATATTGCATCGTATCGTTCATTATTGATATACCTATTTATTATGATACTTTTAAAAAAATTTTTTTTTTTCTTTTAACATTAATAAGTGCATGCATTTATAATATTTTTTTTCTGCTTTATAGATTGTAGTATATATGGAACTTTTGGTATTTTGGATTTTTTTTTTTCGATTCTTCTAAATCAAAATTTAATTTATGATTTTAATATGATTATAAATTTATAATTCACAATCTTATTTTACAAATATATACACTATACTTTTATAATAAGTTATTTTATCAGATTTTTTTTTTTTTAATAACACCAATCATAAAATTGTTTTTTTAAAACTATGATTTCGGGCTGCCCACAATGCAAGTATACAAACCTAGCTAGTATACATGTATATATAAGAATCGGGCACATACTCGTATGCATCATCATGTATAAATGGCGTTCGTAGTGAAACAAATTTAAAATTCAATTAAAGAAAATAAAAAGCACTAATTAAACCACCAGCTTCCCGATTCAGTAG
>NC_025689.1:4672671-4684640 GCF_000633955.1 Camelina sativa | reverse complement strand
TATTTACACTGCCATGTCGCCACACGACCTTCGTTGGCATGTGACGGTCTTGTTTGCATCCCTGAACCAGGTTGGATCAACGTTTTCAACCCTTCCACCGGAGAATTCATCAGATTCCCTTCCGGCCCTGATCCCGTAAAAACCCAACACTATAATAACCTATTTATGAATGGTAAGCATCTATGTTGATAACAAGAATAAATCCATACAGAACTTTTTTTGATAAATATATATTCATTGATGGGTTTGAAATATTGTAAACCTCTGCAGATAACTATTATGATAATTTCTTTATCAAAAAAAAAAAAAAAAACTATTATGATAACAGTGATATATTCCCTGGACACTGGAGGATGGGATTCGGTAGAGACAAAGTTAACGGAAGCTATAAAGTAGTGAGGATGTTCTTTGAGCCAAACCACTACGGTGAGATTCTTGATTTAAACATTGGGGAATGGCGGAAACTGCCGAGGCCGCCTCCTCACCATGTGGGAGAGACATCGAACTCAGCGTGTGTGAATGGCTCCATCTACTGGTTATGTGAAGCTGCTTATCACAAGTATCGGATTCTAGCTTTGGATCTTCACACACAAGAGTTCTGTGATGTCCCAACACCGCCTTTATTACGTCAAACAGTGATGCAAACAGAGAGGCTAGCAAACCTTGAAGACCGTCTAGTCTTATCCATATTCAGTCCTCAACGCATGATAGAGATATGGTGCATGGATACACAAGAAGAAACATGGATCATCACTTACTCCTTTTACTTTTATCGTGCCTCACTCTACCGAAATCCCTGGAATTACACGCATATGTGGTTCATGCCTATGGCTGTTTCTAAGGGAGGGAATCTTTTCCTCCATGAAGATAGAAAACAGTTGATTAAATACTATCCAAAGACAGGGTTTCACATCTCTACAAACATTTGTGTTATATCTCCTTTCGTTGAAAATTTGCTCCCACTCCAACGTCCCGCTTCTGCTCCAGAAATCAGGACGTATCTGTACCGAAAACAGGTGCAGGAATCACGGATTTCCAAACGGTTTAGGCATATCGAATGGTGGATCCCAAATATATTGATTACAATCACTGTTGCAGCTACTATATTGCATCGTATCGTTCATTATTGATATACCTATTTATTATGATACTTTTAAAAAAATTTTTTTTTTTCTTTTAACATTAATAAGTGCATGCATTTATAATATTTTTTTTCTGCTTTATAGATTGTAGTATATATGGAACTTTTGGTATTTTGGATTTTTTTTTTTCGATTCTTCTAAATCAAAATTTAATTTATGATTTTAATATGATTATAAATTTATAATTCACAATCTTATTTTACAAATATATACACTATACTTTTATAATAAGTTATTTTATCAGATTTTTTTTTTTTTAATAACACCAATCATAAAATTGTTTTTTTAAAACTATGATTTCGGGCTGCCCACAATGCAAGTATACAAACCTAGCTAGTATACATGTATATATAAGAATCGGGCACATACTCGTATGCATCATCATGTATAAATGGCGTTCGTAGTGAAACAAATTTAAAATTCAATTAAAGAAAATAAAAAGCACTAATTAAACCACCAGCTTCCCGATTCAGTAGTGAGGACAACATAATTGTTCCGCTATCTCCGATGTTACCATCAGCATCAAAACACTTCTTCTCAAACATTTCAGAATTCAAGTTCCTTTATCTCATCGTTCCGCCAATCCTCAGCGAGATACGACCAGGAGTAGCGATCGACATCGATCTTTGCAAATCCTACACTCTTGAGGACATGTGATAAATCTTTCAACCTTCTTATTTGAACCGTTAGTTTTTCTTTTTCTTTTTCAAAATAAATGTAAAATTTATTCAACCAAAAAACCATGTTACATGTGAACGAATGAACCATATGTTTACGTGTGATGTAAGTTTCTTCATCGACAAAGAGAAGACAGTTGGAACAAAGTATTATATATACATTTTTGGAGAGGATCATGACTATGGATATATATCAATGGCGGTGCATTTCAATGCAAGCCTTTTATTAGAGCAGCTATGTTCCAAGGTTAGTTCAAATTCAATGTAGGGGCAAGGGACACACATTGGTACCAATTTCGTGAGTTCCACAGTCCAAAGGCTAAAGTAAGGAGATTACTTGGTTAAAAATAGAACGTAAGTTCTTGCAACTCAGTTCTCTTTATAATTAGAATTTTTTTAAACTGATCTTATTTTTTGTTCTTATAGCGAATTTTAAATTATAGAAAGTATAACAAAGATGCTCAATATATCTCGATTAGAAAAAACAACAACACTTGAAATTTTCTACAATGTATAAAACAGTATTGTCTATTGTGTGTTCTCTCCTTCTCCCTTCTGTACAAATAACACTATAATGATGAAGATACTCTTCTTTTAATCAAATCTTTTATCGTGTTTCTTCTCTAACCATTTGCGCAAAGACTTTGCTCATTGAGATCCCTGCAATATCTCCCACTCCATTTACACTGAACTGCACAGTTGAGCCCACAACACTCGCCTCTGGCTTATCATCCACCACCATTGCCGCTTTCTCATCTTTTGCTTGGACCTGAAGCATGAACTCTAGGTTCCACAACAAATCTCCCATTGTTGGCCTCTCAATCCCGTTTTGTGCCAAACACTTCTCTGTTAAATCACAGTACTTTTTCACCTCTTCAAGCTTCACTTTCCCATCAAGGAAAGGGTCTATGATCTCTTCCACTTTCCCTTTCTTCACCAACTTCATCGCCCACTCTATCAAGTTCACTTTCTCTCTTGGAAGTGATGGATCAATGACTGGTCTCCCGCATAGTACTTCAAGCATCACCACACCAAAAGAGTAAACATCAGATTTCTCAGTCAATTGTTGTCTGGTTAAGTACTCTGGATCTAGATAACCAAAGCTTCCTTTGACCGCGGTACTCACATATGTCTGATGATCAAGATCAGGACCTGTCTTAGACAATCCAAAATCCGCAACTTTGGCCATGAAATTCTCATCCAAGAGAATATTAGCTGATTTCACATCACGGTGTATGATTGCTCTTGTGGAACCTGTATGGAGATAATGAAGTCCTCTAGCTGCACCAACACATATCTCAAGCCTCTGTCTCCAACTCAATCTAGGGTTATCATTTGAGTCATACAGATGATCTTTAAGCGTTCCCTTCTCCATATACTCATAGACAATGATCATTTCACTGTTCTCATCGCAATACCCGATTAAAGAAACCAAATGTCTATGTCTGAACTGAGTAAGCATTTCAACTTCTGTCTTAAATTCAGCTAAACCTTGTCTAGACTGAGGAGCTCCACGTTTCACAGCTATCTCAGTCTTGTCCTTCAAGACTCCTTTGTAAACTTTACCAAACCCACCTACCCCAACCACTAAGCTTTCATTGAAATCATCAGTTGCTTCCTTGATTAGAGCCAAAGGGTATCTATAACCGATCTTTGAACTCGAAAAGATCAAGCTCTCACCTGTTTCATTCTTCTTAACCTGCTCATCTCCTCTAGAATGAACAGTCTGCATTTCTCTATTCCTTCTTCTTCTTCTCCTGATGCACCACCAAGATATAACCACACCAAACAATAAAGCAACACAGAGAGCTGCAGCTAATCCAGCTATCAGTGCCATACTCGGATTCGAACTCTTGTTACGTGAAGAGCCATCAGGAGAAACAGCATCAAAAGCATCAAGACTCCGCTTATCATTGCTTAGCTTCATAATCTCAAATCCGTTAATAAAAGAAACAGGGTACAAAGAAACATCCATAACTCCACCAATAGATAGATTCATGACTCCTTCTCGACTTCTAGCTTTACGCATCACCGCATCAACGAAATAAGGAGCTCCAAAAGTGCCATTTGCAACCTCTGTCATATCAACAGATCCAGCTTTGTCTGAATTCACAAAAATGTCAAAACGTATCTGACGCTCGAATCCAAAAGGATCCACTATAATGTTACAAAAGTGAAACCTGACAAAGTAATCGAAACCAGGCTCGATGTTGAACGTCCAAGTAAGATTGGCGTTAGTATTCGGATCGAGATCAGAGTTCAACCTCGTAGCGGTTCCATAGACGTAAACTGGTGCAATGTCATCTGTTATCCCACCAGCACTGAAGTTAACTGCTTTCAGGTTCATCACAGGCGTACCGTAGTGAGCTTTATACGCAGAATCCGAATCCCATAGTCTCCAAAGCTTATCTTGATCACGAGTCACAGTCAGATTCCCCATGTTTACACGTGAAACAGTCTCCATCGCATGACTCCCGAGCTTGAGATTCTTTTTGCTCTGTGAACCTATAAGTCTTGCTTCTTCAGGAAGCAAAATCTCTGGAAGTCTGAAAACTTCTAAAGCATTGATGAAAGCTACAGAACCTGTTTGAGGACGAAACTCAATGACAAGATGATCTGAAGAGATGTTTAAACTGTATTCTTTAACAAGAGAAGTCGTCGTCGAGGGTTTGTAATCTCTGATCAGAGTGAAGTTTTGAGACGAAACAGAGAATCTAGCTGTGGTTAGATCTTGAGAAGAGGAGACAAAGGGTAAGAAGTAAAGACGAATCAAGAACCAACCGTGTTGTTCGATCGGGAACCTGTAACTCGATGATTCATCATCGGAGAATACTCTCGCAGTCTGAAACAGAGTCGTCGTTGATTCATCCCTTGAATTCGAATCGGTGGTTCCGACTACAGAAGTTCCTCGACTAGAATCAAAGATTACCTGACCAAGACTGTTGTCGGATACAAAGGTTCGGTTGTTGACTGTTGTTACATTCGTCGGAGATCCACAGTTGATGAAGAAAGTATCAGTAGAAACAGAGGAGATGTGTGAAGAACAGAGAACAAATATTATTAAAAAACCTAACTTTAGCCCTAAGAAAGGCTTTAGGTTTATCATAGCCAAAAGAAAGAACAGAGAAATCACCAAGAAAATAAGTGAATCTGTAATAATGGAGAAAGGAAACAGAGTCTATTTCGGAGAAGATTATGAGCTGGAGAAATAAAAAAGTGAGAGAGATGTTTCTCAAAAGATCCGTGAACAGAAGAGAGAAACGTTCACATCACCAACTCAATAACTACGCGTTTTTACACTTAACTAAATTGACCAAAAAAACGAATTATTCGAGAAAATTAAAAAAGTCTTGAATTTATTGTGATTTTTAGGGTTTAAATCCAAAAAAGAAGACGAGAAGAAGAGGCAAGTTGATGAACAAATCTGTTGACAAATCCACAAAAGTTGTTTGATTAACCAATCTGTAGAAGAAAAATATACTAATCATCAATAAGGCCAAAAAAATACAAAGAGGATAGAAGAAAGTTATTATTTTAATTTATGTAAATTTCGTTTTCAACGTTTTTGTTCATTGAGCTGGAAATACATCAATTTTAATAAAAATAAAAATCAACAAGGCCAAAAAAATACAAAGAGGATAGAAGAAAGAGGCGGAGATAGCATATAATAATGAGTGATTGGAGAGGCATAATAAAATAGATAAACAACTGGAGTATATTGTATTTTCCCACCGGCTACAAACGTGCCGTTAGGTTTGTATTGTTCAAGATGGCGACAGAATCATTGTCTTTTTTTTCCGAGTCTTTATTTTTTATTTTTATAGCACAGCAATTCTGAATTTTTTTATAAAATTAGCTGTAAAGAAAATATTGATTTTAATGCAAATAAAAAAATAATACTACTTCAATTTAATCAGATCCTGGAAAGAATTCAAAATTTTAGTTATTAAATTATATAAAATCTATTATACTATCTTATACGAGAATGCAATTAGCTCACAATATTAATGCAAAAAAGTTCGCCCTAGAGTTTTTCTCTCAGGCACGAAAACCAAGGAGCCGCTACTTCCACAAGATGAGCTTCTTCCACCAGCGACGTTTCTCCGGCAATCTCCTTTCCTGATCTGTTTCGCTTTGCTAAGGTGAGATCTCTCGGGTGGTTCTCTTATCTGGTGACGTAACTGTTTTCCGGCGAGATTCTTCACACGACGAGATAACTTCTTCCTTGATTCTGTCGATTTCGAGCCACTCTCGCTGCTTACCGATGTCTTCGGTCGATTTCCTCCGCTTGAGGCCCCCTCGTGCACCACCGCCGGAGCCTCTTTCTCCGCCAACTCCACCGGAACCACCGGATCCACCGGACCTTCAGATCTGCTTCTCCTTTGGTGAATCTCTTGTCCAGCCGCTGAATCTCTCCTCCTTCAGAGCGTGTGACTTGTTCATCGTCCCTCTCTCCTCCACACCGGGCTTTCCGTCGCCGACTGATGCCCTCACCTTACTTCACCAGATGTTCCCTCAGGTATGCTCTTACTCGCCCTCTAAACCTTCTTCTAAGTCGGGAAGGTCATGGATGTTGGTTGAGTTTGCGGCTCTGTTTTTGTGGTATTTGGATGAAGTTATGGACTTAGATACTGTTGTGTCTACTTTAATGCTCTCTTGCATTAACCTTATTGCTTTGATGCGATCATTTACCGCAGTATGCGGATCCTATCTCGATTTGGCTTTGTTAAAACTTGTCTTGTGGCAGCTTGGACAAAGTTCTTTGAATCTATACAACCGACCAGTTCACCTGGTTCATCGGGGCTTTTGTAGCTCTCATCTCTCCTTTATGGAGCCTTTATTCCTTCCATATACTTCACTTGTGTTTAGTGGTAGTGTTACAGGGAGCATTGTGTTAACTGTTCTGCTTGAAGTAGAAGCAGGGATTGTTGTTCAAGACTGTTCTCGTTCAGCATTTGTTGACTGTTTAACGTTTGTGTCTTTGAAGTTTCCTTTCCCAAAATTCCCTCTTGTTTGGAGGGGTTTGGATGATCAAGACTTGTCGGTATTGCAAGGTTCTTCCTCCCGACTGATGGTTATTATGGATGCGATCTATCAAGAAACTGCTGAGATTGTACTTGTTTATTGGTCTCTTATGTTCTCTTCCTATGATTTGTATCTTATCTATCCTTTGCTTAGCCATCTTTTGATGGTTTTCTTTGGCTTTTGTTGCCTTTATTTCCTTTGTTTTGGATGTATTTCCTCTCTTGTTAGAGGTTGAAACTCTTTTTATCTTAATGAAAGTGAAGTGTTTGACCAAAAAAAAAAGACGAGAATGCAATTTTGACCCAGAAAAAAAAAAGACGAGAATGCAATAAGAGTTAATATGTGAAGTAGAAGTGGAACATGGTCAAATTGAACAATTTTCTTGTTCATATCTGAGCACTTTTTTTTAATCTTTGATTTGCTGAATTATATTTTATAATTTAAGCATAACAGAGCCATTTTTTATCAGTCTTAACCGCCGACAACACATATATTTTCTATTTGAAATTTCCATATCCAAACAAGATCAGATTTGATACTACATACAAAAAAAACTCATTTGATCGCTTAATTAATTACATGTCTGATTGCCTTTGTTTAGTAGTATCATTGAGATATATTATAATTGGGAGAACATTTAGACTATTTCTAGGTACAAGTGTTGCTTGTATAAAACATAAACAATATACTTACGTTTTGTAGGAAAAAAAAAACCATTGGTCAGGCTTATAATGAAACATATCTTATTAAAATGTATTAATACAAGATATACGCATCTATAATTTATTCATCAATTAAAATGTATATACAACAAATTTGCAACGCAAGTCTGATAGGTCTAACAAAGAAAAAATAATTGTAACAAAATTCATCAATGCATCAATAAAAATAATATTTTTAATACCAATTTACGTGAATATATATATATACAAATTACAAAACATGCCAGGACAGTGATCAAGGGACGTGTTTAATTTCATGTCCTTTGATAATATAACTGAACTTAGACCAATTTTGATTCAAATTAAATTAGTTTGGTGCAATATTCAATTTTTATGCACACAATCATTAATTCATTTCCTTTAACCATAAAAAATTTACTATTACGTTGATATCATTTGATTTAAAATTTTCAAAGTTAGAATGTACCAGCAGTTATGAATTTTTGTTTACAAAATACTCTTAGTTTTTAATCTTGATGAAATTACGAATTTGTATAGATATTTGCATAAATTATATATTAATAGACCAATATTGATTCAAATTGATTTAGTTTGGTCAAATATTCAGTTTTTATGCACACAATCATTAATTCATTTCCTTTTTTTTTTTTTTGATCAAACAAGTGCTTCTATTAATCAAACAGAAACATTACAAAGATAAGGATGGAATATCCCAAAGTTTAAGAGGTAGCAAGCCAAGGCTTTCCCCAAAGCCATAAGCCTGAAATAAAGGTAAAAAGTACATCAAGCAAGGGTCCAAGATAGCTATGAAATAAGTGCTATAGAGCAAATGGAAACAAGCGGAATCAAGGTTGCAAGAGTGGACATCTTCGATAGACTCGAGAGATGACAAGTAGGTCACTGTCAAAAGACATTGTGCCGTTGATATGAGCAGCAGAGCCAAGGAGCTCGCCGGAGTGAGTAACAATAACCAAGTCAAAACCAGGGTCAGAGTTTCGGGACCAAAGGCCCGTATGGTGGCGGAGGTATTGGTATCGGTTTGCTCGAGGCATTGGTACTTGAAGTATGTGACTGGAGATGGCGAGTGGTGATTGTTGGTGTAGAAAACTCTTAGACCATAATCACACCCTCGGTAGTTTGCGAGCAGAACTGAGATGCCATGAGACTTCAAGGGTTTCTGAACATAAAGGTTCACCAATGGGACTAAAACCAGGTTTCGCGAGCAGCAGGTGTAAGACCGTATCATAGTAGGTGGATCCTCTCTGCCATGGAGATGGTGATCAAGAATTCCACACAGCGTATGAAGTCGGTGAGATACTAAACAATGAAAATCAGACCTGAGCTTCGGGCGAGAGGTTGGTTGTGAGGTTTTATGGGCAGTAGAGCGTACAAATGGAGTTACTAACAGGTGCGAAGAGCAAGTGTGATACCGTGACACTCTAGGTGGATCCTCTCTGCCATAGAGATGGTGATCAAGAATTCCACACAAAGAGTGTGATCGGCAATACACGGACCAGGGAGCAGCAGACCTGAGTTTCATAAGGGAGGGTGATTGTTGAGGGTTGAGAGCAGTTTGATAATTCCAGTTTCGGGAACCAGTAGACAATGACACATCCTGAGAAATAACCATAGTTCTACCACACCCTATATACATCCGTGACAACCTAGCTAAGTGGTTTCTCTGATGTAGTCTTCGAACACCGAGGATGACCAAATAATCTAGATAAAGTCGAAGGAATGATAAAGGGTTAACGAGAGAGAACCTGGGCTTTTGTAATTTGGGCGAGTCCTCATGTACAGCTAACATGCCGATATCAGATCTGGAGTTCAGATTTGAGAATTGAAATGCACAGCGGCTAGCCCGGGAGGTTGAGATAGACTTCGTCTCCGGTGAAAGCAAATACAGAGCTGCCACGCGCAGGGGATGGTCTGTTTTCAAGACGGAAGTCCAGCAGCGGAGAAAATTCACTTCGTTGGAGGTTTTTTCACCCACCGTCGTCTCCGTCTCCGCCTGCCAAAGCTCGGGTGACGTTGGGGAAAAGAGATCTGCAGAAGCGGTAATCATTCCGGATCGATAGCTAAAGAGACAAGGGGACTTGATTTCCGTCGGCAGTGAGGCTGAATCGGAGTTGAATTCAGTTTTTTGCAAGCCTGTGCCTGAGACTGGTTGAAAGGGAAGGGTCTTTGTAGTTTGCAAAACGGGAACGAAAAGGGGGAAAAAGGGGAAAAGAGAAAGAAAAAAGAAACTAAGAGAGCAGAGGAAGCAGAAAACGAAGGCTAAGGTCGGTGTATCCCGACGCCGGCGAGCAGAGGCTCCACCGGCGTCGGAGAGATTTGGTTGTAGTGGCTCCTCGATATTCGGGCTTGGGAGAGAAAGTTTTAGGGCGAACAGAGAGAAAGTATGTTATTTTTACGATTTTGACTTTCATTAATTCATTTCCTTTAACCTTAATAAATTTACTATTAAGTTGATATCATTTGATTTAAAATTTTCAAAGTTAGAATGTACCAATAGTTTAATTTTTTGTTTGCAAAATGCTATTAGTTTTTAATCTTGATGAAATTGGGAGTTTGTATAGATATTTGCATAAATTATATATGAATAGACCAATTTTGATTCAAATCGACTTAGTTTGGTCCAATATTCAGGTTTTATGCACACAATCATTAATTCATTCCCTTTAACCTTAATAAATTTACTATTAAGTTGATATCATTTGATTTAAAATTTTCAAAGTTAGAATGTACCAACAATTTTGAATTTTTGTTTGCAAAATACTCTAAGTTTATAATCTTGATGAAATTGGGATTTTGTATAGATATTTGCATAAATTAGATATGAATAGTTCAATTTTGATTTAAATCAACTTAGTTTGGTCCAATATTCAGTTTTTATTCACACAATCATTCATTCATTTCCTTATACCTTAATAAATTTACTATTAAGTTGATATCATTTGATTTACAATTTTCAAAGTTAGAATGTACCAACAGTTTTGAATTTTTGTTTGCAAAATACTCTTAGTTTTTAATCTTGATGAAATTGGGAGTTTGCATAGATATTTGCATAAATTAGATATGAATAGACCAATTTTGATTCAAATCGACTTAGTTTGGTCAAATATTTAGTTTTTATGCACACAATCATTAATTCATTTCCATTAACCTTAATAAATTTACTATTAAGTTGATGTCATTTGATTTAAAATTTTCAAAGTTAGAATGTACCAACAGTTTTGAATTTTTGTTTGCAAAATACTCTTAGTTTTTAATCTTGATGAAATTGGGAGTTTGCATAGATATTTGCATAAATTAGATATGAATAGACCAATTTTAATTCAAATCGACTTAGTTTGGTCAAACATTCAGTTTTTATTCACACAATTATTAATTCATTTCTTTATACCTTAATAAATTTACTATTAAGATGATATCATTTGATTTAAAATTTTAAAAGTTAGAATGTACCAACAGTTTTGAAATTTTGTTTGCAAAATACTCTTAGTTTTTAATCTTGATGAACTTGGGAGTTTGTATAGATATTTGCATAAATTAGATATGAATAAACCAATTTTGATTCAAATCGACTTAGTTTGGTCCAATATTCAGTTTTTATGCACACAATTATTAATTCATTTTCTTTAACTTTAATAAATTTACTATTAAGTTGATATCACTTGATTTAAAATTTTCAAAGTTAGAATGTACCAACATATTTGAATTTTTTTTTTTTGCAAAATACTCTTAGTTTTTAATCTTGTTGAAATTGGGAGTTTGTATAGATATTTGAATAAATTATATGAATAGACAAATTTTGATTCAAATCGACTTAGTTTGGTCCAATATTCAGATTTATGCACGCAATCATTAATCCATTTCTTTTAACCTTAATAAATTTACTATAAAGTTGATATCATTTGATTTACAATTTTCAAAGTTAGAATGTACCAACAGTTTTGAATTTTTGTTTGCAAAATACTCTAAGTTTTTAATCTTGATGAAACTGGGAGTTTGTATAGATATATGCATAAATTAGATATGAATAGACCAATTTTGATTCAAATCGACTTAGTTTGGTCCAATATTCAGTTTTATTCACACAATCATTAATTCATTTCCTTAATAATTTTGCTATTAAGTTGATATCATTTGATTTACAATTTTCAAAGTTAGAATGTACCAACAGTTTTGAATTTTTGTTTGCAAAATACTCTTAGTTTTTAATCTTTATGAAATTGGGAGTTTGTATAGATATTTGCATAAATTAGATATGAATAGACCAATTTTGATTCAAATCGGCTTAGTTTGGTCAAATATTCAGTTTTTATGTACACAATCATTAATTCATTTCTTTATACCTTAATAAATTTACTATTAAGTTGATATCATTTGATTTAAAATTTTCAAAATTATAATGTACCAACAGTTTTGAATTTTTGTTT
>NC_025689.1:4668323-4672102 GCF_000633955.1 Camelina sativa | reverse complement strand
GGAGAGGTTTCTGGGGTTGAAAGACACCTTGGTAGGTCTGAGATCCAATCAATAAAAACACAAGTGGAGCAATAACCATGGTTCCAACATAACCTTTGTACAACCAAGACAACCTAGCTACATGGGTTCTCTGATGCAGTCTTCGGACACCGAGAATAGCCAAGTAAAATAAGATCAGTCGAAAGTATAACAGGAGGTTAGACATAGGGAACCTGGGCTTTTGGAGGTTGGGCAAGATCGTTTGTAAGGCTGAGAAGTCGACATAGTTCATCCACCAAAAAGATGTTGTGGATGAGTGAATACATTCATGTGCGCAGCGACTGACCAAGGAGAGTGGGAGAGGCTTCCTCGTCTCCGGTAAAAGCCGATACAGATCTACCAAGCTCATGGGTTGACTTGTGATTAAGGCGGTGGTCCTGTAACGGAGAAAAATCATGTCTCTGGAGATTTCTTCGCCATATGTCGTCTCCGTCTCTCCCTGCCAAGGCTCGGGTGACATTGGGGTAGATAGTGCTACAGAGGTGATTGCCATTCCGGATCTAGAAATAAGAGGATAAAGGAACTTGGTTACCGCCGGCAGTGAGGCTGAGTCGTGGTTGCAGCAAGGAGAGTTTAACAGTCTCCTCCGCCTTCTGAAGATGTTGTTGTGTAAGCCTTTGCCTGGATTTGAGTGATTATTAGGGGATTGAGTAGATTGCAAAAGGAGACTCAAAAGGGGAAAAAAGAATTGGAGAGAAGAACTACAAGGAGAACTACAGAAACAAAGGAACAAGAGACGGGATCTGGGGTCGAGGTGCCCCGACGCCGGCGAGTAGGAACCCCACCGGCGTCGGAGGAAATTGGAGATAGCGGCGCCGCGATACTCAAGTTTTGGGAGAGAAACTAGGGTTTTGTCGAGAGGTACAGTTTTGAATTTTTGTTGGCAAAATACTCTTAGTTTTTAATCTAGATGAAATTGGGAGTTTGTATAGATATTTGCATAAATTAGATATGAATAGACCAATTTCGATTCAAATCGACTTAGTTTTGTCCAATATTCAGTTTTTATGCACACAATCATTAATTCATTTCCTTTAACCTTAATAAATTTACTATTAAGTTGATATCATTTGATTTACATTTTTCAAAATTAGAATATATCAACAGTTTTGAATTTTTGTTTGCAAAATACTCTTAGTTTTTAATCTTGTCGAAATTGGGAGTTTGTATAGATATTTGCATAAATTAGATATGAATAGACCAATTTTGATTCAAATCGACTTAGTTTGGTAAAATATTCAGTTTTTATGCACACAATCATTAATTCATTTCTTTATACCTTAATAAATTTACTATTAAGTTGATATCATTTGATTTAAAGTTTTCAAAGTTAGAATGTACCAACAGTTTTGAATTTTTGTTTGCAAAATACTCTTAGTTTTTAATCTTTATGAAATTGGGAGTTTGTATAGATATTTGCATAAAAAGATATGAATAGACCAATTTTGATTCAAATCGACTTAGTTTGGTATAATATTCAGTTTTTATGCACACAATCATTAATTCATTTCCTTTAACCTTAATAAATTTACTATTAAGTTGATATCATTTAATATACAATTTTCAAAGTTAGAATGTACCAACAGTTTTGAATTTTTGTTTGCAAAATACTCTTAGTTTTTAATCTTTATGAAATTGGGAGTTTGTATAGATATTTGCATAAAAAGATATGAATAGACCAATTTTGATTCAAATCGACTTAGTTTGGTATAATATTCAGTTTTTATGCACACAATCATTAATTCATTTCCTTTAACCTTAATAAATTTACTATTAAGTTGATATCATTTAATATACAATTTTCAAAGTTAGAATGTACCAACAGTTTTGAATTTTTGTTTGCAAAATACTCTTAGTTTTTAATCTTTATGAAATTGGGAGTTTGTATAGATATTTGCATAAAAAGATATGAATAGACCAATTTTGATTCAAATCGACTTAGTTTGGTATAATATTCAGTTTTTATGCACACAATCATTAATTCATTTCCTTTAACCTTAATAAATTTACTATTAAGTTGATATCATTTAATATACAATTTTCAAAGTTAGAATGTACCAACAGTTTTGAATTTTTGTTTGCAAAATACTTTTATTTTTGTTTTTTTGGACAAACAGATGTTATCAAAATTGTTGGTACATTCTAAAATAACATACAAAGGGAAAATGCTAGTTTAAGAGTTAACAAAGGGGAGTTCCCAGAAAATAATACATCAAAGCAGTAAAGATAGATAGGGGCAACAGATATTATGAGTTTGAGAGCTATGGACCAAAGGCTTGACAGCATTCTCGAACCTGTGAGATCAAAGCATATAGATGCATCTTCCAAGAGCAGGTCTAGGGAAGAGAGGGTGGCCATTGTCTTGAAACAAAGACTAAGTGGCAAGGAATCAACCAAAGCTAGGACTCTCGTGAGAGTTTTGCCAAGGAACGGAGCAGGGTTGGTGTTGCTCTGCAAATCGACCATCACAAAGGTGGATGTGATTCTGCGTTTAGGTGAGGGAAGCTTGAGGAGGATGCGGTAACTACTATCTCTATGAGCAGGAGTCATAATGTCGCTATTCTTCAGGCTTGGCTGAGGGGACTTCAAGAAGTTGATGCAAAACCAATTGGATCTCATAATCGTTAGTCGAGGGAAAAGGGAGAGTTTGATGAAGCAGAGGTAACCCCCCCCCCCTCCGTAGAGGTGGTGTCATAATGCCAATCTTCAGCAATCTATCTCCTTCTAGGGGTTCATCCTTAAGCGATTCAAGTAACAGGTTTCTTAACAGACTCTTGGGCCAAACTAGCAGCAGTTGATGGTTAAGGTTCACTAGCAGTCTTCGGACTAGAGGTATCCTTAAGCTAACCAACCATTGACTAGACAGGGGAAGAGTGGGATTCAGACTAGACCTGGTTACAAGTAGACACTGACGCAGTGGAGCTATTGGTAAAATGTGTGTTAGGGGATCAGGGAGAGCAAGCAATATGGGTAAACCGATTGGCAGTTCAGAAACATTATCAATGAGCAGCATTGCAAGACTCCAAAACAAGCTCTTTAATTGGCCTTGACGCGAGGAGGAAACAAACACAATCGAGCTATCTAGGGATCTGCTATCGAGTGAGACTCGTCTTGACCAAGCAGGATACAAAGACAGTACACGATATGGGCTTGCTAAGGGATTAAAACTAGCGAGTCTAAGGCTTTTCCAGGTCAGGGATGACTTATAGTTTATCCAACCTAAACTATCTTCCAGGTTTTAAAAATAAGAGTAGAGAAATAACCTGGGACAGGGAGTTCTCGAGAGAGAAGCTGAGGTCACCAAGGAGGAGGTTTTCTTTGTCAAACGTTTCACTAGTGCCGGCATCAAAACAGAGCTTCCGTCCAAACCCAGCCAAGCAAAGTACTTGGTGAGAGGATCTGGATCCAAGGAGCGGTAAGATGTTAAATTTGACGGCTTAATGGGGTGGTGAGACTGACGAGAACCAGGCCTATAGGAACACTGATGGATCTCTCGGGCAGGAACGCAGGGGTGGGAACTCGATGTGATGGATTCACCGAGAGGGGTACCCAGATACGGAGTCGGAGAAAGTGGTTGAAGCTGTTGCAAGAGCAAAAACGAGATTTGGAATCTCGACAGGCCGCCGATAGATCTAAAACTAGAGCCGAGAAGAATAGAGAGGAAGAGGAGACCGTGGAGAAGAAGAAACGAAGTCCCAGCGACGCCGATCAGGCTCGACGCCGCCGGGGGAGCAGATCTC
>NC_025689.1:4664273-4668279 GCF_000633955.1 Camelina sativa | reverse complement strand
TTGCAAAATACTCTTAGTTTTTAATCTTTATGAAATTGGGAGTTTGTATAGATAATTGCATAAATTAGATATGAATAGACCAATTTTGATTCAAATCGACTTAGTTTGGTCCAATATTCAGTTTTATTCACAAAATAATTAATTCTTTTAACCTTAATAAATTTACTATTAAGTTGATATCATATGATTTACAATTTTCAAAGTTAGAATGTACCAACAGTTTTGAATTTTTGTTTGCAAAATACTCTTAGTTTTTAATCTTTATGAAATTGGGAGTTTGTATAGATATTTGCATAAATTAGATATGAATAGACCAATTTTGATTCAAATCGACTTAGTTTGGTCAAATATTCAGTTTTTATGCACACAATCATTAATTCATTTCTTTATACCTTAATAAATTTACTATTAAGTTGATATCATTTGATTTAAAATTTTCAAAATTATAATGTACCAACAGTTTTGAATTTTTGTTGGCAAAATACTCTTAGTTTTTAATCTTGATGAAATTGGGAGTTTATATAGATATTTGCATAAATTAGATATGAATAGACCAATTTTGATTCAAATCGACTTAGATTGGTCAAATATTCAGTTTTTATGCACATAATCATTAATTCATTTCTTTATACCTTAATAAATTTACTATTAAGTTGATATCATTTGATTTACAATTTTCAAAATTAGAATGTATCAACAGTTTTGAATTTTTGTTTGCAAAATACTCTTAGTTTTTAATCTTTATGAAATTGGGAATTTGTATAGATATTTGCATAAATTAGATATGAATAGACCAATTTTGATTCAAATCGACTTAGATTGGTCAAATATTCAGTTTTTATGCACATAATCATTAATTCATTTCTTTATACCTTAATAAATTTACTATTAAGTTGATATCATTTGATTTAAAATTTTCAAAGTTAGAATGTACCAACAGTTTTGAATTTTTGTTTGCAAAATACTCTTAGTTTTTAATCTTTATGAAATTGGGAGTTTGTATAGATATTTGTATAAATTAGATATGAATAGACCAGTTTTGATTCAAATCGACTTAGTTTGGTCCAATATTCAGTTTTTATGCACACAATCATTAATTCATTTCCTTTAACCTTAATAAATTTACTATTAAGTTCATATCATTTGATTTACAATTTTCAAAATTATAATGTACCAAGAGTTTTGAATTTTTGTTGGAAAATACTCTTAGTTTTTAATCTTGATGAAATTGGGAGTTTGTATAGATATTTGCATAAATTAGATATGAATATACCAATTTTGATTCAAATCGACTTAGTTTTGTCCAATATTCAGTTTTTATGCACACAATTATTAATTTATTTCCTTTAACTTTAGTAAATTTACTATTAAGTTGATATCATTTGATTTACAATTTTCAAAATTAGAATGTACCAACAGTTTTGAATTTTTGTTTGCAAAATACTCTTAGTTTTTAATCTTGTTGAAATTGAGAGTTTGTATAGATATTTGCATAAATTAGATATGAATAGACCAATTTTGATTCAAATCGACTTAGTTTGGTCCAATATTCAATTTTACTCACACAATCATTAATTCATTTCTTTATACTTTAATAAATTTACTATTAAGTTGATATCATTTGATTTAAAGTTTACTATTACCTTGTTACAGCAGCAAATCATCTGCTTGACAACTGATTGGCTCTGTTTAGTAGTATCATTGAGATATATTATATTTGGGAGAACATTTAGACTATTTCTAGGTACAGGTGTTGCTTGTATAAAACATAAACAATACACTTACGTTTTGTAGGAAAAAAAAAACCATTGGTTAGGCTTATAATGAAATGTATCATATTAATATGTATTAATACAAGATATACGCATCTATAATTTATTCATCAATTAAAATGTATATACAACAAATTTGCAACGCAAGTCTGATAGGTCTAACAAAGAAAAAATAATTGTAACAAAATTCATCAATGCATCAATAAAAATAATATTTTTTATACCAATTTACGTGAATATATATATACAAATTACAAAACATGCCAGGACAGTGATCAAGGGACGTGTTTAATTTCCTGTCCTTTGATTAGTATAACTGAACTTAGACCAATTTTGATTCAAATCGACTTAGTTTGGTGCAATATTCAGTTTTTATGCACACAATCATTAATTCATTTCCTTTAACCATAAAATAGTTACTATTACGTTGATATCATTTGATTTACAATTTTCAAAGTTAGAATGTACCAACAGTTATGAATTTTTGTTTACAAAATACTCTTAGTTTTTAATCTTGATGAAATTAGGAGTTTGTATAGATATTTGAATAAATTATATATTAATAGACCAATTTTGATTCAAATCGATTTAGTTTGGTCAAATATTCAGTTTTTATGCATACAATCATTAATTCATTTCCTTTAACCTTTATAAATTTACTATTAAGTTGATATAATTTGATTTAAAATTTTCAAAGTTAGAATGTACCAATAGTTTGATTTTTTGTTTGCAAAATATTATTAGTTTTTAATCTTGATGAAATTGGGAGTTTGTATAGATATTTGCATAAATTATATATGAATAGACCAATTTTGATTTAAATCGACTTAGTTTGGTCCAATACTCAGGTTTTATGTTGATATCATTTGATTTAAATTTTTCAAAGTTAGAATGTACCAACAATTTTGTTTTTTTGTTTGCAAAATACTCTTAGGGGGGTGTATTCAACTTGATATTTTAAGTGATTTGTGTAAAAGTTACAAATCCTATGTTGTTCAATCATGGATTTTAAAAACTCTCCTGAAATCCACTGTTATTGAACTGATGATTAAAAAATCTACTTTAAAATCCACTGTTATTCAAAACAGTTTGTGGATTTGGATTTTAATAAGTTTTAGGGATTCTGGAGGATTTGAGAGGATTTGTTTAGTTAAAAATACAGAAATCCAAATCTCATGGTTTTAGGTGGGATTTGAAAGAATTTTCCTATAAATCATATCAACTTCCCTAAAATCTACAGAAATTCCAAATTTACTAAATCCCATCAAATCCTCCAAAATCATTGTTTCAATACACCCCCCTTAGTTTCAAATCTTGATGTAATTGGAATTTGTATAGATATTTGCATAAGTTAGATATGAATAGACCAATTTTGATTCAAATCGATTTACTTTGGTCAAATATTCAGTTTTTATGCACACAATCATTAATTCATTTCCTTTAACCTTAATAAATTTACTATTAAGTTGATATAATTTGATTTAAAATTTTCAAAGTTAGAATGTACCAATAGTTTGATTTTTTGTTTGCAAAATATTATTAGTTTTTAATCTTGATGAAATTGGGAGTTTGTATAGATATTTGCATAAATTATATATAAATAGACCAATATACCACAAACGTTTCATAATAAATAAACGAAGTTTCGTTCGCCCTAGTTCTCTCCCGGGCACGTTTCTCGAGGAGCCGCAAGAGGAGTTTTCAAATAGCGTTTCTCTACCGGCAAAGCTTCCCCGGCGTTCCCCTCTCCTAATCGGCGTTGCTCTCGTTCTGCGGGTGTCTCTTCGTAGTTATCGCAGTCATTTCCGGCGTGTTTTTCCGGCTTCCTCTCCGGCTTCTTCCGCTTCTAATAGCGTTTCTCTGCTTCTCGGGTTCAATGGCTCGTTCTTCTTCGATGATGTCGCTGCGACATGGGCCTTCGTCTTTGACGGACCTGCTTGCTTCTCTCGGCCTGAAGCTTCCATCGGCGCCGGCTTCATTGTCGTATCCTCTTTCTCCACCAGATCCGCCTGATCCTCCAGACCCTCCAGATCCCTCTCCGACTCAGATCCACGTAGCCCACGTCGTCAAGTCACACCGGCTTCTCAGCCTCGTTGGCAGCAGAGCTGACTGCTCGCTCTCCACCTCCATCTCAATCAACACGCCTTCTTTCCTGTTCCCCCAGGTATGCTCCTATTCTACGGTCTCTGGTTCTTCAACTTTGGAAAGTTCTCAGATGATCGTTGAAAGTGTGG
>NC_025689.1:4654800-4662685 GCF_000633955.1 Camelina sativa | reverse complement strand
TTTCCTCCATTCAAGAACCAATCTACTTTGGTTGAGCTTGTTAGCTCCCATCTATCCCATTATCCATGGTTTGAGCTTGCTAGCTCCCATCTATCCCTTTATCTATGGTTTGAGCTTGTTAGCTCCCATTTATCCTTTCATCTATGGTTAGTTTATGCTTTAGTTATTGCTGTTGTGTTACCATTTGCTCATATGGCTTGGCTTGTTTGGGCTTCTGATAGCCTTTTGTATCTTCTCTTTGAGGAGGAATGACTCTTTTAATTTGAATGAAATCCGAGTTTGACCAAAAAAAATATATATATATAAATAGACCAATTTTGATTTAAATCAACTTAGTTTGGTCCAATATTCAGTTTTTATTCACACAATCATTCATTCATTCATTTCCTTATACCTTAATAAATTTACTATTAAGTTGATCTCATTTGATTTACAATTTTCAAAGTTAGAATGTACCAACAATTTTGATTTTTTGTTTGCAAAATACTCTTAGTTTCAAATCTTCATGAAAGTGGAATTTGAATAGATATTTGCATAAATTAGATATGAATAAACCAAATTTGATTCAAATCGACTTAGTTTTGTCAAATATTTAGTTTTTATGCACATAATCATTAATTCATTTCCTTTAACCTTAAAAAATTTACTATTAAGTTGATATCATTTGATTTAAAATTTTCAAAGTTAGAATGTACCAATAGTTTTGATTTTTTGTTTGCAAAATACTCTTAGTTTTTAATCTTTATGAAATTGGGAGTTTGTATAGATATTTGCATAAATTAGATATGGATAGACCAATTTTAATTCAAATCGACTTAGTTTGGTCAAACATTCAGTTTTTATTCACACAATCATTAATTAATTTCTTTATACCTTAATAAATTTACTATATATATGATATCATTTGATTTAAAATTTCAAAAGTTAGAATGTACCAACAATTTTGAAATTTTGTTGGCAAAATACTCTTAGTTTTTAATCTTGATGAACTTGGGAGTTTGTATAGATATTTGCATAAATTAGATATGAATAGACCAATTTTGATTCAAATCGACTTACTTTTGTCCAATATTCAGTTTTTATGCACACAATCATTAATTTATTTCCTTTAACCTTAATAAATTTACTATTTAGTTGATATCATTTGATTTACAATTTTCCAAGTTAGAATGTACCAACAGTTGAAATATATATTGACAAAACCCTAGTTTCTCTCCCATAACCTGAGTATCGCGGCGCCGCTATCTCCGATTTCCTCCGACGCCGGTGGGGTTCCTACTCGCCGGCGTCGGGGCACCTCGACCCCAGATCCCGTCTCTTGTTCCCTTTGTTTCTGTAGTTCTCCTTGTAGTTCTTCTCTCCAATTCTTTTTTCCCCTTTTGAATCTCCTTTTGCAATCTACTCAATCCCCTAATAATCACTCAGATCCAGGCAAAGGCTTACACAACAACAACTTCAGAAGGCGGAGGAGACTATTAAACTCTCCTTGCTGCAACCACGACTCAGCCTCACTGCCGGCGGTAACCAAGTTCCTTTATCCTCTTATTTCTAGATCCGGAATGGCAATCACCTCTGTAGCACTATCTACCCCAATGTCACCCGAGCCTTGGCAGGCAGAGACGGAGACGACATATGGCGAAGAAATCTCCAGAGACATGATTTTTCTCCGTTACAGGACCACCGCCTTAATCACAAGTCAACCCATGAGCTTGGTAGATCTGTATCGGCTTTTACCGGAGACGAGGAAGCCTCTCCCACTCTCCTTGGTCAGTCGCTGCGCACATGAATGTATTCACTCATCCACAACATCTTTTTGGTGGATGAACTATGTCGACTTCTCAGTCTTACAAACGATCTTGCCCAACCTCCAAAAGCCCAGGTTCCCTCTGTCTAACCTCCTGTTATACTTTCGACTGATCTTAGTTTACTTGGCTATTCTCGGTGTCCGAAGACTGCATCAGAGAACCCTTGTAGCTAGGTTGTCTTGGTTGTACAAAGGTTATGTTGGAACCATGGTTATTGCTCCACTTGTGTTTTTATTGATTGGATCTCAGACCTACCAAGGTGTCTTTCAACCCCAGAAACCTCTCCCGGTTCTGAAGCTCAGGTCTGTTTTTCTCTTGTCAGTGTTTTGCCAACTACAAACCTTGTGTGGAATTCTTGATCACCATTATCATGGCAGAGAGGATCCACCGGTTTTGTCTTGGCTTCCCACTTATCCTCTGCACCTGTTCTTAGCTTCTTCGGTGAATGTCTCAAAACCCAATACCCTGCAACCATCCTCTTGTCCGAAGCTCAGGTCTATGTATTACTCGTCAGTGTCTCACCTTTTACTAACCTTGTGTGGTATTCTTGATCACCATTTCCATGGCAGAGAGGGACCACCTGGTATGGTATGGCTTTGCACTTATTCTTGTCGAATCCTGATGCTAGCTGCAGTTCAAACCACCATCAGCTTATCAACCATCACCCGGGCCCTTAGCCCCCGAATCATTGCCACTATTTCGACCCTGATATTGTTCCTCACCCCGGTGAGTTCCTTGGCTCTGTTTCTCCTTCAAACGGCACAGTGTCTTTTGACCGTGACCTACCTGTCATCTCTCGATCTCATCGATGATGTCCAATCTTGCAACCATGATCCCACATGTCTCCAACTGCTTAATTGCATTTGTTTCATAGTTCTCATGGACCCTTGCCTGATGTTCTATATTTCTTTAGTTATGTTTATGACTTTGGGGAAAGTCTATGCTTGTAATGTCTTAAACTTGGGGATTCTTTATCCCTCTCCTTGTAATGGCTCTATTTGATTGAATGGAATCATTTGTTTTTTCAAAAAAAAAAAAAGAATGTACCAACAGTTTTGAATTTTTGTTTGCAAAATACTCTTAGTTTTTAATCTTGATGAAACTGGGAGTTTGTATAGATATATGCATAAATTAGATATGAATAGACCAATTTTGATTCAAATCGACTTAGTTTGGTCTAATATTCAGTTTTTATGCACGCAATCATTAATTCATTTCTTTTAACCTTAATAAATTTACTATTAAGTTGATATCATCTGATTTACAATTTTCAAAGTTAGAATGTACCAACAGTTTTGAATTTTTGTTTGCAAAATACTCTTAGTTTTTAATCTTGATGAAATTGGGAGTTTGTATAGATATTTGCATAAATTAGATATGAATAGACCAATTTTGATTCAAATCGACTTAGTTTGGTCAAATATTCAGTTTTTATGCACACAATCATTAATTCATTTCTTTATACCTTAATAAATTTACTATTAAGTTGATATCATTTGATTTACAATTTTCAAAGTTAGAATGTACCAACAGTTTTGAATTTTTGTTTGCAAAATACTCTTAGTTTTTAATCTTTATGAAATTGGGAGTTTGTATAGATATTTGCATAAATTAGATATGAATAGACCAATTTTGATTCAAATCGACTTAGTTTGGTCAAATATTCAGTTTTTATGCACACAATCATTAATTCATTTCTTTATACCTTAATAAATTTACTATTAAGTTGATATCATTTGATTTACAATTTTCAAAGTTAGAATGTACCAACAGTTTTGAATTTTTGTTTGCAAAATACTCTTAGTTTTTAATCTTTATGAAATTGGGAGTTTGTATAGATATTTGCATAAATTAGATATGAATAGACCAATTTTGATTCAAATCGACTTAGTTTGGTCAAATATTCAGTTTTTATGCACACAATCATTAATTCATTTCTTTATACCTTAATAAATTTACTATTAAGTTGATATCATTTGATTTAAAATTTTCAAAGTTAGAATGTACCAACAGTTTTGAATTTTTGTTTGCAAAATACTCTTAGGTTTTAATCTTGTTGAAATTGGGAGTTTGTATTTTTTTTTTATCAAACAGATGTTATCATTCCATTAAGATAGAAGGTAACATACAAAGTAGAAAGTGTTTTTAGGATACAACATAAAGGGAACAACAAAGAGACATAAGTAGATAGGAACAATCAATAGTAAAAGCTTGAGAGCTATGAACCGCATGCTAGGGAGCAAACTAGGACTTGTGAGATCAAGGGAAATCGATTTGAACTTCATGAGCAGGTCAATGGAGGAAGAGGTGGCCATTGTCTTGGGTAAAAGACTAAGTGGCGATGAAAGGTTCAAAGTTGACTGTCTCACCGGAATGAGGGGGGCTACGCTAGGTAAAACTTTAAGAAGAGGTCGAGCATGGATATAACTCGGAGGACCGAAAGCTACTGAAGTAGATGCAGGTCCAAGGTTGAGTGAGAAGAACTTAAAGAGGTTGTGGTAACCACTACTCTTTGAAGTAGAGGTCATAATGCCACTAATCTTCAAGTTTTTGTGAGGGGGCTTCATAAAGCAGATGATTTGCAGTTTAAGGAGCTTTGCAATCAGGCGAGGTGGATAAAGGAGGCTGGTGAAAATAAGGTAACCCCAACATTGTAAATGTGGGATCATAATGCCAAGCTTCACCAAGCAGTCTCCCTCAAAGATAGCATCCCTAGGAGATCCGACAAGAGCGGTTTTCAAATACCTCTCATACCGTTCTAAAAATGATGGTGGCTTAAGGATCATAAGCAGTCTTCGAACTAGTGATACCACTGAGCAAACCAAGCATTGATTAAGGAGGGAGAGAGTGGAGTTTAGACCAAACTTGGATTCACACTGAACTCGACACAAAGAGTTTTCAAGCAAATTATAAGAATCCAAAATTCTGCTATCGAGGGAGCCTCGTCTTGACCAAGCAGATAACATCGGGACTAAACAATTTGAACTTGATATTAAGCGATTATAGACGGGTCAGGGAAGGTGCCAGTGTAGGGATAAATCATAGTCTAAGCAGAGTAGACTATCTGCCAGGGTTCCAAAGTAAGATTGGGGAGCAAACCTGGACCAAATCTACTATCTGCCAAGGTTCCAAAGTAAGATTGGGGAGCAAACCTGGGCCAAAGAGATAGCGAGGTTGGGACAGAACAAGCCGAGGTTATGGTGTTCTTTTCCAAGATCTTCAAAGGCTCTAGTGTCAACACAGTGCTTCCGTCCCGCTGCCGCCAAGTAAAATACTTGGAGAGAGAATATAACTCCGAGGATCGGTGAGATGTTATGGTTGACCGTGGAAAAAACCAAATTGAAAGATAATCACCAAGAGAACCAGGGTATTCGGGGGGGTTGAGGGGTGAACTCAGAGGTTTATCAATGTTTTTGACTCTATACAAATCTATAATATATTAACCATTGTATTTGTGTTTAAAAAAAAAGTAAAATCATATTTGAGTTCGGATCGATATAGTAGAAGTGGAACATGGTCCTTGTTCATATTTGAGCGCTTTTTAAAAAAAAATCTTTGATTTGCTGAATTATATTTTATAATTTAAGCATAAAAGAGCCATTTTTTATCAGTCTTAACCGCCGACAACACATATATTTTCTATTTGAAATTTCCATATCCGAACAAGATCAGATTTAATATTATACATTAGTAGTAGCACTACATACAAAAACTCATTTGATCGCTTAACTAATTACATGTCTGATTGGATTCGTTTAGTAGTATCATTGAGATATATTATAATTGGGAGAACATTTAGACTATTTCTAGCTACAGGTGTTGCGTGTATAAAACATAAACAATACACTTATGTTTTGTTAAAAAAGAAAACATTGGTCAGTCTTATAATGAAATGTATCGTATTAAAATGTATTAATACAAGATATACGCATCTATAATTTATTCATCAATTAAAATGTATATACGACAAATTTGCAATGCAAGTCTGATAGGTCTAACAAAGAAAAATTATTTGTAACAAAATTCATCAAAGCATCAATAAAAATAATATATTTTTTTAATACCAATTTACGTGAATATACAAATTACAAAACATGTCAGGACAGTGATCAAGGGACGGTGTTTAATTTGTCGTAAAAGATATACGTCCAAACACAATAACACATAGTATACATAGCCAAGAGATACAATACAAGATATACGCATAAAGAAGATACAATACGTACAAAAGTGTTCAGAATAAAACGGTAACAGCACGCACATTGATCCATCGAGATGAAGCCATGTGCTTTGATTTTCTCCACACATATATGTAAAATTGTAAATGATCAAACACAGATTTTTTTTTTGTGTATTAGAATTTTGCTATCCGATCCTTATAGTTTTTAGAATTTGTAACCCAAGCACGATTAGTTCAACTTCAAACAATTACAAAGATAAGTGTTTTAACTTTTAATGTTGACAGATCCAATTAATTTCAAGGTGAATTTGTTTAATTTGGGAAGCATGCAACCATGTATGCTTTTATGCTTGTATCAATCCAGCATAAATACTTTAAGAGGTCCGTTTTAGACCAAATAGAAATTATAGGCTAAATACTCATAGAGCCCGTATCTTTACTTTCCTTTGCTAATCTTGAATTATGTTGTATGAACTCACCACTTTTCAGGTTTTATAGTTGTAATGGAAGTTCTTGTGTGTCCCAAAAAAAGAAGGCTAACTTCTTGGTTTACATAAACACAGTTTAACAAAAAAATCAAATGGGCCTAGAAAGGTATCGAAAACAGTTTAATGTGGACGTAAGAAACTTGGACAATCTTCCATAGTAAAGTTGTCATTTACTATTTTAATAAACAATCCACTATATCGTCACAAAATAAAGCAAAATTGGTTGGTGTAATACATATATAAATTTATTTTGTTAGTGGCGTTTTACATCGAATAGTAGCAGAATGTTCGAGTACTTTATGATTATTGTTCCCTATTGTTTGATAGGATAGTCTTGTTTGCAGGCCGGATCAGATTTCAAACATAGCCGTTAAGAAAATAAACAAACCATACAATGAAAGAGCTAAGTACCACATGAAGAAGGCCACTCATATCTCGTCGGTACATCTCAAGAAACCAATCCCATGATTTTCGGCCAGGAAAACTGTGTGAAGTTTCATCAGTTCTATGACTCCATTAGTTTGAGATCCGAATACACAACTTAAATGGGATGTTTAGCTTGTTATTAAATAATTTACATTCATAAATCTTTTGGAGTGGTAAAAACATTGTCAAATTATATGCTGCAATGCTAAATTTCATATGCATAGTTGCAATTTAAGGACGGGGAAAATGAGTTTAAAGATGATAAACATGGAGATGGAGAAATCCGACAAAGATAAGAGAATAAAATCCGCAGGAATGTCACAATAATCCATAAAAGGTTAAATTGGAAACACAATTTAAAGGAAAAAAAACAAAAAGCTCGGATGCGCTAAGTAGCTCCGCCACCTCCGATCAAGAACCCAGTTCCGCGAACAACGCTCTGACGGAGAAGTAACGAAGCTGTAACACAAACAAGCGACCAAATACCAAACTAAAGGAAACAAACTAACAACATTCTTTGATTCATCTGCGGATAGAGTTTTGATAATGGGAGTTCACTTCGCACCCTTCTTGACTGCAGCCTTGGTAACCTTGGCTCCAGTTGGGTCCTTCTTGTCAACACTCTTGATGACACCGACTGCAACAGTCTGCCTCATGTCCCTCACGGCAAAACGTCCCAACGGTGGGTACTCGGAGAAAGTCTCAACAACCATGGGCTTGGTAGGAGTCATCTTCACCATACCGGCATCACCATTCTTCAAAAACTTGGGCTCCTTCTCAATCTCCTTACCAGAACGCCTGTCAATCTTGGTCAAGATCTCAGAGAACTTGACTGCAATGTGAGAGGTGTGGCAATCGAGGACTGGGGCGTAACCGTTTCCAATCTGACCAGGGTGGTTCATGATGATAACCTGGGAGGTGAAGTTGGCAGCTCCCTTGGCAGGGTCATCCTTGGAGTTGGAGGCGACATACCCTCTCTTAAGATC